>NC_072001.2:38451820-38803070 GCF_028885655.2 Pongo abelii
ATTTTGAACTAATTCTATTATACATATATTTTTAATATGTTTCTAATAATTAGGGTTTCTCATAGGTTATATTTTTCTGTTTGTTTGCATGCTTGGTAATTTTTGATTGGATGCTAGCACATATGAATTTTATGTTATAGTTTTCTGGATTTGGCAGGGGAGGTAGTTCTTTAAATATTTGAGATCTTGGTTCTCAGATACAATTAAATTACTTGGACTCAATTTTATCCTTTAGGATTTCTTTTCAAGCTTTGGTAGCAAGGGTTCAGACATTCTTTAGTCTAGGCTAATTTGCTGTCTTTATAAAGGCAACACCCCATGTCCATGTATTAGGAGGTCTTTCTACATTGATTGATGAGATTAGAACCTATTATCGGCTAATGTGGCCTTCCAGGATTGATCTTTCTCTTCTCTAATGGTTCCTTTTCTGGCCTCACCCTCACGTGCAGATCAATATTCAGCCAAGAACTCAAGGGGGAATCTTTCTGTAGCTCCCCAGCTTTCTCTATTCTTTCTCTTGTAAGCAACCTCCTCTCCTCTCGGGTACTTTGCTTTTAAAATTTTAGGCACCTTGGCCTTTCAAAACTCTGAATTCTGTCCCTTAAACTCTGCAAGACTACAGTCTTTGTTTTGAATTCCTTCCCTGTGCTATGGCCTGGAAAATCTCTTCAATTAGTGAGCTCAAGAAGTTATAGAGTTCAAAACATTTGTTCCCATTGTCTCAGGGATTACTGACCAGTCCTTTCTATTGTCTGATGTCCACTCCATTTAATTTCCTTTGTCTGGTTTTCTAATTGTCTAAAAAAGTAGAGTAAATCCAATTACCTATCACTTTATCATGACAGGACATAATATACTTTAAGTGCCAAAATAAGTAAGTAAGTAAATAAATAAATAAATAAATAAGGACATAACATAACACTCAAGGGCAGGAATACAACCAAACCTTAGGAATAAGGAGTTTATATTCATTGGCCACCCAGGCAATACTTCCTTTTCCTCTGCATCTGTTTCTAATCTCTGCATCTGTTTGTCAATATCTGTGGAATGACTTACCCTGTTTCTCCAGTCTGCATAGTTAAATGTGCCTACTCCACATCTACCAGGTTTACGTATTATTGTTGCAATCACTTACAGAAACTCCTTTTTGGAGGTAACTATTTGTAAAGTTCGAGACTATCAGATAATACATTATTTTAATGACATTCTTTTAATTATTTTTAATAATATGCTTGTTGCTATTAAATCTTGAGGAAAGCCAGGCAGAATGGTTCATGCCTGTAATCTTATCATATTGGGATGCTGAGGTGGAGAACTGATTAAGCCCCAGAGTTTGAGACCAGCCTGGGGAACAAAGCGAGACCTCATCTCTATTTGAAAAAATTTAAAAATTAGCCAAGTGTGGTGGCATGCACCTGTAGTCCCAACTACTTGGGAGGCTGAGACGGGAGGATCACTTGAGCCCAGGAGTTCGAGCTTGCATTGAGCTATGATTGCACCACTGTGCTCCAACCTGGGTGACAGAGTAAGACTTTGTCTTAAAAAATAAAATAAAATAAATAAAATAAAATAATCTTGATGAAATTAGTCCTTAATAGGTAAGAATACCAGCTTGATTTTAGTATTTACTATGCAATATACTTAATATAAAAATGAATATAAAAATATTCCAATATTTTCCACATTGTTATTTTATTCTTGCATAGTAGAAAGCATCATTCACTTTTAAAGACAATTTTTATAGTTATGTTGGCTTACTCATAATATTTTTGTTTGTTCTTGAGTGATTTAAAATAATTTAGAATTCTAAACAGAAATATTATTATGAGTAGGCCAACATAACTATAAAAACTGTTTTTAAAAGTGATACTTTATTTTAAAATGCCTCTACAAATTATTTAAAAATGTCCTGGCATTGTATATTACTTTACATTCATCTGCACTCAATTTTGTGTTTTATTCCATTGTCCACTTATATTATCTAGCATTCTTAAGGCTATTCTGGAAGCCATAATTCTTCTCAACTTCATCTCAACTAAATTATTTGGTGCTGTCAATAATTTTTACATTTGAGCAGTTGTAAATTACTACATCATTTGATACCTACTACTGACATTTTTCCACCATAAAACTAGATGATATTCCTTAATTTTTAACAAATTGAGAACTGATTTGGAAGAAAAATTGGAAGTTTATAATTTTACATCTTTTGAAGACCATAGTATGATATAGAAGAATTATCACATCACTGGTTGAAGAGTCAGTGTAAACTTGCATCATTAGGATTTTTGAATGAAAGTGAGTGAGAACTCATAAGTGAGAGTTGAACAATGATAATGCATGGACACGGTGGGTGGGGCATCACACACCGGGGCCTGTTGGGGGGTGGGGGGCTAGGGGAGGGATAGCATTAGGAGAAATACCTAATGTAGATGACGGGTTGATGGGTGAAGCAAACCACCATGGCACTTTCTGCAGTTCCTATCCAACAAACCTGCACATTCTGCACATGTACCCCAGAACTTAAAGTATAATAAAAAATAAACAAATAAAGGGAGTGAGAGATGTTCAAAATATTGGTTAAACAAACATATGAAGAAATATTCATTTGAAATATGCAATGTAAGCTATCCCCATTTATAAAATAACCATGAATCTCATTGAATTGGGAGGAAATAGATCATTTGCAAATATTCTTCAATAAAATAATTTATATTTACTATTATACATCCTAGTTGTCGTTCCTAATTTTCTTAGTTTGCAAAGTGAAGCTTGCTGCTGTTTGATTTTAAAAATTATTTGCAGTTGTCCTCTGAAAACAGATAGTATTTATTTTATAATCAATAGATTATTTGAGTTTTAGACTTTTGAATTTTATTTTTGCTATATGCATGTATTTCTTTCTAAGACATAAAATGTAATTCTTATCAAGAGGACCTTATCAAAATGTTAAACTTTTGCTCTGTCAAAGACTCTATTAAGAAGATGAAAACACAAGCTACAGACTGAGAAAAAATATTTTAAAACTATATATTTGACAAAAAACTTGTATTAGAATCTAGAAATAAATCTCAAAACCCAGCTGTAAAAAAACAAATGATCCAATTAGAAAATGGGCAAAAACATGAATACACATTTCACTGAAAAGGATACATACAAATGGCAAAGAAGCACATGAAAAGATGCTCAACATTATTAGCTGTTAGGAAAGGGCAAATTAAAACAATATGATATCACACATCCCTAACAGAATGGCTAAAATAAAAAATAGTGATAACACCAAACCCTGGCGATTGTGCGGAGAAACTGGATTACTGTTCATTGCTGTGGAAATGTAAAATGGTACAGCTAGTGTGGTAAAGAGTGACAATTTCTTGCAAAGCTGAACATGTGCTTACCATATGATCCAGCAAATGCATTTATTCCAGACACAAAAATGTATGTCCACACAAAAACCTGTACGAGAATATTCAGCATAGCTTTAACTTATCCTGAAACTGAAAGTAGCCCAAATGTCTTTCAGTGAATGAATGTTTAAACAAACTGTGGTGCATCCTTTCCATGGGACACTACTATTGATACAGGCAATAATTTAGATATGGATCTCAAGGGATTTCTACTGAGTGAGGAAAGCCACTCTCAAAAGGTTATATGCAGTATGATTTCATTTATATAACATTCTTGAAATGATAAAATTATAGAAATGGAGAACAGATAAATGATTTTAAGGGGATAGAGGAGTTTGGAGGGAGGTTGCTGTGGCTATAAAAAGTAGTATCAAGAATTCTCATGATGGAACTGTTCTGTATCTTGACTGTTGTAGTGGTCATGAGAACCTACACATGTGATACAATTGCCTGGAGTTACACACATACAGAAACACAATTGAGTGCATATAATACTAGTGAGATTTGAATAATATCAGTGGGTTGTATTTATGTCAGTTTCCTGGTTGTGATGCTGTGTTATAGTTACGCAAGATGTTGCCATTGGAGAAAACTGAGTAAACAGGTGTATAGGTTCTCTCTATATTATTTCTTGCAACTGCATGTGAATCTATGATTGTCTCAAAATAAAAATTTAGAAAATGATTACTTACTGCAATTATGAATTCACCGCTGAAGTCTGTATTCATCATTTCTATAGACACTAATCTGAAGAGTGATATTAAGTGGCTGATTGGATCAGGTCTGAAAGAGTTGGAGACTCTCCTAAAAAGAGTGATTTACTGTGAATCCTGAAGGGGATACCAAGATCAGAGACTGGAGTGTGTGGTCCGATTGGAAGACATGGTCAAATGCTAGCTTTCATGTCATAGGTCCAGGGTGGGCAGAAGGGCACTGACGGAAACTTGGATGTAGACTGGGTTTTCTGGAAGCAAACTATGAATGGAATTTGTGGTGTTTATTGGAGATTGACATTTATGAAAGAAAGGTGAAGAACTGAGCGTAATAGAGCTCTGGAGAAAATACTCCTTCTTAGAGTCACCCTGAACTGTCTTCAGTGGCCTTTCTCGGTTACCCAGTGGCATGATCTCAGGTAAAGTATGTCTCTTTAGCTAAGGTGGATCTTGAAAAAGAGGACAGCTGAAGGCAGTCTCCTAACTGGATTCCATACAGTTGTGCAGCAAGTCCTGCCTGAAAGGAAGATTGCAGCAGTGCATCTCTATGTTGGCATACATAGACCCAGGACAGTGACTGAGTTAATATTGGACTCAAGCAAATAATTTTAAAAATGGAGTCTGGAGACAGAGGCTGGGGACAGGTGTGCAGGTCTCCTTGACAACACACTTGGATGTACCTGTTAATAGGACTGCTGCTGGGAGACAATGGTGTCTCACTGCAAGTTGATGAAGATATGCAGTGAATGTGGCATATGATTTGGTCTATTAGAAAGTGCCCTTTAAAATTTATTTATATTCCATTTTAGATAATGTTTTTAATCACTGGATTAATGCCATCTGCAATGATGCACAGGTTTTTATTATTAGAATGGATGTTTTGGCTTTGCAGAAGTTTCAACTTGTTCACTTTCTGATCTAAGGGGCAGACTGCTACCTATCCGTCAGTTGCAGAAAATGTTGACTAAGTCTCACTAGCTGAACTGATTTCACCCTCCATTTGAGCAACTCGATATTTTACAGATATAGAAAACTGCTGTTTATTCTCCACTTAGACTCTCCCAATGCATTTATAAGGAGATAGTTAGAACTGGCATGTACCACAGGAAGGCTCTTCAAAGGGAACATGTTAACACATCCTTATTCCTGCTGAGTGGAACTTGAAAAAAGCTATTGTTACATTTCTTATGGAGTTCCTCAACGCCTCTTATAAATGAGCCATATTTAGTTTTAAACAAATTTCCTGAAGTAAACAGTATATTTCCCTGATTTTCATCTCTGTTGGAAAGCTTCCAAAAAACTTGGAAGTGAATTAGTGTGCAATTTGCATCCAAGTCTTAGCCAAGGGGATGTGGTTTATTATAATACATGGTCCTCCTAATTATTGAACAGCCCAAGAAAACTCGGTCCAGTGTGCATCTGCTGTTGCTTGACCACATTGCCAAACACAATTTGGCAAGCACAGAAATGTACATTGAGCAGACCTACAGTCTAATTTGCATTAGAGTTTGTGGTAATTAGATGAAAGCTATAACTGAATGAGCTTGTCTTCTCTTTTTAGATCACTTCATTTCTAAAAAATAAACAAGAAGCAAACCTCCCAAAGAATTTCCCTTTTTATGTGTCCTTGAGGTTTCTCAATGTGATTTAATCATTGCCCAACTGTTAGTTCTGCTTATATGTGAAGAGAAAACTTCTTTCCCACATATTTCATGCGGACTTTCTTTTATAATTCTTGATATCTATGGGTTGATTGTGCATGTTTCAATACATAGTTGATATCATTGTTCAAAAGAGTGAATATGAATACTGCTGATTAGATGTCTGCATTCTTTGGGAATTTGCATCCAAGAATAAAAAAATAGGTCCATCCACATTTTTTTCTTTTTTTTTTTTAACTTTTATTTTAAGTTCAGGAGTACATGTGCAGGTTTGTTATATAGGTAAACTTGTGGCATGAAAGTTTTTTTGTGAAGATTATTTCATCACCAGGTATTAAGCCTAGTATTTCTTAGTTTTTTCTCCTGATCTTTTCCCTCCTTTTACCCTCCACCCTCCAATAGGCCCCAGTGTGTGTTATTCCCCTCTGTGTGTCCATGTGTTCTCATCATTTAGCTCTCACTTATAAATGAGAACATGGTTTTCTGTTCCTTGTTACTTTGCTAACGGTAATGACCTCCAGCTCCATCCATGTCCTTGCAAAGGACATGAACTTGTTCTTTTTTATGGCTGCATACTATTCCATGGCATATATATACACCACATTTTCTTTATCTATTCTATCATTGATAGGCATTTAGCTTGCTTCCATATATTTGCTATTGTGAATAGTGCTTCAATGAACATACACATGCATGTGTCTTTATAATAGAATGATTTATAGTCCTCCAGGTATATGCCCAGAAATGGGATTGCTGGGTTGAGTGGTATTTCTGTCCTTAAGTCTTTGAGGACTGTCTTCCACAATAGCTGAAATGATTTATATTCCTACCAACAGTGTATAAGCGTTCCTTTTTCTCCACAACCTTGCCAGCATCTGTTATTTTTTGACTTTTTAATAGTAGCCATTCTGACTGGTGTGAGATGGGATCTCATTGTGGTTTTGATTTGCATTTCTCTAATGATCAGTGATGTTGAGCTTTTTTTTCATATGATTGTTGGCTGCATGTATGACAGTCTTGCTCTGTCACCCAGGTTGATGTGCAGTGGTGTGATCACAGCTCACTGCCACCTTGACCTCCTGGGCTAAAGTGATCCTCCCACCTCCACCTCCCAAGTAGCTGGGACCACAGGCATGCACCACCATGTCCAGCTAGTTAAAAAAATTTTTTTTAGAGACAGGGTCTCACTATGTTGCGCAGTCTGTCCTGGAATTCCTGGGCTTAAGGAGTCTTCCTGCCTTGGCCTCCCAACGTGCTGGGATTACAAACATGAGCCACCACACCCAGCCTGTCCTCTGATTGATTTAAAGGATAATAAGAAACCACAGAAAGAGCCATAAAGAAATCACAAAGTTCCCATTGAATAAACCACCTTGAATAAACCACTAAATTTTTCTGAGTCTCGATTTTCTTATCTATAAAATGGGGAAACTGATGCCTCCTTTATCTACCTCACATAGTTGATGTAAGAGCCGAGTGGAAAAAATAGGATTTAAAACTGTTTGTGGAAAACATATAGATGGCAAAGTTGTTTTAAAATGATAAGATTATTAGGTACATACCAATACATACACGGAGAGTCTAGTGAATAATTTTGTGGTATACTGCACAAACTACCCTCAGAGACCACCAGGGAATCTGATGCTCCAGCCATGGTAGGCGCTCTGGGAGTTGAGGGTGATCATGGTCTAAGGGCTATTGAGCTACACTGTCCAATATGGTAGCCACTAGCCACATGTAGCTGTGGGACACTTGAAATGTAGCTTGTCCAAGATGAGACATGCTGTAAGTGTTCAATATATAGCAAATTTCAGACTTAGTGTAAAAAAGAATGTAAAATATCTCATTAAGATTTTTATAATGATTGTTTTCAGTATATTGAGTTAAAGACTATATCACAAATTTTATTGTCTCTGTTTCTTTTCATTTTTTGAGTGTGGCCACTAGGAAATTACGTATGTGGCTCACATTTTATTTCTATTAGACAGTACTGCTTGAACGCATGGAGCTATGGGATTGCTAATTATATTTAGGGCTGAAGCCAGAGTTAGGAACTAAGCAGAACATTGACACATAAAGTGGGTACAAAGCAACGGGGTACTGACTAGGGACATCAAGCCAGAGCTAGTGGTTTTTGAAGGGTGGGTAGGAAATGGAGCTTAGAGATATTTTCTGGAACATGTATTAGAACTGTGGTTATAGAAAGCCCTTGGCTTTGTTTGTGGGTAGAAAGGGAGCTGTTAAGGGCGCCAGCCAGTTCAGACATACCAGTATTATTCTTCAGAAACAATTATGTTTAATAAAATCACAGGAGTCTAGAGCCCACAGGGAATGCGTACTTTTTTGTGTGTTTGGGTATTCTGGTTATTTTAGTGTTTATCCTTTAAATATCAAAACTAAGATGATATTTGAAGCATTTCATGTGGCAATTTTTTTAATATTAGAAACTTGTTTTACCTTCTTATACAGAATAAGAATATACTCAACAAAATTTTTGTGGCATCCTATTTACACAAGGTAATCATTGTGTATGTAGATTATAGTTTTCCATAATATATTAATGATCCACGTAATATTGTGTGGTTTGATTTGTGAGTGGCTGCTTGCTCCAATGCTAAATGGTCCCAGGTGGAAATATAGTTAGAGTTTTGTCTGTTTTTACATCTCTCCACATTTCCTCTTGCTATCAGACCACCAACCAGCACATTGTAGTGCTCTCAGTTCACCCACAAATAACAAATAACTAATTAATTTGTTGCGTCTAATCTGCTGTGGGACTGGAAATTATAAAAACAGATTCTTTTGGACTAGAGAAAAAATCAAATATAAATATGTTCTGAGAGTTCAGCCCCTATGCATAAGTTATGATGATGAATTTTGTGACATTTTGTTTAATCACAGCCATTTTTCTGTTGCCGTTTCAATGTTATGAGCTATGATCTACTTGTGCTTGCCAGAGAACTAAAGTTTCAAATATCTGAGACTTCAGTGTGATAAATGTCCTGTGACTGAGTCAGAAATGACGAACCTGCTCTAGCTTGCCAAATAATAGAAATACATCCCTTTGGTTTGGGAAGGAACATAAGGCTTTTTTTTTTTTCTTTTAGCTCATTGAGATCCAACAGTAAACTATCTCTTTTAGAGTGCCAAACTCTTGTATCAGTTTAAAATCAGGTGTCTTCTGTTATTTCACATGCCATTTCTCAACATGGCATTGTGTGCAAAGTAATTGAGAGGGAGATGGGGAAAGAAATAATGGCAAAAGAGCTCTGCCAAGTGCTTAGTAATGTCACATTATAAACTTATTTAGACAATAGCTTCTGTTAAGCATAGTCATGTCAACTACTTGAAAGACCCAAATTAATTATGTATTGGTAAATTTAAAAGTAGAATGTGAGATTTCTGGTGAGGTTCGTGCACATCAATGAATGTTTTTTTAATATATCATTATGTTTTTTATCATTAATGTTATGTTTAGTGAGCATAAAGGTATTTTATCTAAACTTTATAATTACCAAAAAATACGACAAGTTCCACTAATCCATATAAATGGAAATGTGTGCAAAGAATGTATCAATGGTCTACTTTCTCTCTGTAAAACTTGAAGTTGTGGAGCTGCACATGCCACAGATTTGTAGTCACTAATTGTTGGATCTGAAAGGGCAGCCAGTTTGTTGCCTCTGGGAGATGTCCATTATAGCTCAACTACACAAGGCTATTATCCATGTGAGGTAACAGTATAGACATAATCCCAAGAGGATGTGCCACTGGGGTTAAGGGCATGAGAGACTGGAGCTAATCTTGGCATGGCCACGTAACAGCTATATGATTCATCTCTTCTGTTCTACACCCCTTCCTACTTAACTCCCGCATAAAGATGGTATTAATACCTACTTCTTGGCACCTGGTTAGAGTAACTATTTATTGTCATTGTGTTTAGGCTCAGTAGAGGGCTTCTAAACAAAATTGAGGAAATGAATATATATATTTCTCTATAGTTTTTGCTTCTGTCACAGAGCAGCATATCTGTAATATTTGCTATTAAGTTTTGGAGTGATACAACCAATGATGGGGTGACCAACTTTACAGAAAGATATGCCATGGCCTGTGAGGAAAGGCAGTGACAGCATACTTAATGAGAAACCCACAAAGAGGTGATGTGATAACATTTTACACCAAAAAACAGGCTATGATAAGGCCAATATGGAAAACCACATATTCATGTGCCAACAAATACACATGTAGGTAGAAGAATATGATGTATGTAGAAACAATCCAACACTTTTTAGCCAGGTGTGGCAGCGTGCACCTATAGTTCCAGCTACTGGGGAAGCTGAGGCAGGAGAATTGCTTGAACTAGGGAAGCAGAGGTTGCAGTGAGCTGAGATTGCACCACTGCACTCCAGCCTGGGCAACAGAGCGTGACTGTATTTCAAAAAAAAAAAAAAAAAAAAAAAAGATACAATCCAGCATTTTTTAAAGGAATATCATTTGATTCCATGAGGAGAGATGATCAGAAACTTTCTTCCACCATTCTTCATCTTTCCCTAGTGTTACCATCAACACTAAATTAACAGGGGTTCCAAAATTGAAAAGGAAAATTTTCACTACAAATTCAGTGGAACAGTTATTGAATTTTAAAAAATACATTATTGGGATTATTTCTGAAATTAAAACTTATCGTTGTTGGCATTATTAGTTTAATATGTGCTGTGTGGCTTCTACCAATTTTTTTTGGTTTAATCTTTATAGTTTCTCTTTTATTTTTTATTATTTATTTATTTTTTATTTTTTATTTTTTTTTGAGACAGAGTCTCACTGTGTCTCCCAGGCTGGAGTTCAGTGGCTCAATCTCTGCTTACTGCAACCTCTGCCTCCCGGGTTCAAGCGATTCTCCTGCTTCAGCCTCCCGAGTAGCTGGGGTTACAGGCACCTGCCATCATGCCTGGCTAATTTTTGTATTTTTTTGTAGAGATGGTGTCTCTAGCAAATTTGTAAAGTGTTAGCATTCTTTGAGGATGTGTGCTATGCTCAGGGAGGCACATTTTGTGTGGGTATAGGGGAAAAAAATTCTGATAAAACTGGTCTTGAACTCCTGACCTTGGGTGATCCACCTGCCTCGGCTTCCCAAAGTGCTAGGATTACAGGCATGAGCCACCACACCAGGCTCATGCCTGTAATTTTTCTACCTTGTAATCAAAACATTATTATTATTGTTTTATAAGCTAATATTCATTTAGATTCACCCTTTCCATTGCTCATAGTTCCTCTTTTATTATCCCCATTTTACAGATGAAGAAATTAAGATACAGAAGGGATAATTAAATTGTTTAAGGTTTTCTAGCTAGTAAGAGGCAGAAACAATACTTCAACCCAGGCTCGTTACTATTAGTTATTAATCCAAAGAGGGCAGAATTTTTCTGACAGCTACGTTAGCTTAAAAAATTAGCAGGAATCAGTTTATATGACAAAGACTCAGAAGTGATAATCATGTTAATTGCTCTGCTTTATAGAACACATAGACTGTCTTAATCAACTTAACCCAAGTTATGCTTAAAATGTTTCTCAAAGCCATGAAATACCTACATATAGAAGAATATAAATCATTTTTGTATTGTTATTGCTATTCGTAGAAATTATATCCCAAAATAAACATGGGGCCCAAATCTTACCTAGAGAGCCTTTGTACTTCCTGAAAAATCTTTGTCTTTTGGATGAATTCTCTATGGGGTCCACACATGCCAGATCTTTCTCTTAGATTGAATATAACTATCATTCATACATCTTCCCTCACATGCACATCCTAATTGTCCCATCAAATTACCAAATTGTTTCACAGTATCAAAGAAAATCACTTATGTGAAGTCATTTTGAAAACAAGCACCATACAATTAGTTAGAAGTTATTATTTTGAACCCCTATTTTCCTTGGCCACATGATCCATAGGCGAAGGTGGCTGAGTTTTAATTTAAGGTCTTCATACTTGTTCACTTAGACTCTCTGAGTCTCCAGCTCCATCAGATCCCTATTAAGAAATGTTTATCTTTCTGTTCGGAGAGGCATACGGTTATGCAACCAGATGGCATGCGCTCAGATGGTGATGAGAGGGCCTGAGATCTCAAGGGAGCAAGTATTCTTGCCTAATACTCTGCACATTTTGATAAAGCTTTGTAAGAGTAAGGAATAAGGTCGCATTTAACTATGTGTCTCTAGCATCAAGCCAATGTGGGCACAGTAAATGTTTGTAGAATTGAATTCCTTATGGTGATTCCATTGGTGTGGTGGTGACAAGAAGGAACAGAAGCTGTGCATCAAACATTGTGTCTCAGCCTGGCCATGGCCCTAGCTTTCATTCTTATAGACTGCACAGGGTACAGGCTAAGGGATTCTGGTTATGCTCAGAATAAGGTGTTTATGCTCCAAAAGGGTGCTATAAAATGTCTATAACTCACTATCTGAATGCAAGTAACTTGGGGCAGAGGTCTTGGTAAATTCTTCCAATTGTTTTTTACATGTAATTATTCAGATTTCTCCCACCCATGACCCTCAGCATCATATGGGGCAAAGGAACGTCATGCCATATTGAGTCCTAAAGAGCATCAAGTAAGCATCTTACAGCTGTACAAGATAAATGTGAATAATAAAATCTCAATTTGTGCTATTATTTTTCCTTTCAACAATAATTCTTTTCATTTTATCTTTTTGAATTTATATTAAAGATGTATAAGTTTAAATTCATAGGAGTTCTGGTTATTCATGATATATTAATATGCTGCCTGCACCACCATTTTGGTATTTACTCCTTGTCTTATATATGCACTATTTTATACTGCTGTAAAATTCACACTGGAGAGACACTGTGAAGTCTAAATTACTTAAGGTCAAATTCTACTCTTAGCCCTATGAGTGCTTAGAAAATTGAGATAAAAGAGGCAGAAATTTTTTATTTGAGATCACTCATCAATACTCTGCAATGAAATCAGCTTTCCTTTGTGAAGTCCAAAAGTAAACACTAATGTCTGAATCATATACAGAATCTAATATCAAAGTAATAGTTAGGCTGGGCTTGAGGCTTGAGGATAGGGAGAAAGAAAACTCTTATTTTTACACAGACTGTAACACTCTAGCATTTCACATATTTCTAGAAAGACTTATTTAATCCACCTTGTCATGTGCTGACATTTAATAAACACCTCATTCCTCTCCAGGTATTTTAAACAATGAGCTGCAGAATACTAAATCCCTGGCCAGTTAACAGTATTGAAGTGACCAAACATTTATATAGCTTCTTTTTTGAAAAATAAGGTTAATGGAAATAATTTCTATTTTAATATGACTTTCTTCATTCTGTGAACTGTATACGTATGCATACCTGCAATGTATATTACTGGCTGTGAAGGGACCATCCTTATTTGTGATGGTTATGATGCTTTTACAATATCATGCGTATGGTTCCATTTAAATGACATGTAATTCATTACCTTCTTCTGTTGGTTAATAGTTTTATGAGAATTTTTTTCCCCTAGACCCACACAAAATGTGCCTCCCTGAGCATAGCACACATCCTCAAAGAATGCTAACACTTTACAAATTTGCTAGCTAATGGGTAATCTGCAGAGGATATCTGCCTTATCTGACAAACATCATCTCAGCTCAGGAAGCCGTGTACAATCCGTCTATCAGATCTGACATTGGTGGTATCTATGCAGCCCTTCCCAGCACACACCCTGCCTTTAAAGGTCTTCCCATCCCTGTTATTGGTCTCACAGATGATAGAGTATGACACTCCATAAACAATGAGCTAGGCCTTTTGTAGGCTGCTTTGCTTTTCTTGGCTTCAAACTGCCACTGAATGTCAAATCAATTTGGCTCTCATTAGAACAGCTTTATATGTGCAAATGTATTTGGGTCTGGTTGCCACTTTTTTCCCTATTTTTTTCTCCTTTCCATTCCTCCTCTTCTCTTTGAGATGATGTAATTTTTCTCTAATCCATGCCAACACCTGTTTCTTTAAAAGAGAGAGAGAGAGGAGAGAAAAAAGAAGAGAGGAGAGTGAGAGAAAATGCTCGAGTGTGTGGCTCTTTATCACAATCAGCATGAACACTAGTCTGGCACATTATGGCTCAAGTTTCCCCAGAACAAAGAGAAAATGCCTCGTTGCCATGATATTGTACATCACAGAGCCCAGATAAAGTCGAGAGAGTCTTTGTAAACCTTGGTTCCTGATGTCTGGAGAAACGGCTGTCGAGATAGAGCAAGGTGTGTAAGCCGGTTTTATTGATAAGTGATGAAGCTAGCAATAAATCTGGTGCAGTACTTAAGGAAGTCTGAGCCACAGCACCATGTTTGATGGGAGACTGTTTTCCTGTTGAGTTGGGAGAAATAGAGCGCTACACCTAAGAGAATGGCACAGACTTAAAGAGGCAGCAGGAAACTCAACGATGAACAGACAGATGAAAAAACAAAGTAGTCTGGATGGCCTTTTTATGTTGATCTCTATATACTTTTCAGTTTATGTGAGAGATTTTCCCCCGATACATGAACTTTGAGGTTTCTAATTCAAATAAGTCAATTTATTATAAAATAAAATGCATATGGTATCTAATGGCCTTTTGAAGACGTGTGCAGCTGGATCTTTGACCATTCTTGTTGGATTTTTTTCATGCAAAAGAAATATGAAGTCATGTGGATAGAATCTAAATTCATAAACCATATAATTATAATTCTTATTATTGTTTTGTGCTCCCCCTCCTGAGAAATTCAGATGTTTGGGAGCACACAAATATATATGTGTTTACATGTGTAGCTATTCATTTATTGAGTACCTATTATTTACATTGTTTTATATGCTTCAGATATGCTCATGTGCAAAATTTAAAACAATTCCTGCCCTTGCGGAACTTACTTCCAGTGCAGGATACAGATAATGAATAGTGAGCCTAAGAGATAATTAAAATATAAAGTATGTTAGAAATTGATAAATATTACCAAAAAAGCTTAACAGGGTAAAGGAGATTAAGAACTCTTGCTTATGTTTGGTTATAATTTTAAATGGGAGGATGAGGGCAGATATCACTGAGAAGGTGACTTTCAAAGAAAGACTTGAAGGAGAAAAGGGAGTGAGCTATCTGTGTAGCTGGTGAAGAATGCAGCATGTAGGAGGAACAGTCAATGCAAAGGCCCTGATATGGGAGCAAGACTGAAACTCACGGAAGGAAGTGTGGCCAGAGAATCATGAGCCAGGGAGAAAATAGTAGGAGGGCCCATCAGAAAAGTAATGGAGGAGGGCCCAGATACTACAATGCCTTATAGGCCATTGGAAAGCCAAAGATTTTTTGCTTTGAAGAAAATAGTGATTTATTGGAAGGTTTTGAGCAGAAGAATTACATGATGTTTATGTCATGCATTTGTTTCTATGAAAGATTGTAATCAGTTTAGGGTTTAGAGAATTTTTTAGGAAGTCTGATCCACAGAGTTAGATTGGGACGCTTTCAGACTTTTTATGAACTTCTGCAAAGGACTGGGAATAAGGATGAAACCAAACCTGTGTCAGAAGAGCTCTTTTAGGATGTCAGAGCCAAAAACCTTGCTGGGTAAGCTATTAGAGAAGTAACTGAGAGTTTAGAAGTAATGACTTGTTTATGATCTTAGAAATAGGAGCATACGGCTGGTGTAGACTCAAGGAAATTAAAGTAAAATTAGTCTGCCTGTGCAATAGACATTGTAGCCAGATAGATTTAGGATTATATTCCAGCTATGTCACAATCTGTATAGGGTTAGGCTAGCTAATTAATATTTCTGAGTCTTTGTTCCCTCATTTTGAAATGGGAATAATGATAACAGTTCCCTTGCACAGTTGTTTTGAGGGTTAAGTTATATAGTTTATGTGTGGTTGGCATAAAGTGTATGATAAACACATTGCAGTTTTCTTCCTCTGTATCCTCCATGAAGTTAATACTCAACAAATATTTTTAAATTATTTGCAAGATATTAATAACCAATTTGAACATGGAAGAGAAAAGTACAATGAAAGAAAAGATACCTAATTAAATCTGGCTCCAATAGTTGCCTAGGCTGATGCTGCATAAAGATGAACTTACCTATACATTTCTGGGCATTCCAGACTCTCAAAGTCACAATGCAAATCAAAGATATTAGGGTTCCATAAACAAGGGGGTATTCTTTTGGTGTACATCTATCTAGCCAGTTCACAGACTGCTACAGATTCAACTTAGCAAATATTTGTTAAATATGGCTGTGTGGGCCCTGAAGTAGCATAAAACATTATCCCTGCCTTTCAGAAACTTGGTTTGGTGGAGGAGTTCCCAATCAGATATGATATCTGATTATTTTTCCTCATAAAGTTCCAACTCATTTTTTTGTATTCTGATTAAAATATTATTGTCTCCCACTTCTAGAAATACTCCTTTTGTTCGCTTGATTGGTTGACAGGTAGTCACTGTTTTGTAAACTAACAGTTATGAAGGGATGGGAATAAGCATTTCTGTTGCTATCTCATTGCACAATTGCAGAATTCATCATTCTCCAAAACATTATTTATTCAAGGCTAGTGAAGTTATACTCAAGGGAGGTGTTTGAATGTTAGGGGAAAGGGTTAAGAGAATTATTCTGTCACTGACAATAAAGAAGAAAACACTTTAAATTCACTATTTTTTTTTTCTGGCAGATACAAGCTAAAACCCTTCTAGAATTGCATTAATAAAACTGAAAAGGAAAAATGAAATAAAACTTTTAAGCCCTGAAGAATCTTAAAAATAGTCTTTAAAGGATAGAAAAAAAGAACAGAAAAATTCCTTTAAATTCCTGGGTCCTACAAATGAGATTTTAGTAGTGGCAAGTAAAACATATTGATTGGCACCAAAGTATAAGATCTTTGTCACCATCTGTTTCCTGATTGTGTCAGCAAGTATTTTTTCCCCACGAGAGTGTGAGAATACACCATAGCCTAAAAGTATCAAAGTGTCAATTATGCACCACATTTAAAAGTTGGAAGCCCAGTTCA
The DNA here is from genome assembly GCF_028885655.2 of Pongo abelii. Lineage (NCBI taxonomy): Eukaryota > Metazoa > Chordata > Mammalia > Primates > Hominidae > Pongo > Pongo abelii. The sequence goes on from NC_072001.2 coordinate 38,468,625, forward strand.
TGAAAGTCAGTGACAAAAGTCCTGATTCCTGTTTCTTACTGAAGTGAAATCCTTGCACTTCATTCGTTTTGTGAACTACAAAAAGAATGGTGGCTCCATGGGTTAGTGGGGCGGGGAGCTGTGGCAAAAGAGGGAGAAAAGTAATCTTAAATGAATATTTATCAAAAGTGCCCCCCCCCCCATGTAAGTCACTTTGCTACGAAATGAAGTTATTATGAATACTATATGCAAATAACGATTTTAACAAGTATGGGGTGACAGGGAGGAGAAAGGGAAAAGAAGGGAAAGAGGATACAGAAAAAGAGAAGTAAAAAAAGAAGGAGGATGGATTAACAGGGAAGCATTTGGGAGTCTGGGCTGGAAAATTGAAAACAGGAGACACTGGTAGAACTGTTGAAACATGAGGCCATGAACAATGGAAGCCGGAAAGGCTGCATTTTCAGAATGAAATCAAGATTATTCTCATCCCTCTTCCCTTTTATCTAGCCATTTTTTTTGTTGTTTACATTTAACTTGAGATATCCTTTTTCTATTTTTCTCTCTGTTGTGATCACTGCTATTGTTAAAGATGGCTAGTGATTAACTACCCTGATTTTCTTTGAGTTCCTGGGCATGTCACTCTGGGTTCTGCTTAGAGAGAAGCACCCTCTTCCTCTTTAGCTGCCCCAGTTATTTTTTGATGTGTTGCCTTTCTAGCCGAGTTTGTGGAGCTGCCAGTTTTGACACATTCTCTTGCCTAAGAGTGTTGCAATAATGTGTTGAGGTCATTCTTGTGCGGTTGGAGGAATGATCTATGCTCAGGCCAGGTAGTCACAGATGCCGTCTCTCTGCTCGAGTTTCATTCTTTTGTAGTAAGCCTTGGGAAGTTGTTTTTCTGGGTTGACATTAATCCTTTCTTTATTTTGGAAATGAGAGACTCAGGTTCCTATAGCACACTCAGTGTCTAATGTTAAGAGTCAATATCAAAAATACAAAGACTTGTGTTCTAACCAAGGGTGTATGGACTTACAGAGACATACACCTGGCTAGAACAATAGAAAACTTGTAACAAACAGAAAAAAAGCATGCCACATTGCCTTCCTTTACTCATCTAGGTTAACCTACAAAGTGGCAGGAAATCCCTACCTGGTGGAAGGACCAGTTCTGCACATCAACCAGCCAGGCTCTCAACAAAAACCTTCCAGCCTGGAACTTCACATGCACCAAGAGAGTAAATAGCCAAGTCCTCTGTTCAAGTTTGATTAAATAGAATAGTAGAGGCTGTCAGGTGAGTCTCTTGGCACATTCTCAAATCACATATAACCATAATTAAAGTTAAATCTGTGTGAGTCTGGAAGCCTGGGACATTGTAGGTTTGATCTGAGTTTGAATACACTGTATGAGAGGAGGCGAAAGTGAAGTGTGCTTAGTCTTTTGTCAGAGAAATATCAGATAGAGTGTCAGAACCATTAGAAAACATGACCATTCATTCATTCATATATTCAACATATTTAAATTGAGCACCTACTATTTGGAAGATGCTATAAAATTCACTAAATGCATAGTATTAAATAGGTCATTTGAGAACTTACATGTGACTGAGGGAGAGAAATAATAAGATAGAAATGAATAAAAAACAACATCATATTATAATAATGCTATGAAGGGAAAAAAAGCAGGAAGCCTTGATAGAGTGAGAAGTAGCGTCAGTGATGTAAAGGGGTAAAGGTAAATATACCTCAACTGATAAACTGAGACATGAAAGATATGATATTTCTATTATTTTTTTCAAATATTTTTAATGGTATGCTATTGCTTTCCCAATACCCTGCATAGATTGGGAATCCATGATCTGACAGTACCTTACCTTTCCATTTTAATCTTTCACTATTTGTCCTTATTACATATTGTACTTGGAATGAGCGGAACTACTCATTGTTTCCTATACACACCTTGTGCTTTCCTGACTCAGTGTCTTCACTCATCCTTTCCTCTGCCTGGAACTTCTTTTGGACTTTTGGATGCCGCATTCCTGCTACACTTTAAGGTCCTGCTCCACCGTCAGCTCCTTTAGTCCTTCTATCCTAGTCCTCTGAGCTCCTTCTTTGTGCCTCTCACGTTTACAACTTTTATATTACTCCTATTTTACACATTCTAATACGTGTGTGTGTGTATTTAATTTTCAGCTCTTATTTCTCTTTGTAATCTAAGAATTCCAAAGATGCAGGGGCATGCATAATGTAAAATTGCTGCTGTCTATAAATATTCTTTGAATAAAAATAAATCACATCCAATCAGCAGGAAGCCTGGAAATTTGAAATCACAAAAAATTTGTGTATGAGACACAGACACTGTGTTAAATTATTTTGCCCCAAACAAATACTCTGACAAATTGGACACAAGGAATTTATTTTGAAGGTTACTTCAGGAAGCATTGTGAGGGAGTGAGGAAGTGAGGGATGGAAGGGGAAGCCAGTGAATCATATATTAATGTGTGGGTTTCCTCTGTGGGCAATGGAGGCTCAGTCTTGTCATGGCACCTCTGGGAGACTGTATAAAGTATGCTTCAGAATTTTCCCTCTAAAGGGTGAGGAACCATCCCTCGTTAGTTGGAGATCCCTCTTGGGTTGCTGAGCAGTATGTTTACCCTAATTTTGTCTCTTCGATATCCTTTCTCTTCCATTGCTGTTGTGCTAATTCTCCAACAGGGGGGCTAGGGAGGTGCTACCTGGCAATTTAGGGGTGTACTTAGCCATGAGCAATGGGGCATTAAGAATGATCTCAAAGTTGTGCAAAGCCTGGTACTCTCTGGCTTAGCTTTTTTGCTTTATAACAGTTCTCTAATAGGGTTAGGTTATATAGCCTGCCAGTGGTAACAGAGCCAACTGTACTACCTCATGGGTAGTTAAGTAAACTACCAAGAGTAAACTCCTGGAGGTAGTTAAATAAACCTTCCTCAACTTCCTCAGAGCTTTTTGAGAAAATGGTTTTGGGACAGTGCCCATATGGATGCGGAAATACTGCTTGAGGTAGAGGGGAGAGTTAGTATTGATATGCTGGGCCTTTGAGTGGCTCCTTGACATGATGGTTGTCAAGCCCAAAGCCTTGAAACAAGGCATTCTACAGGCAAAAAAGCTCTCCTCTGATTGAACCCAGTGTCTGTAAAAGAGACTATATTCAGGCCTTTTTTTGTTCCTGGGAAGGAAGCATTTGAACCTTGAATAGCAAGCCTGGATGAGATGCTTCAAGAGGGGCAAGTGCCCATCACATAATATCTGAGGTGTCCCACAGAGAGCCTGGGGCCATTGCTTGATCTGGCCTTCCTCAAGGAGGAGTACTTCAAGGTTCTGAAGAGATCACTGGGAGCTTCGAGAGTGGCAAGGCTATCATGGTGCTGATTACATTTCAATAAGAAAATCTCCAACTGTGAGTGGCAATAAAAGAAATGGTTGCAGATAACCTTAGCAAAGGGGACTGCCTCTAGTTTTAAAATATATTGATCATGCCTTGGGTTAGAAAAGTTCTGCCTAACAAAAAGTTGTGGAAGTTCTAGCTGCCTGCAAAGAAGGCAATGTCCCTGAGGTGGTAACTTTTGATTGAAGAAGATTATAGGAGACTTGTAAAAGACTGAAGACTGAAAGTTTTTGGTAAAGCTCACCCCAAGTCAGGCTCTTAACCATTAATGTAACATCAGAGGGGGAATTACAGATAATATATTCCCCTCATCCCCCACCAGACCCCAAACTGCAGAAGGAGAAAAATTTGTAATTCAGAGACATGACAATGTTGTCAAAAAGTACATGAAGTCAGCTGCATGAATTGTGAAACAAGTCACTGTTTTATTTGTTCTGTGGCAGTGTAAAAATATAATTGCTTCTCTCAAGATAAGAAATAAAGTCACAGGCCGGGTGTGGTGGCTCATGCCTGTAATCCTGGCACTTTGGGAGGCCAATGCAAGTGGATTGCTTGGGCTCAGGAGTTTGAGAACAGCCTGGGCAATATGGCAAAACTCTGTCTCTACAAAAAATAGAAAAAATTAGCCAGGCGTGGTGGCATGTGCCTATAGTCCTAGCTATTTTGGGGGCTGAGGTGGGAGGATCTCTTGAGCACAGGAGGTTGGAGGCTGCAGTGAACCAAAATTGGCCACTGCACTCCAGCCTGTGTGACAAAGTGAGACCGTGTCTCAAAACAGAAACAAAAACAAACAAACAAGAACCCTCCCCACCCCCCAACCCCAAAATACAGATAGGCTATAGAATCTTGGTGAAATCAGACTCTACCAATTATTAATGACCTAGGGTTAAGAGAAAGAATTGTGATCTGAGATGCCTCATAAGTTCTGTCACCTTCAGAGTTGATACTGGGTGCCTTTCTCTTAACTTTTAGCTTTCTTTTTACAGTCATGGTCACTCATAGCTACAATCTATGAGAGGATATTTTGGGAGGATTGCTTTTGCCTATTTGCTAAATTGGCCGAGTGGCACTTATTGTAAAACTCTAATTTACTTCATGCTTTTTTTTTCACAGTTATGGCCAATATACATGTGCCCACACCCTCATTGTGGAGCCATACAGAACCCAGAAGATAAGTCCAATATTTAAAAACTTTATCCACAGACCAGCTCTAGTCTTTAACGAGCCTCCTTTTTTATTCCAAAGTTTTCAAGATGAAAACATTATCCAGAGCTCTAACTCCTTTAAAATTTTATTTTTCAAATGATCACACAGTAAAGTTGACTTTTTAGATGTAAAGTTCTATGAATTTTAACACATGAATAGATTTGTGTAATGACCTCTACAATCAGGATTCAGAACAGTTCTATCACCCCTAAAAGCCCCTTGTGCTATCCCTTTATAGTCATAGTCTCCCCCCAACCCTTGGCAGCCACTGATCTGTTCTTTATCGCTGTAGCTTTGTTTTTGTGAAAATATCATATGAATGGGATCGTGCAATGTGTTATATTTTGAGACTGATGATCTAGATAAACTAGATAATAAAAGGTAATGATTGTGTGGCATAGAAAAGTGGTAGAAACGTTTAATGAGGCCATATCATTATTGGACTAGGATTTATCAAGACATGCTTCATGGAAGAGGTCAACTGTGGAAGATGGGTCTCAGAGAAGTCCATAATTTGTATTAATGACAAAAACAAGGATAATATTTCAGGAGCAGAGAATGATAATAACATGTAATTAAGGAAATGAGAACAATGTGATTAGAAGGAATGAATCCAGGCATATGTGTTATCTCTTAAAAATGGAGAACAACATGAACAAAGCAGTGGTTTTTGAAGATTAATAGGCAGAGATGTACAAGATTTGTTACCTGACATATAATATTTGGAAGATAAAGATGGTGATTACACCCTCAAGAATAGATAAATTTTCTGAAGGAGAAAAGACAGAGGGCAGTTAGAGTAGGGTCAAAAACTAAAGCATGAATGACAGCAGGTGGGTGGGAGGGAAAAAGACCTCTAGAAATTTTAAATAAGGAAGAGAGGAAACAACTGTAGAGGTTAGATAAGAACCAGTTCTTAAAAGGGAGGCGGGAGATCAAAACATTTAATGTCATCCAGAGTGTAAAAGAGTGTGATGCAGAAGAAACCACTGGTAAGCTTGGAGAAATTTGGTTGCAGTGTAATTATGGGGATAAAGGCCAGATTGCAAAGGGGTTAAAAGTTATACTGAAGACGAAGGTGAAATCAAAGCAGATTTGGTTGTAAATTGGCTCCAAACATAGAAGGAATTGCAGGATGAAGTGAGTGGGTTCACAAGCTGACAGATAAACATAAGCATTGAAGGTAGAGATGAGCTGTAGTAACTAAAAACAATGGAAACAAGAAATTTCCCATATGATCCAGAGTTTATGAGGAGGTACTTTAGTCAAATTAGCCTTTGTGCATATTCTATCTGGTCAGGATCAAGAGTTAAATGAACTTCCAATAGTTTCTATCTGTATTTCTCGTCACCACAAAAAGCTGTCCTATTATAATTGTTCTCTGTTACTTAAGTTTTTCAGTTGTCACAAAATAGACTCTAACCTACCACAAGCTGTTATTGACTTAAAAAAAGATTCCACTAATTCTACTAATTCTTAGAGACTAAATTAATGTTGTAGTAAACGGATAGCAACTATTTACAAATGTAAATGCTTTAAAGTTTATAAAGTACTTTCATAAACATTTTAATTTCACCTACTAGTAATATTTACAGTGATAGTAGAAACTATGGTATAGCAGTATGGGAAGATTTTTCTCAACCTCATTACAAAGACACCACATTTCTCTCCTGGAACTCAACCATGTCAATCACACAGTAGTATCCCAAAGCATTTGCCTCCAATTTTCTTGAATCGAAGAATCTCTCATAGTTGTTAGTATCTAGCAAGCTGAAATTTTAAACAAGCCTTTGCTTGCAACCAAAATTGATTTCTGTAATTCTCTCCAGCATGGCTTTTCTGACAAGGCTATTTCTAGATTACCCAGTGTTTGGGCTCAGCTCGTGTTGCTTATGCAACTTTAATTCTTGCCTCTAAGCCGCAACCTGGTCCCTCTGCCAATCACTGCTGGAAGCATCCTCCCATGTTATGGACCTTTTCATCAACTGGGCTCTACCAATCACTACTATCGACCCTCTACTCCTCATAAAATAAAAACAGAGACTTCGAGGGCTTCTTGACATTTTGCTCTGTTTCCCTGAAGACCCATCCAGGACACCTCCATGGATCTGCTTTACTCTGTAAGGATGATCTATTTCACAAAGACCCTACCATAACTCAAAGTAATCTTTAAAATAAACCTTGCAGGACAGGCTAGGGCATATTGATTACCTCTTCTCTACATTCTTGTCCTGGATAGAAGCCAGCCAGACTCCTGTGAATTCTGGATACTTACAACTTTCTATTAAAGAAGGATGGTGGTATTGTACAGCTGGCACCTGGAGTCCAACCAGAATTTAAAACTATTAATCCCTGAGACTGTTCAGATGCCACTGTGTCTTAAGCTGAAGGGCATGTAAATTTATTTGCAAGGGGCAAGGGTTTTGCAAAACTCTATAAATTTGTATTGTATTCTACCTGGAATTCATATCCTTTCCATTTTAGTTTATGTTCTTAAATTTATTGAACAATCAACATGTGGCAGAGTTAATAATTAGGAGCTATGTTAGCCAATTCTTCATAGTTGATTATTGTCTGCATTCCAAAAATCCCAAGGTGTATGATAAGTGTCACTGGGCTCTGTTTTTATTTCAGTAGAGAGGTAATGAGAAATAGGAAATGAGCTGCCTTTGCCTGATAGGAGATGCAAGCTTCCTAGAATATGGATGTGTCTATAGAGAAAGTGAAACAAGGACTTGTTTAAATTGGGCCCTTGGTCAGACCTACATGAGGATGCAGAAATCAGTCACCTATGTGGTACAATTTGCAAGTTACCTCTGCTTTCAATTTATTTCCTGAAACATGTCACAGAGCCTGGCTTTCCCAGTGAAAGTAATATATTTGAATTAAATATTACCTTCTTCTATCAGATTCTCTTGTGAGAGGTATCACTGTAAGTTATTAGCATATGAGTAAACATCAGCTAACAGATTTATCTTTTGCCATGTTAAGAGTGATCTTGAGTATGTGATAGCATTGGGTTTGAGGGAATGGCACACAGACAAAGGGAAAATTGTGCTCATTCAGAGAGGAGGTAAGTGGGAGTCAAACAAGTCAACAGTTTGAAAAAATATGCTTTTGGTTGCTTTTGCTAAGCTTATGGTGATTCTGTGTTAAAATATCATTGACCCTCTTTACAGGTAGGCAAGTGAAGTGCTGTGAGGGATGTTTCAGTGAGGAATTGTAAAGAGAACAACACCCCGCTATATAAGGACAGGAAAGGGAGAACAGAACTTCAAGATTGTTAGCACTTTTTTGCGTTTTGTAAAGGAAAAAAAAAGAATTCTAAAATTCACCAAATTAAATTATCCACAATTTATTATCATGGTGAGAGAACCTACATTTATTACACAGTAATAACTTAGTATTTCTTAAAAAGTGAAATAACTACTGGGAAAGTATCTAGTATTTCAAGAAATGAGGAAAACTCATCACAAAGACCTAGTTAAACTAGGTCACCATTTTTTGGCAGCAAAGAGGTTGGTAGAGAATAATGTCAAGAGAAAAACTGTATACTCTATACTGAAATCTGAAGGGACTGTTAAGCAGGGAATAGCTACAGGGCTTTAATGCTCAAATTGAATTGAAGAATAAAGAATCATGCATGGATGCCAAGGAAAAAGGTCAAGTGAGGCAGGAGAAAATGAAGGATTTACCAAAAGGCCAAGAGTATCTCTGAGAACTAAGAGGGAACAGGCATTTAAAAAATGAATTAGACCAGATGTCAGTGAAAAATAAAGTAGTAATGGTACAGGAAGAGATTTGTTCTAGCAACATAGGTAGGAATATAAGGCAAGAAAAGGTGAAAGGTTGGGGAAGTTGAATTCAAGGCTGCTCACCAAAGGACCCCAAAAGAGATGGTTAACTATTGCAAAAGCATCTGCTGGTATGAAATTGCTAATAATAGAGAGGAAGAGGGGAGACAGTTAAGTAATTTACTGTTGACCTATAGATCTCAAGTGAATTAATATTTTCTATGATAATTAGCCAAAAATAAAAGAAAAGGTACATGATCCTGGATTGATATAGAGCGTGGGGTAAATTAATTTGAATGGGATCTGGAAACCAAAGGTAGAGGGAGTAGAGTCAGATGTGAATGTGGGTGACCAAAAGGAGCTTGGTTTCAGTTATGCTTTGTATAGGAAAAACAAGAAAGCACTGGCCTTCTGCTAGGAGCAAATGGAGTAAAGCAGAACTACTTAATCCCAATTTATTTCTTCTCATTAAGAAGAAATAGGACAGCCAGGCACAGTGGCTCACGCCTGTAATCCTAGCACTTTGGGAGGCCAAGGTGGGTGGATTGCCTGAGCTCAGGAGTTCAAGACCAGACTGAGCAACATGGTGAAACCACATCTCTACTAAAATAGCCAGGCATAGTGGCATGTGCCTGTAGTGGCAGCTACCTGGGAGGCTGAGATAGCAGAATTGCTTGAACCTGGGAAGCAGAGGTTGCAGTGAGCCGAGATCATGACACTGCACTCCAGCCTGGGTGACAGAGCAAGACTCTGTCTCCATAAAAGGAAGAAGAAGAAGAAGAAGAAGAAGGAGGAGGAGGAGGAGGAGGAAGAAAAAGAAGAAGAAGAAGAAGAAATAGGCCTAACAGAGTCAAGAGAGAATTTTGTCTGTAAAAATTGTTAGGTAATACTCATATGCTCTCAAAATCTACCCAGCATCCTTAAGAAGAGATGTGTATAATCATCTGATTCTCCAAGGTCAAAATGAAAGAAAAAACTGTTAAAGGCAGCTAGATAGAAAGGACAGGTCACCTACAAAGGGAAGCCCATCAGACTAACAGCAGATGTCTCAGCAGAAAGCTAGAAGAGACTGGGGGCCAATATTAAACATTCTTAAAGAAAAGAAATTCCAACCAAGATTTCATATCTTGCCAAACTAAGCTTCATTAGTGAAGGAGAAATAAGATCCTTTTTAGACAAGCAAATGCTGAGGCGATTTGTTACCTGGAGACTTGCCTTACAAGAGTTCCTGAAGGAAGCACTAAATATGGAAAGGAAAGATAAATACCAGCCACTACAAAAACAACTTTAAATACACTGACCAGTGACACTATAAAGCAACCACACAAACAAATCTGCATAATAACCAGCTAACATGGATCAAATCTACACCTATCAGTATGAAACTTGAATGTAAATAGGCTAAATTCCCCAATGAAAAGGCACAAAGTGGCAAGCTGCATAAAGAACCAGGATAGATTGGTATGCTGTCTTCAAGAGACTCATCTCACATGCAGTGACAATGACACCCATAAGCTCAAAATAAAGGGATGGAGGAAAACCTACCAAGCAAATGGAAAACAGACAAAAAGCCGACAATATATTCCTAATTTCAGACAAAACAGACTTTAAGCCAACAAAGATAAAAAACAAAACAAAACAAAGAAGGGCATTACATAATGGTAAAGGGTTCAATTAAACAAGAAGACCTAACTATTCTAAATATATACACACCCAACATGGGGGCACCCAGTTTCATAAAGCAAGTTCTTAGAAACTTTCAGAGACTTAGACTCCCACACAATGATGATGGGAGACTTCAACACTCCACTGACAGTATTAGACAGATCATCAAGGCAGAAAGTTAACAAAGATATTCAAGACCTGAACTCATCAATGGATCAAATGGACCTGATAGTCATCTACAGAACTCTCCACCCCAAAACAACAGAATATACATTCTTCTCATTGCCACATGTCACATACTCTAAAATCAACCACATTATTGGACATAAAACACTCCTATGCAAATGCAAAATAAATGAAATCGTAACAATCACTCTCTTGGACTACAGTAGAAAAAAATTAGAGGTCAAGACTAAGAAAATCACTTAAAACTATACAATTATATGGAAATTGAATGATTTGCTTCTGAATGACTTTTGGGTAAGTAATGAAATTAAGGCAGAAATCAAGAAGTTTTGTGAAACTAGTGAGAATAATGATACAATGTACCAGAATATCTGGGACACAGCTAGGGCAGTATTAAGAGGGAAATTGACAGCACTAAATGTACACATCAAAAAGTTAGAAAGATCTCAATGTAACAACCTAGCAACACAACTAAAATAACTAGAGAATCAAAACAAACAAACACCAAATCTAGCAGAAGACAACAAATAACCAAAATCAGAGCTGAACTGAAGGAGATTGAGACATGAAAAACATTCAAAAGATCAACAAATCCAGGAGTTGGTTTGTTGAAAAAAACTATTAAATAGATAGATCACTAGTTAGACTAATAAAGAAAAAAAGAGAAGATCCAAATAAACACAATTGTAATTACAAAAGGGATATTATCATTGATTCCACAAAACTACAAATAATCATCAGAGAATGTTATGAACACCTTTATGGACACAAACTAGAAAACCCAGAAGTGGATAAAATCCTGGACACATACACTCTCCCAAGACTGAACCAGGAAGAAATTGAATCCCTGAACAGACTAAAAATAAGCTCTGAAATTGAATCAGTAATAAACAGCCTACCAACCACTAAAAGCCCAGAACCAGATGGATTAATAACCCAGTTCTACCAGACGTACAAAAAAGAGCTGGTACCATTCCTACTGAAACTATTCCAAAAAAATTGAGGAGGTGGACTCATCCCTAACTCATTCTGTGAGGTCAGCATCATCCGGATACCAAAACCTGGCAGAGACACAACAAAAAAAGAAAACTTCAGGCCAACATCTTTGATGAACTTCGATACAAAAATTCTCAACAAAATACTGGCAAACCGAATCCAATAGTACATCAGAAAGCTTATCCACCATAATCAAGTAGGCTTTATCCCTGGGATGCAAGTTTGGTTCAACACATGCAAATCAACAAATGCAATTCATAAACAGAAATAAAGACAAAAAACACATGATTATCTCAATAGATGCAGAAAAGACCTTTAATAAAATTCAACATCCCTTCATGTTAAAAATTCTTAATAAACTAGGTATTGAAGAAACATACCTCAAAATAATAAAAGCCATCTATGACAAACCCACAGCCAACATCATACTGAATGGGCAAAAGCAGGAAGTATTTCCCTTGAAAACTGGCACAAGACAAAGATGCCCTCTCTCACCACTCCTATTCAACATAACATTGGAAGTCCCACCAGAGTGATAAGGCAAGAGAAAAAAATAAAGGTATGCAAATAGGAAGAGAAGAAGTCAAACTACCCTATTTGCAGATGAGATAATCCTATATCTAAAAGGCCCATAGTCTAGGCCCAAAAGTTCTTTAAGCTGATAAACAACTTCCATAAAATCTCACTGTACATAATCAATGTTCAAAATTCACTAGCATTCCTATAGACCAACAATTGTTAAGTTGAGAGCCAAATCAGGTATACAATTTTATTCACAATAGCCAGAAAAAGAATAAAATACCTAGAATACAGCTAACCAGGGAGATGAAAGGTATTTACAACAAGAATTGTAAAATGCCACTCAAAGAAATCACAGATGACACAAATGGAAAAACATTCCATGCTCATAGATAGGGAGAATCAATATTGTTAAAATGGCCATACTGCCCAAAGCAATTTATAGATTCAGTACTATTCCTATCAAATTACCAATGAAATTCCTCACAGAATTAGAAAAAACTATTTTAAAATTCATGTGGAACCAAAAGGGAGCCCAAATAGCCAAGACAATCCTAAGCAAAAAGAACAAAGCTGGAGGCATCACACTACCTACTTCCAACTATACTAACAGCATGGTACTGGTACAAAAATAGACATGTAGATCAATGGAAGAGAATAGAGAGCCCAGAAATAAAGCTATACACCTACAACCATCTGATCTTCAACCAAGATGACAAAAGTAAGTAATGGAGAAAGGACTCCTTATTCAATAAATGGTGCTGGGATGACTGGCTAGCCATATGCAGAAGATTGAAACTGGACTCCTTCCTTATAACATACACAAACATCAACTCAAGATGGATTAAAGACTTAAATGTAAACTCCAAAACTATAAAAACCCTGGAAGACAACCTAGGCAATAGCATTCTGGAGATAGGAGTGGGCAAAGATTTGATGATGAAGACACCAAAAGCAATTGCATCAACAACAAAAATGGACGAATGGGACCTAATTAAATTAAAGAGCATCTGCACAGCACAAGAAACAGAGTAAACAGACAACCTACAGAATGGGATAAAATATTTGCAAACCATGCCTCTGACAAAGATCTACTATCTAGCATCTATAAAGAACTTAAACAAAGTTACAAGAAAAAAAAAAACCCCATTAAAAATTGAGCAAAGGACACGAACAGGGACTTTTCAAAAGAAGACATACATGCAGCCAAAAAGCATATGAGAAAAAGCTCAACATTATTGTCATTAGAGAAATGCAAATCAAAACCACAATGAGATACCATCTCACACCAGTCAGAATGGCTACTACTAAAAGGTCAAAAAATGACAGGTGCTGGAGAGGTTGTGAGGAAAAATTAAGACTTATACACTGTAGGTGGGAGTATACATTAGTTAAATTATTGTGAAAAACAGTGTGGTGATTCTTCAAAGACCTAAAGACAGAAATAGCATTTGACCCAGCATTCCTATTACTGGGCATATACCCAAAGGAATATAAATCATTTTGTCATAAAGACACATACACACATATGGTCATTGCAGCACTATTCACAATAGCAAAGACATGGAATCAACCTAAATGCCCATCAATGATAGACTGAATAAAAAAATGTGGTATAGATACACCATGGAATACTATGCAGCCATAAAATAGAACAAGATCATGTCCTTTGCAGGAAAATGGATGAAGCTGGAGGCCATTATCCTGAGCAAACTAACACAGGAACAGAAAACTAAATACCACATTTTCTTGCTTATAAGTGGGAGCTAAATCATCAGAATACATGGACACATAGAGTAGAACAACATATACTGGGGCCTATTGGATGTTGGAGGGTGGGAGGATAGAGAGGATCAGGTAAAATAACTAATGAGTACTAGGCTTAATACCTGGGTGATGAAATAATCTGAACAACAAACCCCCATGACAAAAGTTTACCTATACAACGAACTTTCACATGTACTCCTCAATTTAAAATAAAAGTTAAAAAAAGAAGAAAGAAGAAATGTGTATTTGTGGATGTGATTTGATAGTATAATTTACATAGAATAATATTAACCATTTTCTTATTTTGATATGACTATTTAAGGTATGCATATTCTTTACTATGTCTCTAGATCAGTGATTTTCAAACTTCTTGGCCCTGACCTGTAGTAAAAAATAATTTTATATTGCATCTCTATACATATACACACATAATTAAAACAAAATTTCCATAAATATCTGCCTTTAATACTTGAATTATTCTATTCTGTTCTTTTTCTAAAAAACACAGTATTTTACCCACTAGCTTGATGTCATGGCTCACCAATTGGGTGGTACCACACTGTTTGAAAACCACTGCTCTGCCTTATGGATAGGACATTGACTAAATGAATTTAGTCCTGTCAGTCATTCATTTGTTACTCCAATAAATTTGGCTATATTCTTCAAATTATTGAAAATAATTGTTAGCATTTTTTTCTTGAATAAAAAATAAGTAGCTTCATGAGACTCAATGTCATCATCCTTGACCACAAATATGTAAGCTAAATCTCTCAACTCCCAGCAAAGTACTTACCTACTTTGGGAATTAATTGAAGATAAAGTAGAATAATGTTGCCAGGGATAAACTTTGCAACCAAGTGCTTTTCAAATCACTTTTAAGAGTCTCAGATTGAAATATTTAAACAGAGGACCATATTTAAATGCACCAAGAAAAAAATATATAAAGGAAACCATTACTGAATATGCTTATGAATTGAACAACTACGTCAATGTTTCAATTTTTGTGTTTATTCAGTTTTTAAAAAACAAGTTTTCTAAATAGAAACAGAAAAACATCTATATTGCATCCAATTATATATGCCCATTTCCTCTTCAATAAAAGGCACAGAATGGCAAGTTGGATAAAGCTGCAAGACCCAACTGTATGCTGCCTTCAAGACACACATCTCACATGCAATGACACCTATAGTCTCAAAGTAAAGGGATGGAGAAAAATCTACCAAGGAAATGGAAAAGAGAAAAATGCAGGGGTTGCTATTCTAATTTCAGACAAAACAGGCTTTAAACCAACAATGATCAAAAAAGACAAAGATGGACATTACATAATGTTAAAGAGTTCAAGTCAACAAGAATATCTAACTATTATATATGTGTGTGTGTGTGTGTGTATGTATACACAACACAGGAGTACCCAGATCCATAAAACAAGTTCTTAGAGACATTAAAAGAGACTTAGCTAAGCACATATTAATAATGAGAGACTTCAACACCTTATTAATAATATTAGCCAGATCATTGAGGCAGAAAACTAAAAAGATATTTGGGATCTGAACTCAACTCTTGACCAAATGGACCTAACAGACATATATACAACTCTCCACTAAAAAACAACAAAATACACATTTTCTGCTGTGCACGACACATACTCAAATCCACCACCCAATTGGCCACAGAATAATTCTAAGCAAATTCAAAAAATGAAAATCATACCAACCACACTCTCAGACCACAGAACAATAAAAATGAAATCAATACTAAGAAAATAACTCAAAACCATAAAATTACATGGAAATTAAGCAATCTGAGTGACTTTTGTGTAAACAATAAAATTAAGGCAGAAATCAATAAATTCTTTGAAGCTAATGATAACAAAGATACAATGTATCAGAATCTCTGGGACACAGCTAAAGCAGTTTTAGAAGGGAAGTATATAGAGCTAAACGCCCACATCAAAAAGTTAGAAATATTCAAATTAACAACCTAACATCACACCTGGAGGAACTAGAACAAGAACAAACCAATCCCAAAGCCAGTAGAAGACAAAAAATACCAAAACAAGAGTTGAACTGAAGGAAATTGAGAGGTGAAAAGCCATACAAAAGATAAACAAATCTAGGAGTTGGTATTTTGAAAGAATAAGTAAGATAGACCACTAGCTTGACTAATTACAAAAAGAGAGAAAAAAAAATAAAAACAGATAGTAGTGTGGTTGATGGGAAATGGAATGCTTACACACTGCTGGTAGTTCAGCCATTGTGGAAAGCAGTCAGGCAATTTCTCAAAGAATTTATACCAAAATTACTATTTGACCCAGCAATCCCATTATTGAGCATATATCCAAAGGAATGTAAGTCATTCTACCACAAAGACACATGCATGCATATGTTCAACGCAGCACTACTCACAATAGCAAAGACATGGAATCAACCTAAATTCCCATCAATGGTAGACTTGATAAAGAAAACATGGTACATATACGTAATGGAATATTACACAGTCATAATAAAGAACAAGATTATGTTCTTTGCAGCAACATGGTTGGAGCTGGAGGCCATTATCCTATGTGAACTAAATACAGGAACAAAAAATGAAATACTGAATGTTCTCGCTTACAAGTGGGAGCTAAACATTGAATACACGTGAACACAAAGAAGGGAACAGACACCAGGCCTACTTGAGGACAGAAGGTAGGAGAAGGATGAGAACTGAAAAACTACCTATTAGGTACTATGCTTATTACCTGGGTGACAAAATAATCTGTATGCCAAACCCCTGTATCATGCAATTTTCCTAAATAATAAACTTGCTCATGTACCCCTGAAACTAAAATAAAAGTTTAAAAAATTAAATACAATTAAAAAAGAAATGTTTTTAACATAATCATAAGTTATACAGATATATAAATTATTTCCTTAAATAATTAGACAATATATACTGTTTGACTAATGCACCCAATTTAGTTGTATCTTTATTTCACCTTTGAGTTATTCATCCTTCATAGACATAGACAAATAACTCTCAAAAGTGGCCAAAATTTGCTATATCAATTTTATGGTTTATACCCCTTAGTCCATATAGATTTTTAATTCCCATAATGTTGGGCAGTTATTTTACATTGGTTTAGTACAAGACTACACTTTCTTTGTGCTTATCCTGTTTTATTTTGATGCAGGACTTAGCCTAACCATCTAGAACAGGTTGGCTTGACAATAGCAATAGGAATCAACATTACCTCTGCAACCTCTATGTTGTTACTCCTCTGTTCAAAATTTTTATATGGAGCAGATGACCATTTAAGCTTAAATTATTGACTCTTTTTTCTCCAAATTTCTCTTATAATAACTTTCTTACAACTGTGTTCTTATCTAAGCAAGTCATTTGACCTACTGATTCTCACATACACTTTGCCTTTGCCTGCTTATATGTCTTTGATCGCAAAGTTCTCTACTATGTATCACCTTTCTCTGTGTTCAAACATTTAATGTTTCTCTGCCAAGTTCCACCACCATAAAAAAAAAAAAAAAAACATTTTTACTTTGCAGTCTAAGGTGGTTGCTCCCATCTCTTAAGTACCTATTATCTGTACAACTTGCCAGTTAAGGGCAATGTGAAATGGTATAGTGTGTGTCTTTCTTGTATTTTAAGTGACTTAACTTCTACATATGTTGGTATTTGTATAAATCATTAGCCCCACTACATCATTTATTGTTTGCTATATTCCACAAAAACTTATTGAGTGCCTGCTATGTATCAGATATTGTGCTAGAAATTAGTTTGCAGGTGGACATTAGTATTTTACATATATTGTGAAATATGAAGTGATATGACAGTCTGGGGTTTGTTCTTATTTTTCCTAGAAGACTGTGTCAGAGAATGTTAGTATACCAGAAAAATTCATGCACTTCTCAATATTTCACAGATCCCATGCATCTGGGTGGGGTGTGACTAATTCTCACTAATAGAATATGAGCAGAAATACTGCATCACTTTGGGTGGAGGCAAGAGAGAGTAAGAGAGACATTAAATCTCTATATGGCTGGAAATTAAAAGCTTTGGGTTGACAGAGTTTTAAGCTGGAAGAAGCCTGAGTCTCTGGGGTCCTCACTTGGAAAGGCCAGCACAGAGAGGCCAAGATACCTGCATCAGACTGTGACATGAGTGAGAAATACAGCTTCACTGTGTTAAGGCTCTGAGATTTGGGGGTTTATTTATTACTGATGCATAGCTTATTCCATCATGATTATTACAGAGTAATGATTTTATTTGTGTATGTTGATGAGATCATTAAAGATGTTTGAATGATGTGAACTCTGACTCAATTATCAGATCCTTGAGAGTAGAGACTTTGCATTCATGTATATGCTTCTCAGTGTCCAGGCCAGTGCTAGGAATATAGTAGGCTCTCAGCAGATATTTGTTGAATGGAAAAGTTAACAAACTAGGGATAGCTAAAAGAAGAAATCATTAGGGTACAACCAGAGGAAATAACATGTGACAAAATCCAAAAGAATCTTAAGATACAAATCTGGAGTCAGAAACAGAATTTAGCAATGAGAAAGAGATTAAGGTTTAACAAATGTAAATGTCTATTGAGCTAGCACAGTTTCTACATTTCAGATTCCCTTATGAGTATCCAGTAGTAAACTGACTTCGGTGATTTATTAAGATCAGGAGATAGGTGTGGGCTAATAAGAAAATTCTGTAAGTCCTTTAAACACATCAATAGTTACTCTCTAAACTACTAGACCCTTTCCATTGAAGAATGAACAGGAGTTTCAGCTTCTCAGTGAAAGCTCATTGGGAAACACCTGTCTGGCTGACATTTCCTGGCTCTAAGGGAATCTTCTCCATAGAACTGATAGAGAAATAATCTCTAATTTTTCAATAGGGAGAATGCTCCCCTTACTTGTACTTGGTTTATTATTATCCTAATTATTATTGCCTTCCATAGTCTGTCATGTGACATTGGCCAATTCTTTTTTTTGCTCTAGGGTAAACCGGGATTCCAGATACTGGGTGGAGGTTGGAAATTGTGGCTGAATATCCAGCTATGGCACCAGACTGGGGAATATATAAATATATAAATTAACTGGTTTCGTTTTAAGAAGGTAAAAATGAGAGGTTTCTAAATCTATGTAGATTTAGACAGAAACCTCCTGTCTTTGCCTTTGTGCTCTTAATTAATCTTGATATTATCAGGCAGAATAATTAAGGATAGTACAGTGACATAACAGAATAGGCATATATAATGTCTATATAGGCATTT
Organism: Pongo abelii; assembly: GCF_028885655.2. Taxonomy (NCBI): domain Eukaryota; kingdom Metazoa; phylum Chordata; class Mammalia; order Primates; family Hominidae; genus Pongo; species Pongo abelii. The sequence goes on from NC_072001.2 coordinate 38,487,417, forward strand.
GTAATGTCCTAGTATATACATAGATCATCCAGAAAATTAAAGACAGAAAATCTTTGAGTAAAAATTGACAAGAGGAACCTGTTATTGAGAGATGTACTTCTTGTATAAGTATGAATAAACCAGACACAAAAATGTATCAGAGTTGAGAAAGCAAATCCAGCCTCAAAACAATTTCATCCTCTGCTATTTGCATAGTCGATTTACTACAAAATGTTATTTGTTTTAACTTTTTCAGCAACCTCAGTGAGACAGAGAGGTGGATTTTATTGTCTTTAGGTTACAGGTGAGGAAACTTCACCCCAAAGGTATGATATTGCTTGCTCAGCGCCCCTCATCTCCTCTGTGGTCAGGCTGGCTGGAGCTCAATTCTGCTGACTCTTAGTCTGGGGCTCTTTGAACTCTTTCACATTTTAAGAGGTATAACGATTGTTACTCTAAAGCCAGGCATTGATATGACAGCTCAGTGCCGGGAGGGGTGGGGGAAGCAGCAGACTTTGCCATTGAGTTCACCGATAGCTCGAGATGCCCTAATATCTCATTCAGGGCCAAGCACACTTGAGACACAAAGAAGCACAGCTTGGCTCCATCCATTTGATTTCCTTGGGCACAGCCCTCTCAGACAATCAGGTACAGCACCCTCCCTTGCATAGTTGATGGCCTTTCCTGAAGGCTATCAAACATTTCTGCTGAGACTGCACTAAATAAAATGGCTGTCACCAAGCCATATGGTGCATTTGAGCTTTTCCCCCCTCTAAGATGCAAGTTTTCAGTTTGCACAGCACTTCAAATTCTTAATACACTTGACTAAGTCATTAATATTTCACTTTCATTACCATGTATTAATAACATGAGAATTTAGAATGATCTTGTTCATCTAACTCCTAGAAAACAAATAATTACGTTCGTGCATATTGATTGTCAGATAACTAAAGATGTTTAGCCTGGGGCTATGAGAAATCCACCAGCAGGCCCAGTTTTGGTTCTTAGCCATGTTCAAAGTATATCAAGCTGATGTCTATGAAACACCAGAGACAGCAGGAGCGTAGTTCTGGGAGTTAGAAGGGGCGGCCTTAAATGGACCCCATACAGGTCTCCATAATTGTTTAGGATGAGGTTTCTTCAGAAGAGAATTGAAAGTCCTGAAGGATGCTTGAGGGAGAGATTAAGGATATGAAACTTTGTTCTCTGATGTTTGGTCTAGTTTTATTTTGTAGTAGGTGGCGCTGGAGGCTTCTTATCTTCCCTTTCTTCCTCTTTATCTTGATTAAGGATGGTAGGTTCTAATGGTGGAAAGTGCCGTAGACACTGTTCAATGAGTCAACATTTTTTTTTTTTTTTTTTTTTTTAAAAAGAGTAAGTATGTGTCTACCAAAAGCTTGTTGCTAAGCTAGGTCATTAGCAATTTAGCATGGACAGAACAGTGTTGTTTTCTCCTTACTAGTGGGAGAGACAGACAATATGCAAGTGAGCAAATAGATGTTAAACAAGAAGACTGTTCTGATATGCATGGGTAAGGAGAGAGAGAACTTCTTTAGATGGGGGTCAAGAAAGCCTATTCCAAGAGAGGATGTTTGGGTTAAAAAGAAGGAAGAGAAGACAGGTGTATGACGAACTAGCGCAAGTGCATAATGGACATAAGGAATGGCTGTGCAAAGACCACAAGGCAGAACAGTGCTTAGCTGGCTCTAGAAACTGAAAGAAGTTCAGAGGTATAGAGAAAAAGGGAAAATGGCATGAGATAAGATTCAAGAAATAGTCAAGGGCCAGATTATGTAAGCCCTTGTGGGCCATGATCAGAGGTCTGGATTTTTTTCTAAGTGCAGTGGGCATGCATTGAAACCTTGAGGAGGGTACCACAAGGGTGTAACATTAGGGGCTGAGAGAAAGGTAGGAATGTAGTTTCTGGCTTTAGACACTTGGTGGGTGTTGATACTGACCTCTAAGTCAAGGAGGGGTTGGGAAGGGAGAAGACAGGCAAGAAGAGAGATTAGATAAGAGTGATCAGATAGGAGAGGAAGTTTAAATCTAGTTGTTTTAAGTAGAGTGATCGTTTGTCCAAGTGTGTGCTGAACTGTCTAATTTATGGCTGTTGTCCTACAATTTTTTTTTTTTTTTTTTTTTTTTTTTTGTGATGGAGTCTTGCTATGTCTCCAGGCTGGAGTGCAGTGGCGCGATCTCCGCTCACTGCAATCTTCGCCTCCCAGGTTCAAGCGATTCTCCTGCCTCAGCCTCCTGAGTAGCTGGGATTACAAACACATGCCACCACACCCAGCTAATTTTTGTATTTTTAGTAGAGATGGGGTTTCACGATGTTGGCCAGGGTGGTCTTGATCTCCCGACCTCGTGATCTGCCTGCCTCAGCCTCCCAAAGTGCTGGGATTACAGGCGTGAGCCACCGCACCCGGCCATCCTACAATTGTTAATTGTGTCTCCTTTTACTCTCAAAAACATATCAGTATCTGGACATATTAACTAACTACATTTCTCCAGTTCCTCTCCTGGCTTTATAATGTCCTTGGCGTAGGGAAGAGAACTGTTGCATACAAGCAGTTTGCTTTTCCTGCCATTTTCTGGCCACTTCTCTCTTTGCAGAGTGGTATGTTGGTGGTTCAGTCCACAAGACGTGTGTTTCCCTCTCCTGCTAACTGATGCTCCTCACCGTTGCCCACTCCCTGTTAGTATAGTAACTCCCAATTAAGTTACAAAGTTTCTTTCAAATATCAGTTGGCACTGCTTCCCTGGGGAAAATCTCACTACTCTAACCTAGGAAACTTTCTTTCTCAACCCATCCTTTTCTAGGAGATACAGAGAGAGTTTGTGGACAGCAGCTGTGGTTTAGGTGGAGAAACCTTCACAAAACTGATGATAGCTGAGGTTTTTCAGGACTCCTGTGCTCTTGGACACACAACCTCAAACATAGACTTTGTGCCAAGATTATTCTCCTTGAATCTCTAAAGCAAGGCAGGTGCAGCAACTATTATTGCCTTTTCTTGGTCTCTTAATTGAGATCTTGCCCCATCAAACCAGAGGTATCAAAATTTAAACTCAGGATTTACCAGCCAAATCAGTCTTAAATAGGGGTGACATTTTTATGCTCAAAACTTCATCTTCCTCCAGTTCTCTTTTGTTTGTTTCATGCTTTTCCTTTATAGATTCCCTAAGCTTTAAAAATGCTGAGCAATTTGTACTACTGTAGATCACATGCTCTTACGTGAGGCCTTTGCACATGGAGTTCTTTCAGCTTGTAGCCCAGTAACCTTCATCTGCCTGACCAATGGCTATTCAACTTTCAAGGTTAAGTGCATTGTTTTCAGTGAAATCTACATCTCATTATCATAACATCTGCATTGCCGAGATTGGGCGCAGGAGCAAAGGAGGAAAATAAAGCACCTAGATCTATTGGATTAGGTGGTGGTGATATAGTGGAGACAGGACTATTAAGCTTTATCCCTTGACTACGGGGACAGAAAAAGCACAGCTTCAGGCATTTGGGTATGTGACATCTCTCTTTCTCAGGATTCACACAAGCACCTTCCACTCCTTCTACAAAGCCCCTCTAGATCCCCAAACCTTCTTATCTGGACTTGAAGATCATAGCCTTTTCTCTTTCCCCTGAATCTGTGAAACTAGCAGAGAGGACGCTTCATGAAAAAAGCTGGCTTAGAAGGGAAGAGAACACTCTTTTTAATAAGCAGATGGTCTCTATAGATGAGGGAGTGTTAACATTAAAAACATATGCTTGGTACCAAGGAGGGAGAAACACAAAAGAGGATCGCGATGCACATGGTCTCTGTAAACAAGTAGTCTTTGTGGAAGTTCCCCCTGTGAGGGAAAGAGCTTTACAGGGTAGTATGAAGAAACTTGCCTGAATAATTCTGACTTCATCTGCAAGACTGTTTACCTGACATGAATTATAATAGCACATTACCAAGAAACGACATCTGCAGAGATGATAGCTAGATGAGCTTGTGTTTATTTGTTTGGTTTTGTTTTACCAATTCATGATGAAATAAAAGCATTAGAAAATAGTCACCATGATCTTGCACTCAATCTTTGTGTTTGTAGCAGAGAAATAAAACTGACTTTGTGTCAGCATTTGGTATCTGCTATGTAAATATATAACATTTATAGAAGAAAACAGAAATAGGTATAAAGATAGTCCATACCTATTATCCAATGATGCAATTTCTAATGTGCTACTTTGATTTTAGAGCAGAAATCTCTATCAAAAATGGAGAGAAGTGAGTAGACAACAAAACATACCCATGTCAAGAATATTTAATTGCTTATGGATTAAATTTAGCCTGAATGGAAATTGATATAGAGGCATAATTTGTATTTTGAGAAGATTAATCTATTTTCCCTTTTTTTTACATTAATAGAAAAACACTTCTAGTGATGAGAAAGATGAACTGAACTAAATCTATAGTATAATGAAATGAGCACTCGATAAGGAGTTAATAGATCTGGGTTCTGCCCCTAACTAGCTGGGTGACCTTGGTTAAGGTCATTTTATTACCATTGGCTTCATTTCTTTGATTATAAAAAACAAGTTAATATAAGTCAAGGATCGCAAACTCAAATTTCTATGTGGCCCTGGCTGGTGTCATACATGAGTAAATCTGCCTGGGGGTAAGACTGTAGAGGGTGGTAGGGCTTGTGATTAAATGGAGAGAGCATGCCTCCTTTAAATGGGCAGCTGCTGCCAAGCAGCAGCCAAATGTTGCTATGAGAGTTATGGAGGAACATGTTTCCACAGCTTCTAATTTTTCAGTTTTTTAAGGTAGAAATCCTGATTTTGTGCAAAGTAGCTCAGTGTTCAAAGTGAGCAATTCATTTAAATAAAAAAAAAGAGAGAAAAAAATCATGTAAGGGTGAAATGATTATGAGGCTCCATGAGCTGAAAGTGAGAACTATAGTCTAAATGATTTCTGGGGTCTTTTCTAGTTTTAAAATTCAATGATTCTAGGGTAGAAATTGCAGCAATAAGGAATTTACTTCTGCTTAAAACAGATCGTGTCATTTTTTTTAGTGCTCTGAAAAGAAAAAGGCTGCCAGATATGTGCTGTGTTAATTCAAGGATGGAGGTGCTAAAAGAGTGGGGGCTGGATGGCCATTGCTTTGCTGGGGATGTGGTAGAGGAGATATCCCTACTTGAGGTGTGTATCTGTATGTGTGTATGTGCATGCATGGAAGTGTGTGTATTTGTGTGTGCAGATATGTGTATTGGTAAAAATGGGGGAACTAAGCCAAATTATTCCATCAGTTCTTTCTGACCCTGTGAGTCTATGATTCTAGCTTTGTACTCATTCTCACTTCTCTTTCTTTCTCTTTTGCTCTTCTCTTCTTAACCTTATTCTTATTATTTCTCCGATTTTTCAAGTAAGGGGTGTGGATATTTAAAAATCTGGGTAGGAATGAAAGATATGACAATGAGTTTGAAGGAAACTATAGAGAAATAGAGGAGGGAAATAAAGGGAGGTGAATCAGCTGCAGATACTGTAGTTAGGAAAGTCTGTTATTTCAAGCTTGACTTATCTTTACTGTGGACATAAAATATGATCAGGGAGTGTGATGTCAGTGCATCCACTTTCAATAATTGATATGATGAATAATCTCAACCTTCCAACACCTTCTGTATCTCCCCACATCTCAAGAAACTTCATTCATCAGCCACGTTTGAAATGTTTAAGTAATCTCAGTGATGTATGGAACCCTGACACTCCCTTGTTAGAAATTTGTGCTACTAACATTCTATCAAATTAAAAAGCCACTGAGCTCTTGTGCATAAAATTATCATAAATTACCTTCTGAAGGTTCATTGCTGTTTGGAATGTTTAATTGCTCACTCAGCTGAACTTTAACAGCTCAGGATTATTAATCAACTTGTCAAAAGGTTTTTCATTATGTAGTCTTTAGATGGAATTGGGCAAGGTACAAACTTGTGCTTAAGTTGGTCTGATTGTAGCAAATTGCCAATAAATCTTGATAGAGTTTGGCATCTTTTGTTCACTTATTTTGATATTTTTACAAAGGATTCATAGGGAAACTGGCTTATCCTACAGTTTTCAATAGACTAAATGAATTCCTGTTTAAAACAGAGAATTGTTCTGACTATCTAAGGGCCAATGAAGGCAGGTAGATGTATGACACTCTACTTACAAGTGACCTTATACACTCCTCTTTGAATGATGAAAAGAATGAGGGATAAACTTCAAAATGTTATTTATATTTCCATTATGACCTCTAATGTTATTTTATAGTAATCTGCTTATAAACAGTGTATGAAGGAATAGGATGTTTTAATTTAATATTGTTCAGTGTATTCTTATAGTGAAGCCAGGGCTGTCTTATTTTCCAAGGAGTGGGTTCACCTTAGTTAGCAAAGCCATATCACAGTCTAAAGATTATTACTGAGTTCTCATTTCTTCAACTATCAACCCTAAAAACAATTATTTAAAACTCAATGCTCATGGTCACTACTTTCATAAGCTCAGGAGTAAGAAAAATCTTCAATGAAAATGAAAATAACCTAACATTTTACACTGTACATAATTATTCCCTGTTCTGTATTTTTCGTTCTCTGTAATTTTTTGAATTGTACAAATATCTGAAAATATTAGCATGGAAAATCATGTTTTTCTATTAGCTATATATTTTCACATTTATAAAGTAAATTTGTTTCTGGAAACCCAAGAAATAAATAACATCCACCAAAGAAAGTTATTACTACAGCAATTGGTGGTGGCTGTGGTAAGGTAGTGGTGGTGTTAAGAAGGGTAGTATTTTGAGCCTCCTGATAACATTGGCACATATAAGATATTTGTGAATGCCTTCCTCCTATGGCCACAAAAGCAAAAACTGGAATCTTATGATGCTGTCACTGGAACTGAAGCTGTAGGGCCACCCAAGGGATGACTAATCTTATTAAAAAGGCTGTTGGTACTGACAACTAATCCTTCTTGGTTGGGAAATAAACTGCCTTTGCCAGAAATTATTTGAAAAAAATATCTTGAGTGAGGTTTCAGTATTTGCTTCATTACTTTTCATGTGGCAAAGAATGAAAATAAGATACCCACGGAAAAAACAATTTAGATGCAACTGGATCCTGAGATGACTAAAGATTCTTCTCCCTGCCTGCATCCCTCTCCACCCACCCACCCAAAGCCAGCATGACATAATTTTCTCCCAAATCTCTATGAGTAATGTGTGGTAATGTTAAAACCAAGACTCTATTAGTTACTGTATGACTTCTGTCTTTCCATCACTGCATTTATCATTTCCTGCCCTCTTTCAAACAGAATAGAGTGGTGCAGTTAAGGAGGAAAAAGAACATATAGTTTGAGAAAGACTGTGCATTAATTAAATGAACATAAATGCATAACAGTGCACTGCTGACTGAACATCTGCATTAAGAAGGGAAGACTGGTGCTGGAATGCACATCTGTTGTAGAAATGACACAGTGAATATTTCTTCATCATGATTGTGGTATCACTTAAGATTGATTGGGCTGCAAGTAACAGAAAACCCAACAAGTAGTGACATCATCAGGGTTTCATTCTCCCCATATAACAAGAAGTTTGGAGACATGCTATTGCTGCTGTTGATTTAGTTATTCAAAGATGCTATTTAGAACCCAAGCTGTTTTTCTTTTTATTTATTTATTTATTTATTTATTTTTTATTTTTTATTTTATTATTATTATTATTATATTTTAGGTTTTATGGTACATGTGCGCAATGTGCAGGTAAGTTACATATGTATACATGTGCCATGCTGGTGCGCTGCACCCACTAACTCGTCATCTAGCATTAGGTATATCTCCCAATGCTATCCCTCCCCCCTCCCCCCACCCCACAACAGTCCCCGAAGTGTGATGTTCCCCTTCCTGTGTCCATGTGTTCTCATTGTTCAATTCCCACCTATGAGTGAGAATATGCGATGTTTGGTTTTTTGTTCTTGCGATAGTTTACTGAGAATGATGATTTCCAATTTCATCCATGTCCCTACAAAGGACATGAACTCATCATTTTTTATGGCTGCATAGTATTCCATGGTGTATATGTGCCACATTTTCTTAATCCAGTCTATCATTGTTGGACATTTGGGTTGGTTCCAAATCTTTGCTATTGTGAATAATGCCGCAGTAAACATACGTGTGCATGTGTCTTTATAGCAGCATGATTTATAGTCCTTTGGGTATATACCCAGTAATGGGATGGCTGGGTCGAATGGAATTTCTAGTTCTAGTTCCCTGAGGAATCGCCACACTGACTTCCACAATGGTTGAACTAGTTTACAGTCCCACCAACAGTGTAAAAGTGTTCCTATTTCTCCACATCCTCTCCAGCACCTGTTGTTTCCTGACTTTTTAATGATTGCCATTCTAACTGGTGTGAGATGGTATCTCATTGTGGTTTTGATTTGCATTTCTCTGATGGCCAGTGATGGTGAGCATTTTTTCATGTGTTTTTTGGCTGCATAAATATCTTCTTTTGAGAAGTGTCTGTTCATGTCCTTTGCCCACTTTTTGATGGGGTTGTTTGTTTTTTTCTTGTAAATTTGTTGGAGTTCATTGTAGACTGTGGATATTAGCCCTTTGTCAGATGAGTAGGTTGTGAAAATTTTCTCCCATTTTGTAGGTTGCCTGTTCACTCTGATGGTAGTTTCTTTTGCTGTGCAGAAGCTCTTGAGTTTAATTAGATCCCATTTGTCAATTTTGGCTTTTGTGGCCATTGCTTTTGGTGTTTTAGACATGAAGTCCTTGCCCATGCCTATGTCCTGAATGGTAATGCCTAGGTTTTCTTCTAGGGTTTTTATGGTTTTAGGTCTAACATTTAAGTCTTTAATCCATCTTGAATTAATTTTTGTATAAGGTGTAAGGAAGGGATCCAGTTTCAGCTTTCTCCATATGGCTAGCCAGTTTTCCCAGCACCATTTATTAAATAGGGAATCCTTTCCCCATTTCTTGTTTTTCTCAGGTTTGTCAAAGATCAGATAGTTGTAGATATGTGGCATTATTTCTGAGGGCTCTGTTCTGTTCCATTGATGTATATCTCTGTTTTGGTACCAGTACCATGCTGTTTTGGTTACTGTAGCCTTGTAGTATAGTTTGAAGTCAGGTAGTGTGATGCCTCCAGCTTTGTTCTTTTGGCTTATGATTGACTTGGCGATGCGGGCTCTTTTTTGGTTCCATATGAACTTTAAAGTAGTTTTTTCCAATTCTGTGAAGAAAGTCATTGGTAGCTTGATGGGGATGGCACTGAATCTGTAAATTACCTTGGGCAGTATGGCCATTTTCACGATATTGATTCTTCCTACCCATGAGCATGGAATGTTCTTCCATTTGTTTGTATCCTCTTTTATTTCCTTGAGCAGTGGTTTGTAGTTCTCTTTGAAGAGGTCCTTCACATCCCTTGTAAGTTGGATTCCTAGGTATTTTATTCTCTTTGAAGCAGTTGTGAATGGGAGTTCACTCATGATTTGTCTCTCTGTTTGTCTGTTATTGATGTATAAGAATGCTTGTGATTTTTGTACATTGATTTTGTATCCTGAGACTTTGCTGAAGTTGCTTATCAGCTTAAGGAGATTTTGGGCTGAGACAATGGGGTTTTCTAGATACACAATCATGTCATCTGCAAACAGGGACAATTTGACTTCCTCTTTTCCTAATTGAATACCCTTGATTTCCTTCTCCTGCCTAATTGCCCTGGCCAGAACTTCCAACACTATGTTGAATAGAAGTGGTGAGAGAGGGCATCCCTGTCTTGTGCCAGTTTTCAAAGGGAATGCTTCCAGTTTTTGCCCATTCAGTATGATATTGGCTGTGGGTTTGTCATAGATAGCTCTTATTATTTTGAGATACGTCCCATCAATACCTAATTTGTTGAGAGTTTTTAGCATGAAGGGTTGTTGAATTTTGTCAAAGGCCTTTTCTGCATCTATTGAGATAATCATGTGGTTTTTGTCTTTGGTTCTGTTTATATGCTGGATTACATTTATTGATTTGCGTATATTGAACCAGCCTTGCATCCCAGCGATGAAGCCCACTTGATCATGGTGGATAAGCTCTTTGATGTGCTGCTGGATTCTGTTTGCCAGTATTTTATTGAGGATTTTTGCATCAATGTTCATCAAGGATATTGGTCTAAAATTCTCTTTTTTGGTTGTATCTCTGCCAGGCTTTGGTATCAGGATGATGCTGGCCTCATAAAATGAGTTAGGGAGGATTCCCTCTTTTTCTATTGATTGGAATAGCTTCAGAAGGAATGGTACCAGTTCCTCCTTGTACCTCTGGTAGAATTCGGCTCTGAACCCATCTGGTCTTGGACTTTTTTTGGTTGGTAAGCTATTGATTATTGCCACAATTTCAGCTCCTGTTATTGGTCTATTCAGAGATTCAACTTCTTCCTGGTTTAGTCTTGGGAGGGTGTATGTGTTGAGGAATTTATCCATTTCTTCTAGATTTTCTAGTTTATTTGCGTAGAGGTGTTTGTAGTATTCTCTGATGGTAGTTTGTATTTCTGTGGGATTGGTGGTGATATCCCCTTTATCATTTTTTATTGCATCTATTTGATTCTTCTCTTTTTCTTTATTAATCTTGCTAGCGGTCTATCAATTTTGTTGATCCTTTCAAAAAACCAGCTCCCGGATTCATTAATTTTTTGAAGGGTTTTTTGTGTCTCTATTTCCTTCAGTTCTGCTCTGATTTTAGTTATTTCTTGCCTTCTGCTAGCCTTTGAATGTGTTTGCTGTTGCTTTTCTGGTTCTTTTAATTGTGATGTTAGGGTGTCAATTTTGGATCTTTCCTGCTTTCTCTTGTGGGCATTTAGTGCTATAAATTTCCCTCTACACACTGCTTTGAATGCATCCCAGAGATTCTGGTATGTTGTGTCTTGGTTCTCGTTGGTTTCAAAGAACATCTTTATTTCTGCCTTCATTTCGTTATGTACCCAGTAGTCATTCAGGAGCAGGTTGTTCAGTTTCCACGTAGTTGAGCGGTTTTGAGTGAGATTCTTAATCCTGAGTTCTAGCTTGATTGCACTGTGATCTGAGAGATAGTTTGTTATAATTTCTGTTCTTTTACATTTATTGAGGAGAGCTTTACTTCCCAGTATGTGGTCAATTTTGGAATAGGTGTGGTGTGGTGCTAAAAAAAATGTATATTCTGTTGATTTGGGGTGGAGAGTTCTGTAGATGTCTATTAGGTCCACTTGGTGCAGAGCTGAGTTCAATTCCTGGGTATTCTTGTTGACTTTCTGTCTCATTGATCTGTCTAATGTTGACAGTGGGGTGTTAAAGTCTCCCATTATTAATGTGTGGGAGTCTAAGTCTCTTTGTAGGTCACTCAGGACTTGCTTTATGAATCTGGGTGCTCCTGTATTAGGTGCATATATATTTAGGATAGTTAGCTCTTCTTGTTGAATTGATCCCTTTACCATTATGTAATGGCCTTCTTTGTCTCTTTTGATCTTTGTTGGTTTACAGTCTGTTTTATCAGAGACTAGGATTGCAACCCCTGCCTTTTTTTGTTTTCCATTTGCTTGGTAGATCTTCCTCCATCCTTTTATTTTGAGCCTATGTGTGTCTCTGCACGTGAGATGGGTTTCCTGAATACAGCACACTGATGGGTCTTGAGTCTTTATCCAATTTGCCAGTCTGTGTCTTTTAATTGGAGCATTTAGTCCATTTACATTTAAAGTTAATATTGTTATGTGTGAATTTGATCCTGTCATTATGATGTTAGCTGGTTATTTTGCTCATTAGTTGATGCAGTCTCTTCCTAGTCTCGATGGTCTTTACATTTTGGCATGATTTTGCAGTGGCTGGTACCGGTTGTGCCTTTCCATGTTTAGCGCTTCCTTCAGGAGTTCTTTTAGGGCAGGCCTGGTGGTGACAAAATCTCTCAGCATTTGCTTGTCTGTAAAGTATTTTATTTCTCCTTGACTTATGAAGCTTAGTTTGGCTGGATATGAAATTCTGGGTTGAAAATTCTTTTCTTTAAGAATGTTGAATATTGGCCCCCACTCTCTTCTGGCTTGTAGGGTTTCTGCCGAGAGATCCGCTGTTAGTTTGATGGGCTTCCCTTTGATGGTAACCCGACCTTTCTCTCTGGCTGCCCTTAACATTTTTTCCTTCATTTCAATTTTGGTGAATCTGACAATTATGTGTCTTGGAGTTGCTCTTCTCGAGGAGTATCTTTGTGGCATTCTCTGTATTTCCTGAATCTGAATGTTGGCCTGCCTTGCTAGATTGGGGAAGTTCTCCTGGATAATATCCTGCAGAGTGTTTTCCAACTTGGTTCCATTCTCCCCGTCACTTTCAGGTACACCAATCAGACGTAGATTTGGTCTTTTCACATAGTCCCACATTTCTTGGAGGCTTTGTTCATTTCTTTTTATTCTTTTTTCTCTAAACTTCCCTTCTCGCTTCATTTCATTCATTTCATCTTCCAGGGCTGATACCCTTTCTTCCATTTGATCGCATCGGCTCCTGAGGCTTCTGCATTCTTCACGTAGTTCTCGAGCCTTGGTTTTCAGCTCCATCAGCTCCTTTAAGCACTTCTCTGTGTTGGTTATTCTAGTTATATATTCTTCCAAATTTTTTTCAAAGTTTTCAACTTCTTTGCCTTTGGTTTGAATATCCTCCTGTAGCTCGGAGTAATTTGATCGTCTGAAGCCTTCTTCTCTCAGCTCGTCAAAGTCATTCTCCGTCCAGCTTTGTTCCGTTGCTGGTGAGGAACTGCGTTCCTTTGGATGAGGAGAGGTACTCTGCTTTTTAGAGTTTCCAGTTTTTCTGCTCTGTTTTTTCCCCATCTTTGTGGTTTTATCTACTTTTGGTGTTTGATGATGGTGCTCTACAGATGGGTGTTTGGTGTGGATGTCCTTTCTGTTAGTTCTCCTTCTAACAGACAGGACCCTCAGCTGCAGGTCTGTTGGAGTACCTGGCCGGCCGTGTGAGGTGTCAGTCTGCCCCTGCTGGGGCGTGCCTCCCAGTTAGGCTGCTCGGGGGTCAGGGGTCAGGGACCCACTTGAGGAGGCAGTCTGCCCGTTCTTAGATCTCCAGCTGCGTGCTGGGAGAACCACTGCTCTCCTCAAAGCTGTCAGACAGGGACATTTAAGTCTGCAGAGGTTACTGCTGTCTTTTTGTTTGTCTGTGCCCTGCCCCCAGAGGTGGAGCCTACAGAGGCAGGCAGGCCTCCTTGGGCTGTGGTGGGCTCCACCCATTTCAAGCTTCCTGGCTGCTTTGTTTACCTAAGCGAGCCTGGGCAATGGCGGGCGCCCCTCCCCCAGCCTCGCTGCCAACTTGCTGTTTGATCTCAGACTGCTGTGCTAGCAATCAGCGAGACTCTGTGGGCATAGGACCCTCTGAGCCAGGTGCGGGCTATAATCTCCTGGGGCACCGTTTCCTAAGCCCTTCGGAAAAGCACAGTATTCGGGTGGGAGTGGCCCGATTTTCCAGGCGCCCTCTGTCACCCCTGGAAAGGGAACTCCCTGACCCCTTGCGCTTCCCGAGTGAGGCAATGCCTCGCCCCTGCTTCGGCTGGTGCACGGTGCGCTCACCCACTGACCTGCGCCCACTGTCTGGCACTCCCTAGTGAGATGAACACGGTACCTCAGATGGAAATGCAGAAATCACCCGTCTTCTGCATCGCTCACGCTGGGAGCTGTAGACCGGAGCTGTTCCTATTTGGCCATCTTGGCTCCTCCCCCCTGTTTTTCTTGTCTACTGTCTTTACTGTGCTGACTTTTTGTTTACTTGCTTGTGACCCCATGGTTGGGAATGGTGGTTTTAGTCAATTAACAGTGTCAGCCACAAATTAATCAATTTTATTTAGCATGAATAAGATGAAATGTCACTGGTGAAGACTCTACTAATTTTTATTCGATTAGTTAAATTTTCACTCTAACTCCTCTAATATTTAACAGAAAGATTTAAAACATGCATGAAAGCTTAGAAAATATAATCTAATGACAGATTAAAAGAAGCTTATTAAAGAAAAGTTGAAAGAGTGTTTTCTCTTCTCCAAGTATAGAAAAGATGACTAGGAAGATGTTGGCCAGCTGCTTTATTTTTCCAATACACAGCAAATTAAAAAAATCCTATTATTACATGTGAAAGAATTTACTACTAACGAGGATTTTGGAGTCCTGGAATGGGTGACTTCTTTGGAAAACTGTAAGAGAATCTTAGAGAAGAATGTATTTGAATTAATTTAGGCAACTTTTTTGAGTAAGGTTACATGACATGACCTCTTGAGGTCCCATTCAATTCGGTGACTCTCTGGTTCTGTGATGCTAAATTTTGGAATGATTGACTAGAATGCCTTAAGACTAAATTCTACTCATTTATTTCAGTATCACTTATGAAAAAAAAAGCCCTAGAAATTACCACTTTATGCACTGGTTATAGCAGCCAGCATTTCCCCCAAGCTTTGTAGTGATGCATTTTGGAGACTAGAGTGGGACTTATAGTGTAAATTTTCTTTAGTGCATGGATTATTGATTTAATAGATCATGACAATCTATTTTGTCAGACCTGCTACCACATGGGTTCTGAGTCAGCAGGCAGACAAGCCTTATAAAATATTTGCTGTTTTAAAAAAGCTGCTGCATAAGATGAAATTAAAGCTCAATAGTGTTATAGTCAGTTATTTGATAAGCAAGGTGATCACAACCCAAGAGACAGAATCATTAGAGGAAAAATGAAGTAGTCATTTTGCTGTTTGCTTTTGCTTCTGTCACCGGAATGGTAAATTTTAACCTAAAGGAAGAAAACAACAAATTTTGGATCTTTTAAGTATGTATAATATAAAGTATGAAATAATATCCAGTTGGATTCTTGGTTATCAAAGGCGGGGTTGTCAGAATCTGGAAAACAGGCTCCAATTTGGCTATTTGGTTGCAGGCAGTTTATTGAGTAGCAATGGAAAGCAGGATGGGCAGAGAGAAAACTAAACTGTGATGCAGCCCCAACAGTAGTTTCAAGCAATTCACAGGGAGTGTGGGATATTCCTTTAGAGATATCCCAAATGGAGGCAAGGGGATTAAATTTTTGTCCCCTTACATTGCTCAATCATTGGATGTGATCTTTCCCTGGAGAGGGAACATAAACTTGGTCAAGCAGGTTCCTTTGGCCAAGGGTAATTCTTGGGGAGGATCAGAGTTGAAGAGATAAATAGCTTGGCCCTGAGGGAGATGTGGAGGCACTCCACAGCATCTAGTACAGTACACTCCTTCTGCCACTTGAATTCATTTGTTTCATGGAGTAAATTCACCCTATCTGGGAAGACCTACTCTCTGTACTTGCTTTCTTTTCTTGGGGAAACCCTAAAGAAAAAGGTTAGAGGTACAACAGCCCTAGGCAGTACAGCTTGTACCTGATACTCATCAATGCTCTGCTCAGGTATGCATTCCAGACTTCCCCTCACCATCGTTGATTAACTCTGCCGGGCCAGGCAACTTACCTGGAAGGGTCACCGAACTCTCAACTATGACCTCAAGGTCACTGTGATCTTCTCAGGCCATGGCTTAGGTACTTGTCCGTTTATTATTAAAATTGGCAACTGGAGTGCCAAGATATGCCCCAGTGGATCACCTAGGCACCAAACAACAACAACTTCTTCTTCTTCTTCTTCTTCTTCTTCTTCTTCTTCTTCTTCTTCTTCTTCTTCTTCTTCTTCTTCTTCTTTCTTCTTTCTTCTTTCTTCTTTCTTCTTCTTTCTTCTTCTTCTTTCATCTTTTTTGAGACTAGGTCTGACTGTATTACCCAGGCTGGAGTGCAGTGGTGCAATCATAGCTCACTGTAGCTTCAAACTCCTAGGCTTCAGCGTTGCTCCCATCTCAGCTTCCAAAAGGGCTGAGATTACAGGTATTCATCACTCTGCCTAGCCCCTTGACCTGTGTGTGTAAAAACAGATGAGCTTCCTCCTAATTTTCAAGGTAAATTGTCTCTGTTAGGATGGTGACTTTTCTCCTTACCTGCTGGTCTGAGGAGCACAAAGTGACCAAGAGGCACCTGAAACTTAAGAGTTTAATGGGTCGCTCAGTGGGTCAAAATCCCATTTTAGATTCTGCCCCATATGACTCTGGTACCAAGTGTCACAGTTCAGGGTCTTGGGGGAACAGACTTTACTGAGATGTAGAGATTTGAATGCAGGAGTTTTATGGAGGTGCCCTCTCAGGATCAACACCTGTGAGGAAACAAGGGCCACGTGATTCGGCAGCTGAAGATGATGAGCTACAATGTGGTTGTAGTAGCAGCCTCTGATGATCCCACAGGGAGTATTGAAGCTAGGGTTATCCTTTAGAGATATCCTAAATTGTGGGAAAGGGCTTGGTAACCTTGCATTGACCAGTCACTGGATACAAGCTGTCCCCCAAGGAAAACACAAACTTAGGCAGTTTTTATTGACCAAGGGCAATTTCTGGAGAGAGACACAGCTGTAATCTGTGTTGAGAGAAAGAATCCCTCAGTCCTGAAGGGTAATCTGGAGGTATATGGCAGCATCTTTCACCTTGATTCTAAATTTACTATCTGTACAGCTTGGACAAAACCCTCATTTAAAGTCAGATGATTTTTATTCCTTCCTTCCTTCATTATGAGTATTTGATAAGTCACTTTTGAATACATGAATGATTCAAACGTTTGAGTGTTTAGCATGTCCTCACACTCTGTGATGTATGTCCTGGTGATACAAATAGAGGAGTCAAGCACAGTCTGCCATTAAATTTGATGTGTGACATTCCTCTCTGTGCCCCTTACTAAAAAAAAGATTTATTCAGGCAAGTTATTTAAAATCATGTGCCACTGATTTCTTACCTGTAAACTTGGACAAACAATGCTTTTTCTGTTCACCTCAAGATTATGAGAATCAAGGCAGTCTGTAGAGGTTCTTGGAAGATATAAAAAGTGTTTTATGACTTTATATATAGAATCATTCTTATACATGTTGTTAATATTTAACATATAATGGACAAGTAAGTACTTCATTTTATATTGGCTGAATTTGTGCTGAAGTAGACCTTGAATGTTATTTGAACATTTTTGGAAGGATGTTGTTAGAGGTATTGGTTTGGGAATAAAAGTCCCAGTGAAATATCTATTATTTGCACTTTACTATGTTTCATTTCAATGTTATTACTGTACTGAAACAATGCGTCAAAATACGCATTTGGACAATCTAAACACTTGGATAAAATATATAATTAACAACATTTAATGGCATCACATTTTTGGGTCATTTTGACAGTTAATACCTGTCTCTTGCTCTTCTAATAGTAATAATTTTCTCCATTTATCTTCATTTTCTTTATAAATAAAATTAACTTTTTTCAAATTTTGCAAAATACAAATGAATTCTTAAATCAGTAAGTTAAATGTTAGTTGGGAATTTCATCTGAAAACTGAAGTCTCAACACTTAGACAGAGAGAACTTGTAGTTAGAGAGGTTTGGCAGAGCCATTTCATACCACACCTGTTTCCATACCACAGGCTGACAAAATGTAAAGTCAGTAACAATTACTGGACACCTAAAACATGCAAAGCTCTGGGCCAGTTGGCATGAAGATAAATAAAGACGAATAAGACTTAAAAAGACATATAAGCCCCGTGGTCTTCAGGGGCTTATGTTACAGTGAAATATGTTCACCTTCGTTTGGGCACAGATAAGAAAAATGCCTTTACCCAGATCAACTTAGAGGAGGGAGGATAGAAGTAAATGGCTTATAATTATGACTAGAATAATGAGGTCAAGGAAACATCAAAGCATTTTGACTTTTTCTCCTCCAACTTTTAATCTTCCTAGGAAGAACTGGCCTCCTAAGACTTTATTTTACAACTCTTTCTCTCTCTATCTCATATCTCTATCTATCTATCTATCTCCTAGAATATTAATTGGCACTAAGTATAGACGAAAACAGAAGAATAAAATCAGAGCCTATCATTTACCCTTTGAATCACAAAATGGCCTTCATCCCTAAAAGCCAATTGCCACAAAGGCTCAACTGTTTGGGAGAAAGGAGATGGGCCATAGCCTTTTGACCTGAATATAACAGCCACCCTGGTGCAGATAATTCACAAAAGTCTGTTTTGGGAAAAAGCATAAAATGCTTCAGACTATCCATTGCTTTCATGGTAGAATTCAAATCTTTAACATGGTCCTTCTTATCTGTACAACTTCATAATTCCTTCCGTAGAATCACGTGTCTCAGCCATATACCAGACTACTGAACTTTCTTTAAATTGTCCATTGCCCATATATTTTTTTAAACCAGCTATATCAGACACAGAGAAGGTCTCTATAGCTTGGAGGATAGTTTGGTTTTTAAGCCACTTTGCCTGCTGAAGATTTGCCTGTGCCCTGATATTGAGGATGTTGCACATAGCCCAAGGCCAAACACAGCGGCAGCAACCAGACTGCCAATCTTATCCTCACCATATACAGTAATAGGTGATTAACAGGTTTCTTTCAATTTCATAGATCTTACAAGGTTTGAAAAAAATTGTTTCACAGGTGGTGAGAAATAAGTTAGTGCCTTGGTGAAGGATATGCCTGTCATGAATGCACAGCCCTCAGAGGACTAAGCAATATTCAATCCTTGTCCTTAAGTAAGTCTTATAAAAGTCAAAAGGCAATAAGGTAAAAATCCAGAAGCAAAGTCTTGGTCATCCATGCCATTCATATTTCCCAGTATTTCTACGAAGTAGTTTAGTGGCATCTATTAGGCTGACAAGGAATAGGTTTTATTTTACCAGGCAGAAAAATGTTCTAAGGATATCAGCAATGAAACATGTATTGCAGAATTAAATAGCTTCAAATGAGCAGTTGGAGGGCAATGTAGAACACCTGGTAGACAGGTAAATCAGTGTGTAAAGACGTGGAAGGAATCTTAAGCATCTGCTTTACCAAGCAAATCCAAAACCTGGACTGGAAGAAGAACTTAAGGATGAAACTCTGAGGTAGTTCATGGGCTGTGCAGATAAGTATATTTGATTTCTTAATAAAATACAACATTTATAGAACTAAGCATTGGTTGCAGTTCATTGGCACTACATATTATTTAGCATTTATAAATGAGAACCTGTCAACTCCAAATTGCCCACATGCATAAAAGGAAGCCGAGGCGTTGACAATTTCAGACAACTGATATTTAGAAAATCATACTTAATTTCAACAAGTACTTATTGTATGCTTACTTTGTTGAAGCCACTATGCTGCTCTATCAGGTTCTTTCTTCAGGCAGTAGGATAAGACAATGTCAATCAGCTAGCATTACATGTACAAGGTATATGTAATAAGTGCCTAAAAGAGGTGCAGAGGAGGGAGGGAGTTTATCCAGGAGGGCAGATTATGAAAGACGTTGTGGAGGAGACAGCAGTGGCATTTTGACAGCAAGTTATGTGTCCAAGGAGAATGTTTCTGGATGAGAAAATAAGAGTAAAACCAAGATTGGTAAGATAGGAAGTGAGAGGCATGTTTGGGACATCAAAATAGGTCATTTTTGCTTGGTTGCTACAAGAGCAGTTGTAGGGAGATAGGAATTTAGTTTGAAAAGGAAGTTGGGTAATATTGTAAAGTGCTTTCAATTTTAGGGCAAGAGATCTACTTCATGCTGTGTAACAAGGCTCCTCAACCTTGGCACTGTGGATATTTCAAATCAGATAATTCCTTGTTGTAAGGAGCTGTCTCGTGCATCATCCCTGGCTTAGTGGCATTCTGCCTTCCTTATCCCCTCCTCTTCTGACAATGAAAAATGTCTCCAGATTACCATATTCCCTGGGGGGCAAAATAACCCCCAGTTGAAATCTACTAGTGTAAATAATGGGAATCAGGGAAGTTTGGGAGCTATAATCAGATATGCCTCTCCTTACTTTCCACATCTAATCCATCACCAAGTGATCAAAACTGTTTCTAAATATCTCTTGTGTTCTTTTCTTGCATCACTGTTGCCACTGACTTAGGAAACACCTTCCATCATTTCCACAGAGATTCCTGCAATCGCCTATGAGCAGCTCCCTGTTCTAGACCTTTTCACCTACAAACCATTTTTTCATACCCTTTTTCAAAATACAAATCTGATCATGTCATCACGTTACATGAAATGCTTCAGACCCTCCATTGCTTTCATGGTAGAATTCAAATCTTTAACATGGTCCTTCCTATCTGCACAACCTCATAATTCCTTCCATAGAATCACGTGTCTCAGCCATATACTGGACTATTGAACTTTCTTTAAAGTGTCACACTTTTTTATATTGCCACATGTTTTCACATGGTGTTCTTTCTGTCTAGAACTCTACTCTCCCTGCTTGATGGATAATGCTTATTCAACTTAAAACTCATTTCAGTAGGAATCTCATCTAAGCACAAGAAAACCCCTCCTGCCTTTGTCATCCATAACCCTACATACTTCTGGAACCACTCCACTTTGTGTTATTGTGTCCTAGTGCCAATCAACTTCTATTACTATCTGTACAATTTTGTCTCCTCCACTGGAATGTACTTTTCTTGAAGGCAAAAACTAGTTGTGCCTTTTTTGTATATCCACAGTATATGTTGTATATCCACAGGATCTGTATATCCACAGTAGTCATTGTCACCTTAAAGCTGTGGTCTGTATATTTCCCAAAAGGGAAGTGATGCAGTTTTGGCTAATGGTCCTTAGCAACCAATATACTCTCCAAGGTGTTGGTCTTTTGTAGAGGACTTATATATAAGGGCTTGCTGGCCTTTGGAATAATCTCTGCTTTTTCCTACTTTCTCGAACAAGAAGAAACAACCAAACCCCAGAAGCTGCTAAAATACATGGGCTCATTGGTATTTCTGTTTTATGGAGGGACTATATTCCAACTTACAAATAAAAATATCCTCTGCTAGCTATATGATTATTTTGGTCTTCATTTAGATGAGAGTCATTAACCTGAAGCCCTTGGAACTCTAAGTGTGCCAGGTAAGGTTTGTGATCCCACACAATTGTTTTCTAAGAAAGAATATATAATACTTTTAAAATGTATAATAGATTTTTTAAAGAAGTCAGCATTCTAAAAAGGTTAGGAGTAATTTTCTTAAAGTCCCTTTAAGAGAACACTAAATCTCAAGTAAAATTTGAAACCTTTGCCTTGTATAGAATCCATTTGTTAAATATCCAAAGATTATTTGACTACAAACACAAAACAAAGATCCAAGTGTGGTAAAAAATAAAAATTCAAAATTAAAGTACTAGCTTAAAAATAAGCACAAAAGGCCCTAGGTTATTTTCTCTCTTAATAAAAGAAAAGGAACAATAATATAAGTTGGACGCTGAATTTTCTGGAAACAATTTCAGCATCTGTAAAAGGTCTAAACTGTTTTCGAATGCTGGCTACTCCCAGGTCTGACATGTGCCACCTTAATCAACACTTTGGTGCGGGTGTAATGGAAAACATGTTTTCTCTGCCATAACTCTAGCGTAAGTTTATGACATCAGCCAAATGGGACAGACAGTCTGAATCCTGCGATAGACAGGCCTTCTGACAGCTAAATAGAGGACACCCTGCTCATGAAAGATAGCCTTTATAGATACGACAGCTTCCAAGTGGAAAACTCTCTCTTGGAATAGAGAAATTTGGCACAACTTTTCCCAGAAACTATGCCAAAGATCTTTAATACTAGAGGCAGTTCTCATAATCATAAACTCTATTGGTTAGTCTACTGACACAAGTGCTTAGTGCTTTTTCATCTAATCAGACTTGAGTGTGGAAACAGCCCAAGGTTTCCTCGGGTGTTTATATTATTTCAATGGCACTTCCTTTGATTTACCTAAGGGATGTTTTGTTTTAATTAAAGTTTATGACCAAAGATCAGCCGAAAAAGTATTGACGTGGATGTACATTGTTTATGGGTTTTGAATACAATTATATCAACCATAAAAATAGACCAAACAATTTTGCTTGTCCGCCAAAAATCAATTCTTGATCACAGGATTTCAGGTCTTCATTTTGTTTTCATTTACATTAATAAAAAGTACCTGCTGATCATTAACTGGAGAAAACTGTAAAGTCAGTAAATCTGGAAACTAACATTTATTAAGTTTCAATGGGAAATGTAATGAGGAGATCTGATGTTGGTTAAATTATGGACTCTTTCCAATTAGTTGGCTCTCCCTCCAAAGCAAATGTACTAAAAATAAAATGACTTCCTTTTTGATGTCAATTATAAAGTGTGTATTTTTTTTTGTCTCTTTTTGTCTTTTAGGTTTTGATAAGATTTGGCAAGATAGTACCTATGAACCTATCTGACACCTGCCTCAGAAATCATGCCAAATGTCATAAGGTCGCCATCTATTTCCTTCACACTCTCTTAGCTTTTATGTACCAAGTTCTAAAATTAGAAGCAAGAGAAATGATGTACTGAAGAATGCGTCTTTATTGAGGACTTTTATTAAAACCAAACAAGTTCTCATAGGCAAAATATGAGATTAAAATGGCTTCCAAAGCATACCCATCAACTTCTTGACAGGTCATAATAGCATCTGAGTACAGAACCTTGATTCTGAGAACAAGATTTACAACTACTGATGCTTTCCTCTGTGTTTGCAAAGATATTGAGAAACACAATAGCTAGGGCCCCTGCTTCAAGATCACCAAATATCTGTGGTCTCAGGTCTGCAGCTGCTCTGTGCCCTCCTCACATTCAGCAACTAGAGCAATATGAGCCTTGGATTGTGGTCCTCAAAGACCCTCCTTGGTCACATATGTGTTTCTAAGAAGACATCAGCATGGTGAGAAGAATGCTGTTTTATTTTACCTTGCTTAAGGCATTTGTACCACAAAAATGAGTTTTTAAGTGGGATTTTGGAAACAAAGGTATTATTTCAGAATATACAAATCACATCATGAAGATTTAATTTAATAAACCCCCCCCAAATTTTCATTTTAACCAAGAGTAGGGCATTTAAAGTAGTAGGAGATCTAGATTCCATTTTTGGTTTCACTTTTTTATTATTGCATGTTCTGAGCCAAGTCATTTGACAGCTATGAAACAGGGATACTAATACTTCTTTTTTAAAAACTTTGTATACATATATATAAAATTTATGGATACATAGTAGGTATATAAAATATTTATGGGATATATGAGGTATTTTGATACAGGCATGCAATGCATAATAACCACATTAGGGTAAATGGGATATCCATCACCTCAAGCATTTATCCTTTGTCTTACAAACAACCCAGTTATAATCTTTTAATTATTTTAAAATGTGCAATTAAATTGTGTTGACTATAGTCACCCTGTTATGCTATCAAATATTAAGGTCTTATTTATTCTTTCTAACTAATATTTTATACCCACTAACCATCTCCTAGGGATATTAATACTTCTCTGTAGGATAAATTGAGGGCTTCTTTTCCAGAGGAATGCTGCTATCAATTGTTTGGGTTCATGTTGTTGTCACAGTGCCAAGGGCTGTGCCAGGTTAAAGACTGGCTCACATATGAATGTGGCCCTTTTAAATTGCTCCCCCACCCCACTCCATGAGCTTAGATAAGTCCCTTTAGGGGGAATAGGCCATCTCTCTTGCTAACATATGACTGGTGAAGTGAGAGTGACTTGGAAGAGGCCATCAGTGTCCAGGCTGAAATCTAGGGCAGCTACTCCCTTGCTTTTGCAATTTCTACTACTTCCCCTGGCATATGCATTCTGCTTTGGCTTTTTCTTTCATTAGAATGGCTAGATCTGATATTCAGTTTTGGATTGTGGTGGTAGGAGGCAATATAAGCCCTGAGAACTGCTTTCACTTTCCTCTACTTGAGTCTACTTTGTTAGGGTGAAGGAAATCTTCCACACAGCTCATACCAGAATTTTAGAGTCTTATGTCAGTGTTGGGGTCAAAGCCCCAATTACTGTAGTAATAAATAGTTTTTTGCTCCCTTGAACTTTTTTTTTTTTTTAATTCAGGGAACTTGTAGAGGGTTGACTGGTCTAGGACCAGATTCAGGTATTTAGAATCTTATTCTTGGTCATTTATCTCTCAATAGATACATATCTACTGGCATTCCATTTTGACATGATTTACATTTATCTCACAGGTGGTTTACAAGATTAGTTGGAATAATATATGTCAAAATATATGCTTCAGGCACTATAAATTATTGTACAAATGTTTGTTATGTATTATTATTTCTTGCAGGCATGTTGTACAGGTGTATTTCTACTTTTTATTATTTATTATAGCATGTTGTACTAGGGAGTTGACAGTTGTTTATTAGTCACAGGTCAGTTCTTCAGCTTCTTCCTTCACTTGACTGTGTTCATGTTTTTGCTTCTGTGCAGATCACGTATATATTTCAGGGGCTTTCATATTCTCTTTATACTTACACAATGGCCAGCTATTGTGTTTCAGGGGCTGTGTGGTCACAACTATCAAAAGGTCTCTGGACTATGTTTTTCGCTGTTGTCCCCTGAGGCAAGATAATATCTTTTCTCACTCTCTTTTTACCTTTTTGGTTCTTTTCACATTGCTGCAGATATCTACCCCTTCTTGTCTCTGCCTTTTAACTCAGCTTGCCCTCCCAGTATCACACTTCCTGGGAAGGTAACGACGAATTGTAAACAATGCTAAGAATTTGCTCAGCACAGCCCTTTCCTATTGCTCTCCCTGCTGCTGTCATGGCCATGCCTTGATTTTCATTAGCTGCTTCTGATTCCCTTGGTTCAGGATCTCATTCATATTTTTTGGTGGGCTGGTGGGGGGAGTTACAGCGCTTTCATCACTTGCTAGGCTAACCTCTGATGTCCCATTTGTTCTCCATTCAGGAGTGCAGAATTCACCACATTTTGAAGGTTACGCCCATCCCTCAAGGGCCAGTTGAAAGATTCTCTCAACATCAATGTTAATTTCTCTTTTTATCCTCTTACGTCTTCTTGTTTGACTCTTCTTATGTCAGCTACTCCCATTTTTCTTGCATTTATATATGGGTTTGCCTCTCCCACTGGATTGAGAGTTCCTGAATGGGGTGGCTTTACCTTACTCATCTTTGTTGACTCAGAACACTTGCATCATCCTTTGCATATGAGTAGCCTGTGGGTAGAGATGTATGGAATTGGTTTATATTGAAATGCTCCTTCTGGCCAAGTATCCTGGTGCGTGCCTGTAATCCCAGCTACCCAAGAGGCTGAGGTGGGAGACCAGGCGTTTGAGGCTATAGTGCTGCTATGATGATTGTGCCTGTGAATAAACACTGCACTCCAGCCTGGGCAACATAGCCAGATCCCATCTCTAAAATAAATACTCCTTCCTGTCTTCGCACCCACACTGCTGTCTGTCTCTGCAGGGTACTTTATACACCTTTTATCTACATAATACTTATTTATCCTTCTCCTTTCTGTGTAAATGCTGCTTCCTCAGATATCCCATAGACTAGGTTAAGGGTTCTTGAGAGATGCTGTTAGCATGTGTACTTAACTCTAAAGAAGATTTGACACACTTAAAATTACATATTCAGTATCTATATTCTCTGTTAGACAGTGAGCTCCATGTTGACAAAAATAAGACATAGCTACCTCATTCACACTCTATACCTACCATGGCACAACTATCTGTTGATTTATTAAAATAAATTCACTGGTTTCTATTCTTCTAATTGTTATTCTTTTTTGTCAGAAATTATCCCTTAATATTTGGCACATGGAAGCTGGAGCCAAACTGTAAGTTCGTGTATCACAGCTCCGTCACCTACAAGTGGTACACTCTTAACCTCTCTGTTCCTCAAATTCTTTATGCTTAAGATGGGAATCATAACAACATCTACAGTGAGGAATGTGGTATTAGGAGAGATAATGTGGCTCGCTCAGCAAAGCACCTACGTAAGGAACGTATTCAATACGCATTAGTTATTACCACCCTCCAGCCATCCTTATGGAAGGAAGAAAAGATAAAGATAATATGAGAAATTATTAAAACGACTCTTCTCTCGAGCTGTGGAATCTCATCTTCTCAACTCAAACTGACAATCCACTCAGAAGTATGTGTTCATTCATATGTGCCACCCATTACTCCCAAGAGGGTCAGTATTCCAATGAGATGTATTTGTGGAATTGGGGCCATGTGTTTGTGTGTGTGTATGCATGTGTATGTGTGTGTGTGTGTGTGCAGGAGCACCCCTAAGACTAAGGTCTGGTGATGGAGCTGCTGAGTATCCGTATTCCCCTACCCTGCACCTTCACTCTGAAATCAGGATGCCCTTAGGAAGCACTGAACTAAAATTGGCCCCAGCGCTTCTTTGCTTCCAGGGATAAATATTAGAGCTGATGTAGCAGCATCTTTAGGCATATAACTGTAAAACTGATGTTTAAGTTTCTATTATTTTAAAAGTGCTTTTTGAGAACTTTCATACAAGTTATACTGGGTTGTTTTTATGGCTGCAGCCAATACCATTTCCCTTTTCTTCGTTTTCTTGACATTTTATCCAATCAATTAGAAAGTAAATTGCTCTTTGCTCTCAAAATGGCACGGCTTGCTTTCTTTTGAACCAGCTTATGAAAATGTCAGAAATCATTAAAGAAAGTGAAGAAACAAAAAGCCACAAGACAAGCAATGTGGATTTTATGTTTAATTGGCATACAGCCTGTCTTTTAGCTCTAGTGTTTTTAAATTGTGTTTGTAAAGAGTAAGAGAAATTTCATGTTAATTACTCACACACCTTTTCTCATTTGGCCCAAATAATTTTCCTGTCAGGGGGGAGGGGAAATTAGTTTTAGACCCATGTTAGAGAGGAGGAACCTGTGACTCAGTGACTCACTCAAGGTCCTGACTACATTTTAGAGTGATGAAATTCAGGTTCCCTGATTCCTATAGGCCCAGCCTCACCATTTACTAGTTCTATGACTGTGACCAAGTTACTTAGTCTTGTTGTCTCAGCTTCTTCATCTGTGAAAATGGTGATACACTTCCATCTCAGGGTTTCTGTTAGGATTATTTAATTAGTTCTTTTAGAATAGTGCCCTTTACATGGTAAACATTCACTAAGTATCAGATATTAACATAATACCTCAAAATAATAACATCTGCCTTTTAGAGTTGTAGAGAGGTTTCAATAAGATAATTCATGTAGACTCTTAGAACATTTCCTGGCACAAAATAAACACTTAATGAGTGTTTGGGATATTTTTAATATTATTGTTATGATTATTCAATTTGATCATGATGATGAAATATCTAATCAACTGAATCATTGGCTGGGGGTTGGAAGACTGAGTTTTAGTCCCTCCCTCACTAGAATTCTGGTAACAACACCCAAAATACTTTTTACCTTCCTTTACCATTTTATATTTTTTAAAATAAATTTTTATGTGTGGTTTAGATATGTAAAAACTCATCAGTTGGATAAATTGATAAAAGGTAATCATTTGGCCATGAATACTATTTACCAGTTCTGCAACTGCCATAAAGGAATGCCAGTGTTTATTCTTGTCTGCCATTGTTAGGTATCATTTTATACGTAGAAGTTTTGAGTTTGGGAGAGCTTTTGCAGACATATGAGGCAAGAGGCAGCTAAGGATAAACTTCATGCTTGGCAGCACTGCTTTCAACTAATAGCTTTCTCGTGCCTGTTATACACCTCTGAGACTTAGTTGCAGTGGCATATCCTGATACTAGGTTTGCCCAGGAAGTAAAATGTTTTAAACCAAATGAAATTATTGAGAACAGTATTCAATGAGCTTTTTAACTTTGCCCATCATAAACCACCAAATTCTAAGAAACTAATTCCATGGAAGGATGCAAAGCCTGCTTAGAAACATTTTTTTTTCAGATTTGGGTTAGGCTTTCAGAGCTTAGTTTTGTGTTTGTTGAATATCCATAAGTTATTCTTATGAGAAAATGTAGCCCACACTCACAAGGTTGTTTGACCATGAGGCTTAAGCTTTCAGCATTTCAGAAAGAAATTTGAAAAGCCACACTGCCTTTGCTTGAGGTGTGAGATGTGATTAGCTAGTAAAACAACTTACCTTTCCAGGTCTTACCACCTAGTTCAAAAATGAATAGTGATTTTGAAAATCTCTAGTAAGAAGCTGCTTGGATGAGCACAGTAGATTTAGCTGCTGATTTGGATGTGCAACCATAAGATCCTCTGCCTCTCTAGGTGTAAACTTCTATATCTTTAAATTTCTAGGTTGGAATACAATAGTATAATAACAGGTCAAGTTCTGCAGTATTGCTAGAGAAGAGACCTTTCTGACCTATGACATAATTTTAAATACTTTAGATTTGGATCTGAAAAAACTAGTGCAGTTGTCCTTAGAGGCCAAATTCTTCAGATAATTGCAAAGCACAGGGGTTCCTTGTGGTGTGTAGATACAGTTACCAATACAATGTCACCATATTTAGAGGGCATCTTCAATACCTTCACCCATGTTAATGTCAGCCTATTTGTCTGAAAATCCAGCTGTTGAGTGGAAGTTTACTTTGGTCTTCTCCCCAAGGGCTTTCAGAGTAGTTAGTATAAAGTCCGGAAAAAAAAAAAGAAGGGTAGATTGTTCTTAGCATGCAGGAAGGAAGTTGTCAGGCGGAAAGAGGATATGGGTCTGTTTGCATGCGAGGGTCAGTATTTGCTAGCTAGATATTTCCGCTGTGTCCACACGACAAGAAAATCCTTAGTTTCCTGTGCTGGACAAATAGCAGGAAAGGGTGTGAGGGTTATTGAATGACATTATCATGTTATAGCCTCATGGGTGAGGAAAGCCTGCTTATCAAAACTGATAGCAGCACAGGATTTGTTTGGGGAGGAGCCCCAAGGTGCTGGAGTCACTTGGGGCGTTTTTCCTCTTGGGTGCTGTGGATCACTTGGCTTTTGCAGACCCGACATTCTTCCTCCCAGATAGAAGGGACTGTTCTTACTCACTGGAAAGTTACTATCAGTTTCATTATTTGCCATCTCCTATCTGGCAAACAATTCAGGTGGAAAGGAAATAAGAAACATTCAGCCTGATTGGCAAAGTAGAAGATACCATGTCCTGAAACTTGCAACCATCCCCAACCCACCCCAGCCGTCTCAGGTCTAGCCATACATAATCATGCTGCACACTCAGCTTTACTCAAATGTGAATTTTGTTTAGTGCAAAGCCCATTTCCAATAACTGCTGGTGCAATAGCTTAAATGAATGTGAGAGTGAAAAGTACAATTCACTCTGCCACTTTAAAGGTTCCAGGTGTGAAAGTTGTTTCTTAATTTCTAGCTTTTCCAGTTGGAAAAATACACAGGTAGTGTCTACACTCCTGACCTGTGAATCTATTTCGATTGTGATTGAGAAGTGTAATTGGGCATTAATTAATATTTTTTCTACAATTCTTCAGTATTTACTACTTTTAGCAATGACTACAATCCAGAATCAAGCAATTTGGTAAATAATGAGTAATTGTAGGTGCTTTCTTATTAGCAACTTACTTCTTCTAATAAGCAGTTTAGCATTCTGGAAGCTTTCAAAATTTTGGAAAATACTATGAGCAAAAAAAAATGGTTAAAGTAATGATATCCATATTCAATAAAATGAATTTTTTTTTAATTTAAATTCATCTGCAAACTCCCTGTTTCCCAACCAGAAATATTTAAGTTCAATCAAAAAGGAAAAGATCAGGACTTATTCTCAAGGAGTCATCTTGTTCTAAAGATAAGTAATAGGAACAATTAATCTTCGGAGAAGCATATCAAAAAGTATTGAATTAAATCCTTAAAGGAAATAATAAAATGACTAACAGAAAACATTGCAGCATACTAAAATGTTGGTAGAAGAGACTTTTAAAAATGGATCAAGAGACTGAAAAATATATCAAGTCTTTAATGACACACTGTGGATGAGGATTGTAGTTCCTCTTGAAGTCAGAAAATCATTTATTCTCTTATGTTAATTTGGAGGTACCCTTTCCTCATATAGATTCATCAAGTAAATATTCTACCTGTGCTATACATATCTACAAAAAACTCACAGCTAAGTTATATAGGTTTTTTTAAAAACCTATGAAAAAAACAGCATGAAGAGTAAATCATGACTGTAAATAGATTTTTAAGGTAAAATTACCTGTATTAAGTAGCACTGTATTTCACCACTGAAAACAATGATTTTTTTTTTTACATGTACTACTGGTATGAAAAGTAATCTCAACATTATTATATTTATATATACTCTTAATCAGTGATAAATGTATTAATAAACAGTATATAAATTTAATATATAAACAATCATTTGAAGCAACCAAAAGTCAAATGAATGTCTTCAGATTCCTCATCCTAATTTTATTGGCTAAAGATGCTTTAGAAGAGGCATAAAATGCTCTGGGAGGAAAAAGTCTTCTACTGGCCTAGGTTTGTGAGCATTCAGTAACTAGTTCCAGAGGTTGTTTAGGGTTTCTCGAGCTCAGAGTCACTGTCATCATTTTTTTGTTTGGCTTGATTCCCAGTCTCCCAGGCGCTCTCCACTTCAAACATTTTTTGCACACTTCTCAGAATTATTTTGCTTCCTGAAAGCTCTGACCATGTCTTTCTGCTTCTCACAGGCCCCTGGAGGCTTCTCCTCACTCTTCAGCTTGCATGCTGACTGCCGCCTTCAAAACTCTCTAACACCATTCCCACATTACCTATCTGTCCTTGTTTCCCCAAAGTCACAACAACATGTTGTATGAAATGGCTAAGAGGATTCAGGGAAGAAGGCGCTTGTGGTGCACGTCTTTGTTAACCTGGCTGTGTTGGCCCAGCTTGTTTTCAGCAATTCCCCAGGTAGTTGCAAGGTAAACGAGGAGCTCTGAGTTAGTGCTTGCTCGGGCTGGAGGCCTGCATGTGATCTGAGCCTTTGTACACAAGTAGTAGGAATATATACGTTCGATAGACATTTTCATAAGCAATTTTTCTGTTTTTTAACTTTAATGTCTTCCCATATTCCATTCATGTGCATAACAGTAAACGCATGCCCCGACAGAAAGTTGCAGGCAGGGATATTTATTTATAACAGATGGCACAGAGCAGGAGCATGATGAATTGGTGTGTGGCTCCTGAACTAGCAGGCCCATAAATAAAGTATCCTCAAAGCTACTTTGGGGATCTTGCTTGCTCAGAAGGAAGAAAGGAAAGATGATGCTCACAATTTTGTTGCCTTATATAATATAATCCCAAACATGTGCAATTTAACCACAAGCAACCAAAATTTTATAACTGAGTTTTTTCATTGAAAAAATTTATTCATAGATAGCTTTTCAGACCTATGAAACAATTATAGCAATTACAGTTTTCCTTCCTTAGTTCCTTTTATGTTTATTGATCTAATGACTCAATGCATTCTAAAAAGCATGAAATTGCAAACTAATAATGGTCAAAACAAGACATAGACCAATAATATTTACATAACCCTTTGTGTAAAACCTTATGACAGAGAGAATAATGAGATGATTTCCAAGAATACAGTTATTAATGACACAAGTGCAATTCCTTGAAATTTGAAAAATTTTGTTGCTTTCTCAATATAAAAAGCACACTAGGATAGTAAATATAAAAGCCAAATTTGGCTGATCTTGTATATGTGAATCATTTATTTAAAGGATTCAGAGACAAAACATGTTTTTTCCCATCAACTTTGGGGTTTTATTGGCCTTGTTACTATTTTTAAGGGGTCCTGAAGTTGAAATTTAACAGTATTATCGATTCTGGCACAGGTGTAGTGAGCCAAACATTTTCATAGAAATATGCGTGTTGAATGTAAATGTGTATATGTGTATGTGAGGGGGGTTTATGTTTATATATTGTTTAACCTTATAAAAACCTCTGCCATTATTATTATTATTATTATTATTGTTATTATTATGATGATGATGATTTGAGACAGAGTTTTGCTCTGTTGCCCAGGCTGGAGTCCAGTGGCACGATCTTGGCTCACTGCAACCTCTGCCTCCTGAGTTCAACCAATTCTCCTGCCTCAGCCTCCTGAGTAGCTGAGATTACAGGCGTGCACCACCACACCTGGCAAATTTTTGTATTTTTAGTAGAGACGGATTTTGCCATGTTGGCCAGGCTGGTCTCAAGCTCCTGGCCTCAAGTGATCTGCCCCCCTCGGCCTCCCAAAGTGCCTGGATTACAGGCAGGAGCCACTGAGCCCAGTCTTCTGCCATTATTTTGATGTTGGAAAAACACCAACTGGTATAGAGAGGTCTTAGCCTATGGGGAATTATTTTTCACATTTCAAACATATAATCTGGACATAGACTGTGCTTCAATCACTGTTTTGTTTGAACTGGCAATTCCTTAAGTGAAACAAGTAGTTTGACTCAACATCAAATTTACTATTTTGACTCCTTTTTGTTTAATGAGGTGAAGGAAAGTCAGAGGCTCATCATCCTTATAAATTAAACAAAATAGGCTAACATCCTGGTAGTGCACCAGTCCTCACAATCACAAAGTCAAATTGCTCTAAGTCCTTTTCATATTTTTCAGAAATTTTGCTAGAGGCAAAAATATAGAGGACAATATAACCTAATGAAACACCTGAAGGCAAAGAGCAGAGTTATTGCAGGAAAAAAGTTAAAGATGATATTTAAAAGTTTTATTTGTTTACTGGACAAATATGCATTGAGTAGTTGCAATGTTATATGAAGTATGCTAGGTACACCCAAACAAAGGTGCGTAAGAAAATCCTGTGAGGGGCCGGGCGAGGTGGCTCACGCCTGTAATCCCAGCACTTTGGGAGGCCGAGGCGGGCGGATCATGAGGTCAGGAGATTGAGACCATCCTGGCTAACGTGGTGAAGCCCCGTCTCTACTAAAAGTACAGAAAAATTAGCCGGGCGTGGTGGCGGGCGCCTGTAGTCCCAGCTACTCGGGAGGCTGAGGCAGGAGAATGATGGGAAAACCTGGGAGGCGGAGCTTGCAGTTAGCCGAGATCTCGCCACTGCACTCCAGCCTGGGCGACAGTGCAAGACTCCATCTCAAAAAAAAAAAAAAAAAAGAAAATCCTGTGGGGGAGATAGGCAGATTCTAACTTCAATAGAATGTGGCAAAACGTCTGGTGGAGATATTCAAACGGCATTATGGGAGCAAAGGAGCGATACTAAATCCTACTTGATGGGCTAGGTGAAAGAAAGAATACCCTCTTTTTCAAATGTGTCTACAATGCCTCTTACTGATGTCTTTTGGGAAAAAATTTGACTTTAAAAAATGTCTAAGAATTATTTGTACTTTAAATTTGAATTTGGTAACTATTTAAGAATAATTACATGTGCTTTTGAAACGTATAGTTTAGAAAAATCTTGAGGATGATTTCGAAAGGCTAGGGCTTTGATGAGATAATGCTTACAAAACCCTTAGTATATTAGCAGCACATGGCAAATGCTATAAATCTAAGCTGCTGTATTATTACTATACTTGTTATTACTGACACTACTGCTATGACTAATACTTAAGTATTAGTATAGTGTAGTATAGTATAGTATAGTATAAACTGCACGGGTTTGTGGTTAGAAACAATGAGAACAGTTCATGGGAAAATGCCCTTGTTAAACTTTGTAAAAAAAAAAGGCTTTTTTTTTTTTTTGAGGCGGAGTCTCGCTCTTTCGCCCAGGCCAGACTGCAGTGGCGCAGTTTCGGCTCGCTGCAAGCTCCGCCTCCCGGGTTCACCCATTATCCAGCCTCAGCCTCCGGAGTAGCTGGGACTGCAGGCGCCCGCCACCGCGCCCGGCTAATTTTTTGTATTTTTAGTAGAGACGGGGTTTCACCGTGTTAGCCAGGATGGTCTCGATCTCCTGACCTCATGATCCGCCCGCCTCGGCCTCCCAAAGTGCTGGGATTACAGACGTGAGCCACCGCGCCCGGCCGACATTTTTATTAATAGTAGTTAGGGGTGTGTTCAGTTGTAAGAATTAGAATAAACAATAGCTGAAAAAAGATGCTTATTGGTTTTTTTGTTATTGCGTACAAAAGAGGCCAGAAATGGGTTGCTTTTGGCAATGACATTGCAGCTTAACGATATCAGGGCCCAACTCTCTGGGGTTGTCATGTTTTATTTGCTGTGTTGATTCATTAGTGTAAGGAGACTATTAAGCTTTCATCCATTCTGTATGTCTTCCAAGCAAGAAAAGGGGAAGCTATTATCTTGTAATGCTTTGCCTTTTTATTCTGGAAGGGAAGACTTTTCAGCAGAATTCATCCTATCTCTTAGTATGAATAACTGTGCCACATGACCATCTTAGTTATAATAGGGGCCAGGAAATTGAATATTTAACTTACCAATTTTTAGAGTAGAGGGAGGAAAGGAAGAAACTTTTTGGGAATAAATTTTGAGTGGACTAACCTACATTGTATTGTCTCATTATAATTAATAACTGTGATGAATCAAAAATGACAGTTTATATTTTCATAGTCATAACTCAAGTCCATGTCTGAAATAACTGCATTAATTCTGATAAAATCTCTACAAGGTTTCCTTTATGTTTGTGACTTCTTTGTTAGATCAATGAACTGAACTCTTGAACAAACTGTAATCTTTTTGATATGCCTTATTTTTAAAGAAAAACTGTTAATAAAATAAATTCATAGATTTCTTTTTCACAAAATAAACTAAATTCATGTGTAGCATGCATTTATGGCAATCTGTTGTCACTTCTTAATCTGCCTCTGTCTATGAGATTGCTGATGCTCAGCCTGACAGCCTCAAGTCTTTACAAAATCCTGAATGAAAGATTCAATGGAGATCATCTACCTCAAATCTGGAAACATGTCATGTCTTGTGCAAATATACTTACAGAAGTAGTGAGGCCAAATATTTGAAATGGGAGCTGTCCCAGAAAATTGAATATCCATGGTTACTATAACTATGCTTGCTAGAATAACAAAGGTCCAAAAACATATTTTAGAAAGTTTTTAAACAATAAAAGTGTGTGTTGCTTCTCCATCTCCTCTTCCACCAAGCTAAACACATGTGAATTGAAAAAATAAAATTAATTGCAACTCATGCTAATCACTTAATGGTGCTGGTTAATCGACATTTTTGCTTAGTAGTTTACATTTGCCAGTCATTTGTCATACCTGTTAAATCATTCCAAATGTGTAGATGTTCCCTCTCAGACTAGATGATAAACTCTGTGATTTCTCTCTCTTTGTTCCTCCCACACATACTTGACTGATGATCTTGGCCCTCCTTAACCATTCCACATGCTTTTTGCTCTTCATTTATTTTCATTGTCCCACTGTACTTTAGCTCAAGGTTAGCTTAATATAGAAATAGCAAATAGAAAGGTGCCAAGGATCCCAGGATATACTTTCCTAGGAAAAAGCAAGCTGGTGTTTTTAGTTCTTTGCTCAATCTCATTTGCATTCCCTCACATCAGAAAATGGCATAGTTTGTATAGACAATTGCCATTTATAAATATTTAGCAGGGGCTCATATTCTCTATGCAGTAAAAGAGAGTATTGAAGTGATTAGCTATTCACAACTAACTGGCCCAAAGAATGTGATTTATTGCCAAAGATTCAAGTCAGTGCATTGACACTTATTCTCTTTTATCCCTTCAGCATATAAGTATTTATCTCTTATCTGGAGCTAAATTAAAGAAATTCTCAACTGAGTAGCATCATTGTAACATCTTCTGATCAGACAGTAGGTTATTTTGTCTCCAGCCACATGTGCCTCTGTTACTAAGGAACCAAAATCAATAATTATCAGCAAATACACAAATATCCAACATAGATAACCAGTTTCCTTTTTTTCTTTGCCTCAGACTTCAGAAATCTAAGAAGAGACCTAGTTTCAAGTGTATCTTATACTTTGTAAATTCAGCAATCAAAATTCAGGACTTGGGGAGAATTCTAAAGGATGGAGTTAAATTTGTAATACAATGGTCCTCAGGTCAAAAATGACTAGAAGGAACAGGTTTGTTGTTCTTTTTTGCTAATAACAGAGACATTAAATTCTAATGTATGACGCTAGTTAAGTCACTTTACTTTTTTAGATCTCTGTTTTCCTATCTAATGTGGAATATTTTTGTATTTCCTTTGCTATTCCAAAAGTCTCTTTGGAAAATGAAAATGGAAATCCTTTTTAAATATGAATACTCTGAAAGCACTTTGGTTAAAGTCCCACATTTCACCTTCTAAAATATTGTATTTCAAGTGTTTGTCTTAATCTTTCAGATTATTTCTTCTAGTACAGTTATTTGCCCAACAGATTGTATATGTTTTTAGAAATGTAATAAAGACAACTATCCTTGTGGCTTCTTTCTTGTGGTCCACATGTTATTCTTCTATACCTCAGTGGGTTAAATACTTAGGATTTCAGTCTAATTTGGCTTGCTCAGCTGTTGTTGACCTTTTTCTCAAACCATTTAGTCAATCCAATGCTCTGATGGTCTGTAAGAGCATTACTTTTATGGAACCCCCTAGGCATAACTACTTAGAAAATTTGCCTGCATGCTCTGTAATTGTCAGTGAAATTGGGAAGATTAAATTCAAACGCAGCAAGAAAGTATGATAATAATAAGTTCAGAACAGTTGAAATGCTTCTGATTTTGAAAACTGTTTTGATGGAGGGAAACACATCATACTTCTGGAATGCATGTGCCGCTGCTGTTTGGGGTACATGAGTGAGGGTAGGACACATATTACAAAACAGAGATTTTACAGGTGGTTGTAATTGTGTGGTGGGGGTGGAAAAAGGACATTTTCATAGTCTAAAAGTCCATGCATGCAGGCTATTTCAGGGGGAAAAAACCATGTCTCCACCCAGTCCACCCCCACCATTGTTTTCTCTGTGTTTATCTTTGCTAATTTTGCTTTGGATTTTTCTGATGTCTACTAATTTATTGCATTTTTAATCAGTTTTGACTTCTCTTTTTTTCCAGAAACAATGTATTACCACTGACTTCCTGATATCTCTAGTATTGAATATAGAGCACAGACACCCATCAAGGTCCACTAATTCCAAATTTCGTTAGGAAATTACTATGATCATATTCACTGTTATATCCAAGAATCTAGCAGAGTGATTGGCACACAATTAACATGTTAAATAAATGAAGTGAATCTTTATATAATGAAGTCTTTGTTAGCTCTTATTGAGGGCTATTTCAATATGAAAATAATACAAACCTGGAGTCATTAGAATCACTCCAAGGGACATACTGGAAGGATCTGTATGTAGCACACAAACATGCCTTGTATTGTTTCTCCTGAGTACAAGTTTCAACAACTAGACTGCTCTTGAATGCATATATATGGATGCATGTACATTTATATTTGAAGTTTTCCTATTAGAATTATTTTCCAAAATCACATTCTAATTTATCACTTCCCCCTTTCCTC
The DNA here is from genome assembly GCF_028885655.2 of Pongo abelii. Taxonomy (NCBI): domain Eukaryota; kingdom Metazoa; phylum Chordata; class Mammalia; order Primates; family Hominidae; genus Pongo; species Pongo abelii. Next base: position 38,524,731 of record NC_072001.2, read on the forward strand.
TGAATTGTTTATTTTTAACATAAGTAATTTATGCCTACATTTACAATGTTAAAATATTCAAACAATGAATACGTGGTCTAAAAATTGAACATCTCTTTTCACCCTGTTCTTCTCACTTCCATTTCCCCATATTTAACAGATATTTAAAGTACTGCTTTATCAATACCCTTAAATGTTGATGTGTAGCATATTCATTGTTCTTCACATCTAAATATTTTGCTTATTCCCATGACAGTTTCAATTTTATCTATTATTCTGTGCATTTTATATTTCCAAACTGAAGGGTCTTTTATGGGTGGATGGGAGTGGGTACCACCTTTTTTATTGAGGTACTAGCTATATTTTTCATATATATTTGTGACTTTTCTCTTTTTGTGACGTGGTGAGGGATATAATATGGTTGGCATGATACAAAGTTTTTGGTACTCATTGAGACTTTGTTTTGGGCCAAATACATGGTCAGTTTTGTAAATGTTCCAATATAAGCATAAAAATACTGTGTATATATTAAATTTTAGATGCAGAGTTCTATATAGTTTCCTTAGATTGTGATTATATTGCTATTTACATCTTGTATATCCTCATTAATTATAAATTTTTATTTTTTTATTAACTTGTGTGGTTCCTTAATATCTCTCAGTATAATTGAAAACTTGTAAATTTTTTCACTTTAATTCAGTCAAATTATGTAGGGTGTTTTTTGTTAGGTAGATATAGGTTTGATATTATTATAACTTTCTGATGATATGTTCATTTTTCATAATATATATTGACTCTGGTATTGTTGCTCTTAACCTTAAAATCTATTTTATCTGATATTATAATGATATTAACTTTATTTTTGTTAGTATTTTCTGAGTGTGGTATTTTGATTGTATTGATCATTCCAATTAATGTCCTCCACAGACATCTATGCTCTTGGCTGTCACTTGGTAGCACCTCTCATAAAGAGATTAAGTCACTTTTACCATTTCTTAAAAATGAATTTGTCTTGTGACTTGCTTTGGCCAATAGAGTAAAGTAGAAATACCAGTGTGCCTCTTAGAAGCTTAGACTTTGAGGGGCCTTTTGTGTTTCTCTTCTCTCTTAGAATCCTGTCAATGCTCATGCTAGCCGGTTGGATAATGAGAGACATGCAACCCACTCACAGTCCTCTTCCTTGCCTCAGTCAGGAACTAGCATCCAAATGAAGCCATCCTGGACTAGCAGTCCTGCCAACCCCCTAGTTGTCTGCAGATGCAAGTGAGCCCAGTCAAAGTTAGCTGATCCTGGCCCATATCCCCACTAGTTCCCAGTTGACCTGACTCATGTGAAATTATAAAAGTTGTGTTTTTAACCCACTGAACTCTGGGGTGGTTTGTTGTATAGCAATAGCTAATTGTTGAATAGCAATGGCTGAACAGTATGAATTTGTGTAACTGTTCAATGGTTTCTTTCATTTTTAAATTACTGATAATATTCGTTTTAAAACATGCCATTTTACTATTAGTTCTCTATTTTTCTTATCTATGCTATATTTTTGAGTCTTTTTAAAATATCATATAACTAGGAGAGAGGGGAGCAAGGGTTGAAAAACCACCTATTGGGTACTATGTGTACTACTTGGGCAATGGGATCATTAGAAGCCCAAACCTCAGCATCATGCAATGTACCCATGTAGCAAACCTGTACATGTATCCCTTGAATCTAAAATAGAAAAAAAATGCTAAAGTTGCAAAATAAATAAAATAAAATATCATATGGCTAGTTTCCAAAAATCCAATCTGAAAGTTTCTTGGTCCATTTATTATCACGGTAAGTACTGATGTATATGTATGTGCACAGCCTCTTTTGTGATTTTTTTTTGTTTGCCTTTTGTTGTTGTTCATTGTTTCTATTTCTCTGCTTTACATTGGGTTGACAAAGTTTTCTTTATTTTCCTATTTTCTCTTTACTGGTTTAGTAGAAATACTTTCCATTTTTCTTAGTAGTTATCCTGACACTTTTAATATGCATGCTTTTCTCAACAATGTTTAAAATGATCAGTATATTTATCTTCCTCTCAAGCAATACAAGATCAAGATCATTAGAGTATTTTAACTTGTATTACCATCTCTATTTACATGCTAGTATTATCTAGTATTTTAGAACAACTTTGGTTTTAGTTCCTCCTTCTAGATAAGTGACCATTACTTTTTATAGTGAATGTTTCTTCAGGGTTTTTTTTACATATTTAATCTGTTACTTTGATCATTGTTACTTCCTATATTCCATTTATTTCTTCCATAATTTTCTTCTTTATAAGTCCAATTTTTGATAGTTCTTTTAAGAATAGTCTGCAAATGGAGAGTCTCTCAGTTTTTGGTCATCTGAGGAAAATTTTTATTTTGCCTTGAGTAATAGTTTGGTTGGCATAGAATTCAGAGTTGGTGATTTTTTTCTCCTAACACTTTGAAGATATTATTTAGTATCTATTGGTACTATTGAGAGAAGTCTGCTGTGCTTGAAATGATTTGCCTTATATAGGCATTCCCTTAAGTTAGGCAACGCTAAGCCATTTCTATCTTTGACTATTGTCTGTATTAGTAAGTTCTTGCTAATTTATAAGACTGTAATTTATAAGAAAAGGGGTTTAATTGGCTCATGGTTCTGCAAGCTGTACAGGAATCATGGAAGAGTCTGCTTCTGGGGATGCCTCAGAGTGCTTTTACTTAAGGCAGAAGGCAAGGCAGGAGCAGGCAGTTCAAATGGCAAAAGCAGGAGCAAGAGAGGGGTGGGGAGTGCTACACACTTTTAAACAACCACTCACCGAGAACTCACTCACCATCATGAGAACAGTACTAAGGGGATGGTGCTAAACCATTCGTGAGAAATCCACCCCGTGGTCCAGTCACCTCCCTCCAGACCCCACCTCCAACACTGGAGATTATAATTCAACATGCGATTTGTGTGGGCACACAGACCAAACCATATCATTTTCTCTATTCCAATTTAAAATCATCTTTTAGAGATATATTTCCCTTTTCTGTCTATCCCCTATAGCTCTTATTCTCATTTTCATGGTTTTTTTTGGTCTCTTTTAATTTGTATTCCCTGTGCTGTATTCTCTGGTAGTTTTCCAAGATTTATGCCTTTGTTCATTAATTGACTCTCAGTATCTGTATCTCATCTTCTGTTTAACCCATTTACTGAAGTTTCAGTGATTGCAGTTGTTTATTCTCTAAGTTTTTTTCATTTCTTTTCTAAATCTGCCTCTTCTTTTGGCGCAGGTTTTGTTCTTTACCTGTGTTTTTATTCCTTCTTTCATGTGTTTAACACTTTTAAATATTAAATATTTTATATTCTTATTCAAATTTTTATTCTATTATTATTTCTGATGTCTACAGAAGTCAACCTTCAGAAGATTCAAGTGCAAGTGGTTTATTTGGGAGGTGAAGGAAGCGTGTGGGAAATAGCATAGAACACATGCTTCAGAGTTAATTGCATGTCCCTCCTCTACCTAGGAGTAAGGGAGCTGGGGTGTTTATATCTTAGTCATTGGTTGGGTGTTAACTCCTTGGAACATGTAGCCAGCTGTATGCAAGGCTTATGCTGCTGCTTTAGAGGCAGTCCTCAGGTAGAGGTGTACAGATACCTACAGGTGGAAGTTGATAAGAAACATGAAATGGTATACTCCGAGGTCCAAGGCATGCTAGGAGGGTAATGAATATTTGCTACAAGAAGTTAATCCTCCCACTGATTTTGTTACTGGCTCTTGCTTATGTGTGTTTTGTAACTTTTAACTATGAGAATATCTTTAGAGGTGGTGTGTGTGTGTGCATGTGAATGTGTGTGTATGTGTGTATGTAAATTATCTGCTTTCTGTACTTAAGTATCTCTCCATAGTGGTTTTACTTTTACTTCTGCCTTGCGTCCCTAGGCCAATTTTTTTTTTATTAGTTTGTCATTTGAGGAACCCTGAACAATGAAGGTTATATAAATTCCATCTAGTCTTAAGTCTGTGCATGTTACAGGCTTGGGATTTTAATTAATCATTTTCTTTTCCCTGGAGCTCATAGACAAGCTTCCTTGACATGTCCCTTGTGTGGTGGTCTATTTTCTTCCTATTCTCCTTTTCTCTGAAGGTGTGGCTTTGAAGGTCCTGACTTTGTGCTCAGTTTTAGTTCTAAATTTTTGCATCATATAAGGCCCAAGGTCTTATTTCCTGTTCTTGAATCTGCTTTGCAATCCTAAGCCCCTGGCTGTTGCCAAATTTGAGGACCCTACCCGAAGGCTGCTGCAGAGTCAGCTCATGTGCTTACAATTAGGGCTTTCAGTTCCCTTGTTTCTGCCACCTGGGATTTCCCTTTTTTCTTTCAAACTTAGATATGCATTAAAAATGTTGTTGTGTTTTTAGATTATTATTTCTAGATGTTGATAGCAGGATAGTTTCAGCTTTATCTATGTCTACTTTTTTTCTGGAATCGACCATATAGATTGTTAAATATTTTAAACATGCATAGGGTATTTAAAAATAACATAAATGTGCATGCCTTTAGTAAGATATTACACTGTATAAGTTAAAAAAATCCCTGGGAGTCTGGACAATGTTCCTTCCTAATCGGGAATCTTCTATTAATGAGCTGTGCCTTAGACAAGCTATTTAAACGTTTTATGACTCAGTTTAATCACATAAAAAAGAAAGTAGATACTTGCTAAGGTCCCTTCCAGGAATAAAATTCCACCAACTAGTTTACAATCTAACACTCAGTGCTGATGCAGCCAGTTTAAGATGGTTAATGTAATTAATAAATCAAGTCTACTTGCCTACCCTCTTTACTAGACTATGAGTATCTTATGGGGCAGGACTGGATGGAGTCTTACATCTTTGTATACCCAGTGCCTGACCCTACTTTTAACAAAGCATGCTAGGAAATTTTGAGAGTGCTTTATACATGGATTTAGCAGTACAAAATCACTGTCTTTGTATTCTCTCCCTCCCTGTTGCTTCCTCATCAAAGCCAAAACCACCAAATTTCTCTCTTAATAACAAAACACACTGTTGGGAATTTGCATATTTTTTCTGCTATTGTCCTATCTCCTTTCTTACTGGACAAGCCATATGAAATAATCGTTTTATATCTCCCTCTTCCAAACTCTTCTCCATTTTCATTCATAACTCTGATCTCTCTTGGCCTACTTCCACCCCTGTAGTTTTTCTTTCTTTGTTCTCTTCTAATTCTGCACCTAAAGTCTTAAAATTATTTGGGAATTTTGTTTCTTCTAATTCAACATGCTCTCCCCGAGTCACATCATCTATTGCCAAAGCTTCAATTACTACTTGCATGTTTTTCAAACCTGAAATAAAGTGTTAGTATGTTTGTTTTATTTATTGTATTTGTCAGTCTGTGTCTTCTTCTAAATTTAAACTCCATGAGAGCAGGGACCATATCTACCTTGTTCACCTCTATAGCCCCCAAATCTGAAACCAATCTGGCATGTAGTAGATGCTCAATACATATTACTTAATAAATGACAAGTTTTAGGATGTATAGCCTTACGAAAGCACAGTATTTGATTTTTGCCAACAGAGCAATCAGTGTATGCCTGACAAAAATAATTTCAAAAACTCAAAAAAAATCTCAGAAAAATCTCAACTATGGATTTTGAGAAGATGGGGGGCAGCAGTGGCAGCATAGTTTTTGGAACTTTCCATGTCTGTATGAAAACAGACAAAGAATAGCAAAATCAACAACCCATAGACAACATTTTACATAAAACTGGGTGATAAGATATCTCCATGAACTTCAAAAGACAAGGCCGGGTGCAGAGGCTCATGCCTGTAATGCCAGCACTTTGGGAGGCCAAGGCGGGCAGATCACTTGAGGTCAGGAGTTTGAGATCAGCCTGACCAACATAGTGAAACCCCATCTCTACTGAAAATACAAAAATTAACTGAGCAAGGTGATGGGCGCCTATAATCCCAGTTACCTGGGAGGCTGAGGCAGGAGAATCACTTGAATCCAGGAGGTGGAGGTTGCCGTGAGCCAAGATCATGCCAGTGCACTCCAGCCTGGGCAACAGAGTGACACTCCATCTCAGGAAAGAAAAAGAAAGACAAGTGAATGAGGAAAAACCATTTACAGACACAAGAGCTGCATGCTATTGATATCAGTGAGGGAGAAAGTAGGGAGAAGCAATGGGGTGAGAAGAGTAGAGCCCCCAGATAGTCAACAGGTATTCCCTGGAAATGTGGAAGGCCAGTTTCATAGCAGTGACTAAAATGTGGGAGTTTGCTCACTCTAAGAACAGAAAAGTTCAAGGATTTCATGGTTCTAGTTTAGCTCCCATAAGCTCTTAAAACTGATGCTCCTTTCTAGGACAGGGCCCCTCTACAACAAGGAAAGATTGCTGGAAATAAGATTAAAATTTAACAGAAAAAGAGGACAGTTAAATGGAAGGGGTGAAAAACAGAGCAAAGAAGTTTTAGAAGGCAAGCCACCATACTGATTTTGAATAGTGTTATTGAGGTATAATTAACATACAATATATTACACATATTCAATGTGTAGATTTGACACATTTTGACATGTGAAACCAAGATCACTCTCAAGAGGGTGAAAGTTTCCATCACCCTATAAAGCTTCTTTGTGCCTCTTTGTGAACCCTCTCTCCTGCCCGTCTCTGCTCCTTTTCCGGCAATTATTATCTGCTTTCTGTGACTGTAGATTCATTTGCAGTTTTCTAGAGTTTTATCTAAATTAAGACATTAATTTTGTATTCTTTTTTCCTGGATTTTAAAAAAATTCAGTGTAATTGTTTAAAGATTTGTCTATGTTGTTGCATGTGCATATTATCAATTTGCTCTTTTTTAATGATAAGTATAATTCCATTGCGCAGAAATGTCACAATTTGTTTATCTATTCACCTGTTGATGGACATTTATGTTGTTCCCAGTTTGGGGCTATTACAAATAGAGCTGCTATGAACATTTGTGTATAAGTCTTTGTATGACTATATGCTTTCATGTCTCTTGAGTAAATATCAAGGAGTAAAATGGCTAGATCATTAGGTAGGTGTATGTTTAAATTTTGAAGAAAATGTCAAACTGTTTTCCAAAGTGCTTGTACCATTTTACATTTCCACCAGCAGTGTATGAGAGTTCCAGTTCCTACACATCTTTAGCAACACTTGGCATAGTCATTTAATTTTAGCCATTCTAATAAGTTGTCATGGTATCTTATGGCTCCAATTTGTATTTCTCTAATGACTAATGCTATTGAGCATCCTTTCATATGCTACTTTACCATCAGTTCTTTCTTTGGTGAAGTATCTCTTCAGTCCTTTGACATTTTAAATTTGGGTTCCTTGTTTTTTCTTTTCTTTTTCCTTTTTTTTGTTCTTTGAGACAAAGTCTGGCTGTATCACCCAGACAGGATGGAGTTCAGTGATGCGATCGTGGATCACTGGAACCTCTGCCTCCCAGGCTCAAGCAAATCAAGCAATTCTCCCACCCCAGCCTCGTGAGTAGCTGGGACCACAGGAACACACCACCACGCCTGGCTAATTGTTGAATATCTATCTATCTGTCTATCTATCTATCTATCTATCTATCTATCTATCTATCTATCTAATCTATATCTATCTATCTAGACAGGGTTTTGCCATGTTGCCCAGGCTGGTCTCAAGCTTGTGAGCTCAGGCAATCTGCCTACCTCGGCCTCCCAGAGTTCTGGGATTATAGGTGTGAGCCACTGTGCCTAGCCCTTGTTCTTTCTTAGTGTGGAGTTTTAGGAGTTCATTAAAATTCTTGATGCAAGTCTTTTATGATATATTTTTACCATACACAAAAATAGTGTAAGAGAATGTTCTGTGGAGGTAGAGAAACTGTGGAAGTATATTAACATGAGTAACATAAAAGTTAAATTCACATTTTATACAAAGTTGCTGAAAGAAAAAGAAGATAAAGGAGCTGCTAGAACCCTGCCTGATACACCTGACAAACCTCTGCCCTAAAATTATAGGTGTTTGCCATTATTATAAAATCAGAAAATAACTCAAAAGTCCTGTTGCTGAAGCCTGAGTTTCCATCAGTTGATAATTTATTTCTTTGCCTTAATAGTATTTATTGAAAGGCATGTACTGGCAGAAGGATGATATATTAACTTACCAACACCTCAGTGAACATAATTGTTTGTGATCTTTTGAAATATGATAGAAAACTGACAGGAACTTCTCAGGGAAATGATCCACTTAATAGATGGTTAAGTAGAGGGAAAATAGAGAGGTCCATTTATCATGTGAAAAAATTTTAGAAAAGACTATCTTTGGATGGGAGTGTTGGACTCTGCATAGTGGGAGTGTTGAGAGCAGCAAAAAATCTAGTTTCCTTCAGGACAGTGAAAGATAGGTCTTAAATGGGAGGAGGTAGGGCAATAATTGCTCATAATTCTACTTGATACAATCATGATTTAACTCTTCAGGTGGAAAAATAAATAAGATAAAACAAATGTTTGGCTCTGAGGAAGGTCAGAAATAGCAAAAACTCTGACTGATAAAATGTTTATGACTCAGGGAAAAAAAAAATACAAGGAAGAATGCAGATGGAGAAATGGAAGCCAAAATGGTATGTAGAGGGTCGGGGGAAGGGATGGCCAGAAAGAGAAGAGGGAAGAAAAAAGCAACACAGACGATTAAAACAATCTTTTAAAGGTTTGCTCCCTCTTTTTGAAAAATTTAAAAATATTTTCAGCAAACAATATTGCATCTCTCCTGGTTCTGTTTTGTTCAGCCTTCCTTTCTGCACTGTTGTCTGCTCTTTGTTTTGTATCCTAGTTTTGCAGGGGGAATTCTGCCTAACCAGACACCAGAGGAACTGCCAGCGATGTCAATCAGCTGTCATAACTAGGGCCAGGGACCAAAAAAGAACAGCATAAGCCAAAGAGGAAGAAAAAAATAAAAAAGAGCCAGAGATAGTGTGTGGGAGTATGTTGGTTGGTGGGGGAGTACAGGAGGAGCTTGCTGGGCTGGGAAAACACATTTTCCCCATTTCTCCTGAGTCACTTCGGCTATACTTTTTTCAACTCTGTGGGAAATCAAGAGTAAAGGCTTGGCTTATCAGTGATTTCACTGAGCCAGGATTCAGAATGCTGAAGGGACATCCTGTACCAAGCTCTGAAACACTGACCTCAATAGAATCCCCACCCCACAGAAAAATATTTGCCTCTTTGTGTGGTAGCCCTGTAAGATACGTAGACTAGCATAGGGAGTAGGAAATATTTAGAATCAAATACTGACTTTAAATAAAAGAATGGAAAAAGTAGTGTACCTATTTCTTGCCTGAAATGAGGTATGCCAAAGACTTTACCAAGTCCAGTCATTCGTTTGTGTTTGGATTAGTCTTGGAAAGGATCATCAGACCTGCATTTCTGCCAAACACAGTTAGGATTTGCTCATGCCAATGCCCAAATACAGACCTTGAGTTCAGTGTTGTATCTACTGGGTGCCTTGTCTAATCCAGAATGGACTTGCTTGTCGTGCTATTTCCAGACATAACATAAACCACTGGGACAACTGTAATTAACATGCAGAATACTGAATGACCTTCAGCTAGAACTATTTTGCCTCAACTATTTGAGGTCACTAGAATAAGACATCTAGTTTCATAACCCTAGCAGAGGTCTGATGCCCTCTGTGACATAATTTTTTAAAAACCAAATGAGTTATATGTTCAAGAGCCCCAGATTGCGTTAAGTAGAATGTGTTCAGGTTTGTTCTGTTTATGTATAATTGTTCCAGATACTGGCTCCAATTTGATTCATCCATTATGATTTTGTGATGTATATTAACCTAGATTTCAGAATGCCAAGGTTTGATGAAGAATAAAAACTACTATACATGAATTCATAATTATATCATTTTAATAGTTGATATACTAAAGATGATTCAATTCAGCTAAATAAGAAACTGGACTACATGATCCTTTTACTATTGCTCATAGACATTGGAACTACAATACATATTCTTTGGGTAATCAATACATTAAAATCAATTATACATTAACACTTATGAGGTAAGAGGGTCTTGAGGCCCTCACAAATATGAATGCTATTTCTGATGCCAAATTTGTCTTTAAAGACTTTGACTTAAGTGAAATATAGATAATAAATTCAATAGCCATATGCCTATCTGTACATCATTATTGAAGAACACCCATTTCAACAGAGGTTGGCAGTTACACTCCTTAATGTGTCTCCAGAGCCACATCCTTCACATACTTTATCTGAAATATTTTTATCTATTTCTGGCCAAAACCACTTTTGATCCAAATAAAATCATTTTTTAATTTGTGGCCTCTCATGGGAAAATTCATGTCTATTTGTGATTATTAGGTTTAGGGCAAGGTTTTTTTTTTTTAAAACAGCTGCTTTCAGAGAATTCAAAATCAAGCTAGAGCAGATCACAAGGCAAGATGTTTCTCTTAATATACAGTTCATTTTGAACAAAGTTGCAGTCAATATATGCACCATAACAGGAAATTGTGTGCATGCAATAATATTTTTACAGTGAGTAACATCTTGTCATTTGTCAACACATTTGTCTTTTATATCCCCCTGCAGCTAAATTTGGTGGAAAAAGCCTATATAAAAAGACATCAATGTATTCCTGTATTTCTAGTGCTCATCTCTGAAAGGCCAAAGCACTTGACAAGTTGGCTATTTTAACACAAAATGATACAAAGGATAAGGAGGAGATACAAAGGGAGAATATCAGCTTTTTTGTTACACTCCAGGCTTCTCTGAAACTGTAAATTTGTCAGCAGACCAGGTCAAGGGTCAGTATGAAAAAGTGTAGCCTGTGGAGTTACAGTGATGTCCAAGGTTCATCACTTTACTCCAACTTTTGAATTGTACGTCTTAAGGTGAATGTATTTTTTAATAAATCATATTCCCTTTCTTTGCAAGAATGCAACGCATATTTGATATTCAGAACCCAATTCTGTTACTTGGTGTGCTGAATTCACACACAAAAAAGGGTAGGGAGTGTGGTCAGGAAAAATTACCATAGAAAATATATGGAAGCAGGAAAGTAGAGAAGTTCCTCATTGATTGAGTGATAGATCCTTACTCTGTAGTAAGGTCACACAGAAGTAACAGATAAAATTAACTGAACCCAAAACTTAAATTTGGAGAAAAATATTTGGATAAAAAAAGAAAAACACAATTGTCTAAGATTTGAATTATTTTTATCACTCACCAATTAAAACACATAGACACATATATTTGTGCCTGCGTGAACACACACACACACCCCATTAACTTTTATATGCCTAAAGTTATAAAAATTCTGTGCCTTAATAATTTTGCCATATTTCTCCAAGGTTGAATTTTTTACCTCTCTTGTCATTCCATAAAATATCTGGAAAATTTTCCACAAGCCTTCCCGGAGACCAGATAAAAATGCCCTTTTGCTGTTCCCTATCACCTTCCCATTTCCTGTGCACACCTACTTCTTGGACAGCTGCATTTAATGTTAGGTTCATGTCCTGACTCAGAGAACTATGACTTACAAAGAGAGGAAAGTTTTGAAGTGAGAGCTTTTATCTGCACTCTTAGACAAGAAAAGTCTTTTTCCTTGGAGTGTTGAGTAAGATGCTGGCAGGTCAGCCTCCAACTGCGGAATGGGAGAATATGATTCACTCTTAAATTTCTTTGCATGTTTTTGGAGTGAACATTTAAAGAACATTCTTTTCAGAATGCATTCCCTCCATATGAACAGAAATTAGGAAGAAAAACAATGTTTTACCTTATTCTAAGAGACAAGTTAACAACAGCATCTTTGATGAATGTTAAGAATACCCCTAGCATATTTGACCTTAAAATTTCTGGGATTTTCCGTAAGATAATATTGATTGAAGGGGCCTATGTGTTAAAATTTTATGTGTTAAAATTTTAGCATTTCCCTGTAACACTTGTCATTTCCGGTTGAATATGTTCTCCAGAGGTGGAAGTTCTTGGAATAAGTTAAATCCAACCTAGCAACCAAACTATGTGACAAGGTCAGTGTGTTGTGTGGCGAGGGTGGGGGGAACTCTGTTTAGAGCCACTCGAAGTTTTCCAGTTTTCCCTAGCTTAACTGTTATCTTCATTTCTCTTCAGCTGTCTCTTGGGCTTTGATGTTCTATGTTGTATTGCCTCTTGAGTACACACAGCAGGACCTGAAGTTCATGGTTAATATTAACAAAGTGAACACTCTGTTGGCAAGGCACTCCACAGTAAATTCCTCGAGTCCACAGAGACAAATGGCATTCAAAGGACAGTTCTGTAGATAGAAGGGCAGTTTCTGCTCAGCCACCTAATCAAGTGTAGGAAATTATTCAGATACTCGCTTATGTTCTTTAGGCCACAACTTGTAAGTAATTTGTGAGGTTCTTCATAACTTTTTCTCATTTATTTGTGGGAAAACTTCTGAAAGACAAGTAAAAAGCATATTTGTCTCTTTTCCATAGCAGTTAAAGAAATATTGTTGCTCATATTGTGGTTTTATCATTAGTAGAAGAATCTATTATAAAATTCCACATTAGAGTGTAGTTTTTTAAATTTAGAAAATACTAGTTATATTTGTGTCTTTTATAGCTGATGCAGTGCTTTCTGTACAATAGGTGCTCAGTACATTTTTTTTAAAAAACCTTAATAGTACATATTAAGTTTTCTCTGACAGTTTTCCTAGAAGGCTCTCAAAGTGTTTTAACAAAACAGAATGTTACCAAAAACTCTATGAATAATAGATCAATAGTAACCCCATTTAACTGGGGAGGAAATTGAGATACAGTATGTCCAAATGATTTCAACAGGGCCATAATACAGAAACAAACTAATAAATTCTAGATATATTACATGATTTTTACCTAGAGCCACATATAGTTTGACTAATGTAGCCTCATCTGGCATGACCATATATGGATATGCGGGAAAGAAGAGGATATGCAGTGAAAGACATTGAGAAAAACCTAGAGTAACTAATCTAATTTAATTATCTTCAGGAATTCAATCCAGGTTTATATTTGGCAGCTACTACAAGATCTGTACCCCACTGCATTTTATAGGATATGCAAAAAAGGGTTAAAACATATTCTGGACCTTCTGAAATTTAATAAACATTGTCTCCAGAAGCCGTCTTCAAATGTAAACCTAATTAGCCAAAGGAGGTAGTGAATTAATGTATCAGAACCATCTAAATACTTACCACTTTATCAGCAGACACCAAGGTCCTAAGGTAAAAGGACTTGGAGAGGTAAATAACGGTGGTGGAAAATGGTGAAGTCAAAAGCACTGGGCACTGTCCAGGAAAAAAGTGCTGAGGGTGGAGATGGGGGGAATGAAAGGAGGGATTCCTGGTCTGAAGAGGTAGCATGAGGATTCTGAGAATCAACCTTTGGAGAGGACACTGAAACAGAGCTCAGCTTCACAATGTAGCCTAGATTTGGTCCTGGGCAGTGTTACGATAATGATGGAGGACTGGTACCCAGGCATGGGAGGGGGAATGTGATGCTTCAGAGTCTCTGTGACCTTCTTGAAGAAACAGGAAATTAGTGATTCTTCAGAAAATAATCTGTTTGCAAGAACCAAAGTCTCTAAAAGTGTTATTTTTGACATGTTCACCTGACTACGGACAGTGTGTGTTGATTGACCAGTGAAAATTTTCAGTCTTCAAATAGATGTGCTCCTCTTTTCAAACTTGAACATGGTATTAGCAAAATCAATTCTAACCATAGCCAGTCCATTCTCCAATCAGATTTACTTAGGAATCTCATTATAAAGCCAAACTTCTTTTGTAAATCTTTTATTTTAAATCATAGCACCATACTATTGTATAAGCATATATTTGTTTTACTGATTTTTTAAGCAAACTACCGTATTAAATTATACAAATGTGAGAGTGTAAAGGCATGGAATAAAAATATTATTTCAAGTTTTATTTAAAGTGAGATTGCTCTGATAAGTCAATACACTAGGAGCTAGGCTGTATTGGAGACCCCGATGATTACTTCTTTATATTCAATTACTGCATGTTTGAAAAGCTGCTAAGAGTAATCTGATTTTAGTTAACTGTTCTTAAATCTGGTTTGAACTTGGCCTTGCTAGTCCTTTGACAGATCTGTGGGGTGAAAAGAATAATGGACTAGTTTGAACTTGCTCTTAATGCTTGGGTTTGGGTGGTTCTAGAATTAGACAGATGGCCAGATGGAATTAATTGGAAAATATTCAAGCCCAGGATGTGAGTTTTAATTGAAACTCTTTGGTTTTCAGTAACAGAAAACAACTCAAGCTCCTTAAGTAAATATTGAGAATTTATTATAGGAATATAGAGATATTGATGGGTACCCGAGGGCAGGAGTGTAGCTAGCCCTTGGAAAAGATTGAAATAGTCCTAGGAAAGTCAGGAAAGCCAGAAAGTACTCTTTCTCCAACTCTTTCTGCTTCTGGTACACATGGCTGGCATTCAGGTCTCTGAGGCACTTGATATACTTCCATTTATTTTATTTTATTTTTTGAGACAGAGTCTCACTCTACTACCCAGGCTGGAGTGCAGTGGTGCAATTATAGCTCACTGCAACCTGAAACTCCTGGGCTCAAGTGATCCTCCTGCCCCTGCCTCCCGAGTAGCTGAGACTACAGGTATCCACCATGTCTGGCGGATTTTTTGGTTGTAGAGATGAGGGCTCACTATGTTGCCCAGGCTGGTCTCGTCTCGAACCCCTGAACTATAAGTATCCTCCTGCCTCGGCCTCCCAAAGTGCTAGGATTAGAGGTGTGAGCCACTGTACCCAGCCCCATACTTCAGCTGAATGTAAAAACTAATGGAACTCTGTTATCATTGAATTTCAAATTCCTAGGAGAAGTGGATGACCTTAAAGTAGATCAGCTTTTCATCCTTGATCTAATCACCTCTTTGCAGTGGAGTTGGGTAGGGTGAGTGGAGAAGTGAGGTAATGATATATCAGCCAGCTGGGGAGCTACTCCTATGAGCAATTCCAGAGAGATGAGTCAGTGAGTTGAGCAGACATCTGAGAGTAGTCCTATAGAGTTTGAAATGGGGCTCCCTGAGTTGATGCAACAGAGTAGGAAACAATGAGAAGACAAGTTAAAAATAAAAATAAAAATGGCAGTAGAGATAAAAATTGATAAAATTTTGTATTAACAAGAATTGGAGTCAGCCACTCTTAAACTCCTGGGCGCGAGTATTTCCTCCCCTTTGCCGGCATGGAAGAGGGAGCAGTATGGGAATTTCACCTCCTCCCTAAAGCATTTCCTGACTAGTTATTTCTCACTGATGCCCTTAAACTATAAACCTCTACATTACTTGAAACTTGTACCTCACTGAGCTCTTGCTAGTATACTAGCTTTACTTTTTCTGGTGTTGTGTTATACAGATAAATGATAAAAATATGCATATACATATAGCTCCTTCAGCTTAGGCTTCATGTTTTTTGTTACTTTATAGCCCACCTGCTTCCAAGAGTATATGGGGCAGCAATTCATCTGAAGATTGGGCTACTCAAAGGCTATATACGCCTCTTTTTCACCCTTCAGCATCTATTATTATTTGTAAAATTAGAAAATTGTGCTGGATAAGCTCTCAAATGCCTTCTAGCCCTAACAGTCTCTGATCCCATGGTCTAAGGTATAAACTATCCCAAGTAAATGTAAAACTTTGTGACAAATCACAACCATGGGGAGTTTGTGACAATTTTAGCCTGCAGGTGTTGCTGTGGTGTAAGAAGAATTAGGAGATGGTAAGGAACCCATCAAACAATAGCGATAAAAAAGATGTTTTTAAGGATTCTGTTTACATCCCACATGCAGGAGCAGGTTTCCCCTGCTCCAGCATCTCTCTGTGAAAGGACTGGGGTTGGTTTCCCGAACAGGGCAAAAAGCAGAGGGTGTGTGTTCTCGCCAGCTGGACCTCGATATCTGAAAGGATGTCCTGTTTACATTTGGCACCAGAGCTTAGTGATTGCACTGCCTGAGTGCCCAGAGAATGAGATAAAACTCAAAATAAATTTTCACACAAGTTTAAAAAATAACACTCTGCTGACCCTGTCATCATACCACCTGGGATTAGTTTACCAAAGGCCTGTGTTTCAAAAGAATGCTTACTAAGGAGGGTGAGGCTGTGGTATCCACGGAATGCATTTTTTTTTTTTTTTGGTGGCTAGGAGGATTTTCTTCATCCTTTCTCTTTCTCTTCCCCTTATTTTTTCTTCCCCAACACCCACCTTTTTTTTTTTTTTTTTTTTTTAACATAGAGAAAAGGGAGAGGCAGAAGCTTGGCTGACAGCCAGACTCATTTCATGAAGTGACCTGTGTAGGTAACTGAACGCTACACCATATACTAAGCATTCAGTATAAAGAAAATTAAGCTAGTCTATTTTAAAGCCTGAAAAGTTTATTTTTTCTTTTTTTAATGAAATAATTTCATTTATGAGGAGGTGTAGGATGTGGTGGCGGGGATCCAGAACAAAGAAGAGAAAGGAATGGGAAACTGGAAAATAAAATTTACAGGTGAAAAATCATCATGGGAGACAAAAACTCTTAAACACCAGAGTTTGTTAGTCTCGGCAGCTAGAGTGCTGTGAGAGTTGAACTACTGGTTCACTGCAGATTTTTGTTAAGCAAACATTCTCTTGTGATGCCTACTCAAAGGCCTCTTGTCCTTTCTGTCAGCTCGCCTCTCTGACCCCCTGAACTGGTTACAGTTAGCACTAAATATTGCCATCTTTTATTGTTGGCTACCATTCTGCCTTAAATTCTTCCAGGCATGAAATGTATAGGGAACTATATATACGGAGATGGCTTCAAGTGTGTAAATTGTCTCCCAAGTGAAATTGGAAGCTTCCTCAAGGTAAGTCACCACAGAATTCCATATTTTAGGCATTATGGTACCTACACAGAAATTAATCAAGGAAGACCAAAACAACCTAGAGGTTTCTAACTTTTAGTCTTCCCCCTCCCCCCAAAATGTGTACATTTTATGATTTCTTTGTTTATTCTACACTACATGTACAAAACAAGCTTTGGATACCAAATTGTGTGTATTTCAGGATGCCAACATTGCTTTTGCAATAAGTGGAACCAGAATTAGCAATTGAATAGCCAAGTAAATGAAGACCAGGTACTCATAACCCACCATTTATCATGGGTTTGCAAGACAACTGCATTTATTTCACTCTACGTGTGAGAGAACATGCCTAGCAATCAGGTCAGCACTGTGAACATTGCACTGTATTTATCTTTAGTCCCTAAACATTGTGTGTAATCAAGGAAGTGAGATGGAGTAATAAAAAACCATTATAGAGTTCTGAAAGCCCTCAATTTCATATTTACATCTTGGAACCAGCTCATTCTGACTTCATAACTCCTTAATTAGAGGCACAGTCGTTTTCTTTTCTGTAGGGCATTTTTTTCACCCTCACAATACAAGCATACATTTGGTAACTAATACCAGCAATTAGCCTCATCTGCTATGTAAATGAGTGTAATTGCAATTAAATACTTTAGTAGGCCCAAAGGGAAAACATGCAATCATTACAAAGTAGAAGAGCATGGTTAAGGGACATTTCGAAGTGTTAGCAGAAGTGCTTTTCCCTGTGGTGTCAGGAGCCTTTTCTATGGTAAATTATTTCACTGGGAGCCCTGGAACTTGACTTGCGTTTCTTGTTCTATTTTCCTACAGAGATCAGAAGAAAACTGCCCTTTTCAGCATTTCTAAGGGTTGATTGGTTTTGGTAACTATTGGTTTGGAGAATTGGTGTCTCTTCATTGTAGATCCAGGGCTTAAAAATGTTAGCTTTCAGCTGTGTTTGGTGTACAAGTTGGAGAAACAACACTATTCGCCAAAAAGATATTTTTTAGTATCAATAATTGCTGATTAGTAGATCTTGAGGTAGAGAACTGTTGGAAGAACATAACACACATAAGAGAGAGAGATGCCCTACTAGGGAGGCAAGCAGTACTGGTACTGTTACCAGAAAGGGCTTTAGATCTAGACCCTAAGAGAGGGTTCTTGGATCTTGCACAAGAAAGAATTCGGGGTAAGTCCATAAAGTGAAAGCAAGTTTATTAAGAAAGTAAAGGAATAAAAGAACGGCTACTCTATAGGCAGAACAGTGGCATGGGCGGCTGGTTGCCCCCCTTTTTTTGGTTATTTCTTGATTATATGCTAAACAAGGGGTGGATTTTTCATGAGTTTTCTGGGAAGGGGATGGCAATTCCTGGAACTGAGGGTTCCTCCCCTTGTTATCCCATATAGGGTAACTTCCTGATGTTGCCATGGCATTTGTAAACTGTCATGGTGCTGTTGGGAGTGTAGCAGTGAGGACGACCAGAGGTCACTCTCATTGCCATCTTGGTTATGGTAGGTTTTAGCTGGCTTCTTTACTGCAACCTGTTTTATCAGCAAGGTCTTTATGACCTGTACCTTGTGCTGACCTCCTATCTCATCCTGTGACTTAGAATGCCTAATCATCTAGGAATGCAGCCCCATAGGTTTCAGCCTCATTTTCACCAGCCCCTATTCAAGATGGAGCTGCTCTGGTGCTCTGGTTCAAATGCCTCTGACAGTACTGGCCAGTGGCATATAGTGGCTTAGAGCTCAGACTTTGGCACTAGCCCTCAATAGCTGCACTTGGGCAAGTCATGTACCTATTTTCCTCATTTGTAAAATGGGAAGACATAGTATATATCTCATAGTGTTGCCTTAAGGATGAATTTTGTTCATGCACATGAAGCATTGAGAATACAGCCTGGCCAAAAGTAAATACTTGATAAATGTACGTTGAAAGAGCTCTACACCTTTCATTTCTTCATGCAAATTTCCTCTCTGAATAATCCAAACTTCAAAGCAATGCACTAAATGGAATCCTTTTGGTATCTAGGAAGCTTACTATCGATTATGCCATAAGACTTCTTCAAGGAGCATGATCCCCATGACATTCACTACTATAGACATACATTTACCTAGGGGTAAGTCACATTGTAATGCAGGAACTTCTTACTGAGAATCCAGGTAAAAACTGATTTGTTTTTATCAATGGATAGTGAATATGTAACAAACCATTTTTCTTTCTTTGCCTTGGCTGCTAGGAATCTCAGAAGTAAACTTGTAGCCAACATACCTCTAGTTATCTATACAGGACTCTAGCGCATTTGGGGTAATATCACAGGCTTTTGTTTCTCCCTCCTTTCATAAACAACTATTTCCTTATTTGTAAAAAATACTGTGCTATATGCATCTTGTGAATCCCCTCAAATACTCTTATGTAACTGTGTCTCATTGAATGAGTCACTTTGCCTCTTTGAGACAGAGTTCCTTCATCTGTAAAATGTAAAGTTAGGTCTGTGACCTTTACAATTTCTTCCAGCTTCATAAATAAGTTTTTGTTGTTGTTGGAAATGATAGCCTGGTTTAATGAAGGGAAGAGTTGTCAGAAAACAAATGATGCATAATCTCATTATCAGAGCCAAAGGATGTAGAAGAATCTTTCAGACCTCCTCACTTTGGACATTTCTACTTTTTCTTTCACTATAAATTACCCCAAATACTTTCAGCCAATACAGCATTTAAAGACATGATCATGAATATTGGTTTCTTCCCAGCAGTTAATGAAAAGGCAGAAGGCTTAGGTCCTGGCAGTGGATGTGGGCAAAGCATTTTAGTAGTTTCCGCATAGTTTCTCCTATATCCTATTCAAGGAAAAGAGAACAGTGGAACCTCCAAGAATAAAAATAATAAGGAAAGACCATAAACCTCTTTTGCCACTTTTGATAGAAGGGAAAAATCTAGAGTTCTTATCTTCCTGTCTTGTTCACCTACCACTTAACAGTTAGAAGGGGAGCTTCAAAGGCTTAGCACTGCCCACCCTATTGAACTATGTTATCAGAGAAAAGGCTGCCAGATGTTTAGCAATCAAACTTGGTGCAGAACATAACTTTAATGGAAAACAGAAGGGTGTTCTGTTTCCCTCCCACTGTGCTATCTGTCTGAGAGACTTTCAGGAGCCCCCTTTCCTTACCCTCTTTGAAAAGCATACGCATGCTTTCTGAAGTGCTATAATTTGACCCAATTGATATAATAATAAGATGAATCTTTACATACACTCCTGAAACAAGTAACTTTGCATCCTTGGGGATGAAGTTTATAAAGCCTGCATTTTCTAGGTTAAAAACCACCTTGAGAGCAATTAATCAAACACAAATAGGAACATTTGGTATTAAAACCTCCCCAAAGGAGTCAAATCCTGTTTTCTCTATTTATATCTGGTCAGTTCCCATGGGACCTCAGATTCAACGTTATTATTATTATTTTTTCTTTTTGTAAAAATTTAGTAACTTTCTAATGGGCTAAGGGGGGTAAGGGTGTAGGAAATACATTTCTTAGGAAAAAAGACAAATTTAATTATCTTTTAATTAAGATAACTTTAAAAAATAAAAAGAAATACCCATTCTTTTTAGACAAGATTGGAAAAGAGATGGTTTTGATAGACAATCACTTTGGATCTCTTTGACAATGAGGAAGAAACTGTTTCAAGCTCTAAGATATCTCAAATGATTAAGGTATAAAGGCTCCTCATGGCTCCAGAGAACAGAGGTGTTTATTCAAAACATGCATTTGCTTAAGGTGGGACTGCCTTATTTTTAAAGAGTGTGTTCCATACCCAAAAATTTATTCTTACAAACTTATCTCATGGTAAAGTGCTCATCTGTGGGTTGTAAAGATCCCTATGACATCTGGCTCCAGTGGGGCCATGAATAAGGGTAATGAAAGTTTGATTTTAGTGGCTACTTCCTCTAGAAGCTATCCATTCTGACCCTCTCTTAAAAAAATAATAACAACAAAAAGACAAAATACAGTAAATGGAAAGTCAAATGTAAAATAGATTTGTAGATTTTCTGTTTCTTTTTATTTTGTTAAAATTTAATCTTCAATTCCAGTGAAGCCAGAAAGTAGAAATTCTGATATAATTGCAGTTAGTAGAATAGTTTGGTTCAGTCAATGTTATTCTATTATTTGAGACATAGTTTCCACCTCATCTTAGGTCTTTTGATGCTATCTTTCATCACCCTGCCTTTCTTATTTTCCATTAAATTCCCAGTGTTTGGTATGCGGAAGATACTAAAAAATAGGCCATGGATTTGGGTTTGGGTGCTACACAATTATCTATCGGGAAGTTTTCTTTCCTGGCCCTGCAAGCATCCTCTGCATGCCCAAACTTGATTGACAAATGGTGTTTAGAAAGGGAAATTGTTCAGAAGGTAATAAAAATATCTTTGTTTATAGTCTGACCGCAAAACAAAGTGAGAAAACTCTAGGCCCAATTTCTAGTTCTCTGGTCCAGAGACAGTGCTGAGCCTCACTTGGTTTCCAGTTTGCCCCTCAAGAGGCAAGTTTAGGCTCTTGAGAGGAGGCTCACTATCCAGATGATTTGGGCCTCCCTTCCTCTCCATTTCCTTTGATAACAATGCATTTCCCTTGATCCATGGACCGCAAGGGTCGTTAGAACAGGAGCAGGATCTGGGTAAATAAACTTTGGCCTGATCTCTTTTCCCAAATTCATGGCCATGTTCCCAATTAAACAAAAGATCCTAGATCAGATTCCAGTGGGTATCCCCTATTTTAGACACTCAAAGAAGGACTTAAATTTTGGAGATAATGTTTAATATTAAATAGGTTTGTTACTTTTGAATGATTACTTTCAATTATTATACCTGCTTATTTTTCTTACTCATGTAAAAAATCATGGCAAATTCCTGAAATCAGTTATATTTTAAAAGAGAAGCAACTTATAGGGTGGAGTTGGGGGGTTGGGAAGAAAGATTGGAATCTTGTTTGTTTCATTTTAAGAAGATAATTATGTGTATATATTTAAAATCATTTTAGGAAAAAAGTGAGTCTAGGATGGTATGAAAATGAGTTAATAGAGCTGATCACTAAAGTGAGATTTTGTCTGATGAAAGAATATATTTTGAATCACCTCAAGTATGTACTCTGAGATACGTTAATTTATAGGATATACTTTTATTTTTGGTAGAAACAGTTTACATGTCTGAAAGTCTGAATTAATTTATGACTGCTGACTGCTGCTGAGGCACTTCCTGTTTATCAGGCATAGAAACCAAGACCAAACATAGAAAAAGAGAAAAATTTTACAAAATTTGTTAAAAATTTCTAAGTGTACAAACCATGCCTTGAGGATTGCAAACACACATCTTGTTTCTTTATTTGCTTTTTTGGCTACTATAACAGAAATGCTTGGTGTATGGCTACCAGGAAACTGGAGGTAAACCAAACTGGAATTTGAGAACTTAGGGACACAGCCAACTGAAATATCACTTTTCATGAATTTTAATGGCCCACAAAAAGTATGGGTGAAGAGTATAAACTCATCACCAGTACGATAAAAGAAAATTGAAAGTATCTTCCTCACTGAAGAGCAGGAAGCATTATGTTTGTGCACCAAACCAATAAGAAACAGGTTTTTAGTATTTAAAAGAAAGGAGGTTGGGGTAATAGTGCTGACAGAGTCAATGCAGAGTAGAAGGTCTTTTTGTGTAGCAGCTCACCAAAAGGGTGATTCTCAAAGATCATGTCTGACCCAAACAACAATTAAAAGGTTAAAGCAAAGCAATACATACAAACATTTCATTTGTTATATCCCTCATATCCTACCATTCTTCAACAATTCAGTAGTTGCTGCTTGAATGCCCACTGTGTGCACATTATCATATGGAATCACAGAGCTTGTCTTTAAGATCTGTTGCCTCCAGAGACCTTTTCTGATGTTTATGAAAGGCCTTTGCTGTTCCTGGAATATATTTCTTCAATGAGTGAGTGGGGAAAAAATAATGCAAAGATCTGTAACATGAAGTCTCTGCCACAAGGAACCTATTGATTGTAAAAGCATTCATAGAGTGCTTCAGAGTTCACAAAATCTATTGACCTACATTATTATCTATAATAGTCAGTGGTTCCAACTCTGATTTGTATTGGAACCACCTGGGCAGGCTACTTGTTTTTTAATGTGTAGATGCTTGCAACCCAACCTGCCTTCGGAAATAGAATCTTGTTGGGAAGTGGTAGAGAAGGTGGAGGAAATGGGGATCAGCATTCCTCAAGTGATTCTGGCACCTGGTCATATTGTGACAGAGAATGTCATAGTGAGGAGAACAGATGGCTGGCTTTGAAGTCAGACTGGGTTTGAAACCTGCCTCTAGCCATTTCTAGTTTTTTGACTTTAAGATTAATCACCCTAAGCCTCAGTTTTCTCATCCATAAAATGGGGAGAATAACAGTAGCTAACAACAGCAATAACTAGTCCTTATAGAACTGGTGGAGGGGTTCAAGGAGCTGATCCACATAAAGGGCCTATCTTAGGGCTTGTGCAGACTAGGCACACAGTAAAAGTAAACTTTATTAGCAATTGCTAACAATTAGGGCCTGTGACTTCTTTCATTTTTAGCAGTAGACCTAGACCAAATAAGCACATTCCTTGTCTCTTTTGGGAGAGGCTGTCCTGTCATTTTCTCTCATCTGTTCAGCCACAAGATGGTTAGGGAAGCTCACTCCTCCTGAATTCCAGCCAGTACCAACTAGACCTTTGGTAAGGTCAGGATAGAAGAGACTGTGGCATTTCCGATCCCCCCTGGACTTCCCTCTAGAATGAACATGCTTATGTTGTTTCAGGATTTCCAGTGAGGCCTGGCCTGGAAACCAGAAGTTAAAGTTATCTAAAAGTGATAAGCTCAGGAACTACATGAAGCATTGATTTGAATCTAGTTTCCAAGGTCACCAAAGGTTCAGAAGCTGAGAAAGAGATGGCACTTTAAGGGTTAGTGGGAGAGGGTCCAGCATTTTACCCACGGGAGAAAATTTTTTTGTAGAAAGAAAAACAAGTTTTTACTGAAGTAAGTGGCCAAGAAAGTAGGTAAAGTTAAATGAATGATAAACTATCATTTCAGTCTCTAAGATAAACAAAATAAGCAGCTGTAATAGCATGAAGTTTATCAGAGTGTGATAGGAAGGTCAGGCATGACAAATTGGGAGACTGGGACATTGAGCTGGCGCATGACAATTATGTAACTCACATTGCTGCTAAATTTAAACACAAGCAGCCTTCTCTGGAGGTGTGTGGGTGGAGAGGTGAAGGAGCAGATTGAAAACAATGGCCTTTATTTTCATAAGGTACTTTAATTTTAGGCCCGCATTGGATGTGAACTTTCAGCTAACTGTACTTTTTGGTAGTTCTGTATTTTTTGAACTGAGATTACCCTTAGCCCCATGAAACACCCCTGTTTTTCTGTCAAACTACTATATCGAGTGCAGTTTTCTCTGGCCTCCCTGGAAGTGGAAATGTCTGGGCCTTTCCCCTGCAGAATGCAAAACATAAACATAAGGGCATTAAAATGGAAACAGGATCTTGGTTCTCACTGTTTCACCAGGCTCCTTAGCACTGACCTCTGACCCTCATTTAAGATCCCATGGAAAGTCTGGGCATCTGGGGTGTGTAGCTCACTGTGGGAATTTTTTTGTTGTTATGGTTGTTGTTTTCCTCCTCCTGGATTATTTTGGCTTAACCTGAGGCTATGATGTAAAAGAAGCCACTTTCAAGAGCTTTCCCTGACCTTGTTTGGGGATAAGGTTAGAAGATGGGATTTGACTACTGGCACTGTCAATTCAGGAATCTATTTTCAAGTTGTTATCTAAAATTCATGTGAGAAAATAAAAAATTGCATTTCTTCCATCCTATGACATTGATGACAGGTAAATTTTGATTTTTGAAAACCCGTGTAGAATTGTTGAGGATATTGAGTCTTCATGATTTTCTACTCACATGTTACTTTTTAAAAAAGTAGGCCTCTAGATCAGATAACTTCTTCCATATTTTCTTGAGCTACACTGTATGACATTATACTTTCATTAAAGAAGTCACCTTTCCTGATCAGTCTATGGGAAAGACCTTGGAGACGTTAGTTTTTCTTTGAAGGAATTCTATTTGTTCTTCTTGAACAGTTTGAGAGGCTAAAGTCCAGAAATATAATTGGAAGGCAATTTTATTTTATTTATTTTTATTTATTTATTTTTTAGGCTGTCTTACCCTGTCACCCAGGCTGGAGTGCAGTGACACGATATCGGCTCACTGTAACCTCCACCTCCTGGGTGCAAGCAATTCTCCTGCTTCAGCTTCCTGAGTAGCTGGGATTACAGGCATGTGCCACCATGCCTGGCCAATTTTTGTACTTTTAGTAGAGTCGGAATTTTGCCATATTGGCCAGGCTGGTCTCAACTCCCGGCCTCAAGTGATCCGCCTGCCTCAGCCTCCCAAAGTGTGCGGATTACAGACATGAACCACCATGACCGGCCTGGAAGGCAATTTTAAATATTCTCGTTGAGTGGCTAATGTATATTTACATTTAGGAATAATTAGTAGAGGATGTAGAAAATTTTCAATAAAAGCAGAAGAGCAGTCCTCCACGATGAGGTGGAGTAATCCTCCTCTCCTTGGTTGGATTGCATTGCATGTCTCAGGTACAGAGTCTTCTGTTTCTCAAGGGCTGAGTCTCATTTTCAGCCTTTCTCATCTATAGTGGACTTTCTCATGGCTCAGTTCCAGTTAATATAGAAAAGAGTAAGTGTTGTGGAAATTTTGTACTCAAAGGGTGAAAAGTTTTCTTACAAATATTTTGAATTTTTTTTAAAGAGAATCTTAGCAGTAAATAATTCATCTTTATGAATTCATCTTTTTTTCCCTCATGAGAATTCAATGTGCTATATGAAGAACATATGAAATTCTTATTTTGAGGGGAAGAACTGAGACTTGGCTGGGTAAGTGACTTGCCTAAGGTCACTCAGCAAGTCTCACTGCATGTAACACTCACATTCTCAGCCTCTAGTGCTGTACTGTTGTATCTATAACAAAAAGAAAAAAGAAAACCTTGCTCTACCTCTGCAAAGAAAAAGGAACAGCTAGGAATGCACGTGTGTCCTTTTAAACTCTCTACATAAAAATCCATCTTTTCCAGGAAGCCCTCTCTTATTGAATGTGCATATGTGGAAGATTCTAAAATCTTTCTAGTAAGAGTCCATTTTTGTTTTAATTTTATTTTAGGACTTATGCTTCTAGAAAGCGTATATATATATATACATATATATATATGTGTGTATATATATATATATATATATTTGATCTCTGCAGTACTAAAGCTATAGTTATTTATTGGACAGATGTCTGGAGGAGAAGCAAGGGGAGAATATATGACTGCAAGACTAAACAGGCCACTGAAGGAAGCCATGAAATAGGTCCTTGCTGTACCATACCATTATTTTTCCCTGAAAATACCTTTACCCCTTGTACTCGGCTACTCTAGACCTAGGACCTTTTAACAAGTTTCTTCCTCAACAACACCTCCTTTATTGATACAGTTTAGTAATCTATGAACACCTAGATAGCTTCCTTTGACTTGATATTTTTTTCTAAGCATTCTTTATCTTGTTCATGTGTCTGCTCAGTACTTTTAATTCAATGATATATCTTTTTTCATTAAGTTTTTTGAAATTCCACAAGGCTTAACATGCCATTCCACACAGAGCAGGTAGTCAATATTAGCTTGTTGATTGATTGTAATATGATATAAATCATGGGCACAATAAATTACTTGGCTACATAGAGAATTCTTACAACTCTCTCTTCTGTGTGGAGATGGGATAGAACCAGAAGGGTATGTCTGTGTAGGCCACATGTCCTGGTTCAGGGAGTCCCACATGATGAACATGGTCTTACATGGTAAAATTGAGTTACCTTTAGTAATGACAGCAACTTATATATGTATAGCTCCTGGGATTTCAAATATATTTTATCCCTATTAACTCACTTGATTTGGGAGTCAATATATATTAACTTCATGTTATCACTGAGGAAACTAAAGCTCAAAGGAATTTGGTGATTTGTTCTTGTTTGCATCTTGCACGTTGTTGAATCTCAAAACCAGTATTTTGTTTGTTTTTTTCTTTTACCTCTTGGTCTGATGCTCTTTCTAACCCACCAGGCTGCTTCCTTCATTCCTTAAAGCTAATGCTGCAATGGTCACAGTTTGTGAATCATCTTGGAATACCATCCCTGCCTTAATTGATTTTTGCAAATACTATGAACAAAGAGAGCCCCACCACTACTATATGCCCTGCATCTCCTAGCATAATAAACTTGTATCCTGAAATAAGTCTTAAAGAACCACATGTAGCTCAAACATTGCACTCTGAACATATTGAGCTCTTGTGCATCATTTGCCCAGCATGAATCAGAAGGAAGTTTAGTGTAAGCTTCTGGGCCAACTGACCTACCAGAAAGAAGATTAGAACATACTTTTCCTTTTTCTTGGAATTGGGAGGGTACATTTAGTAGCAACTTTCTGAAGGAGCAGAAAGTCCAATATCTATGAAATTGTCAAAATGATTAGCTAGTAATACAAAATAGTCATTACCATAATGTGCTTTCAGAGCAACATGCAATCATAAGGTATTTTTTAAAAACTCCAAATAAGCCACATGGAATTCTTGGTGGGCTAACTTCTCATCTACCCTCAATAACACCAGCACCACCATACCATTTGTGGTACTTCGTGTTTTGTTTTGTTTTTAAGAGTTGGTTTAATTTCAGCTAGGGTAGACTTCATAGTCTCAAATCTCTTATGGAGCAAGATCTGAATTAGATCCTTCCATTGAGCACTATTACATTGCCTACTCTTCACTGTACAGACCCAGTCTTGCAGATTTCATAGAGATCATTACCAACCATAAATTTTATGTGCATTAAAGGTAGTTTTCCTCTCTTGTAATCATTATTAATATTTGATGGCCAAGGTATTATTCTTTATCGATAATTTTATAGATCATAGTTAATTTAGAATGAAAAAAATCAGAACCGTAATGTGAAGTAGTGCAGCTCCACTTTAAAAAGTGACCTTGTCAAAGAGACGCATTTTTACTTCAATTAAATTCAGTCAGTCAGTCCCATAGGTAATGTTAGCAATTATAAGAATACTCTGCAAAAGTAATTAAAAAACCCTCAGAGAACTTTTATGTGATGCTAGTTTTTAAAGCAAGAATGACTTTCTTCCAAAACTTCAATTCTTTATGAGATCATTTTGGAGTGTACTGTTACATAAAACATGAGGTCAGTAACTAAGGCTAATTAAATTTTAGTAGGAGCAAAAGTCACCAAAAGGTTTTTGCATTCATCCTACCAATTCTAAAACAGTGATACAATGCACCATTAATAGCCTTAGAATTGCTGATTATTTTAACGTGAATAGCGATATCAACGCTGTCAGTTTAATTTAATACACTCAGGAGAATTCCTGCAGAATGCATGATTTCTCTATTATTTCCTGGTTTTCACAACCGTTAAAAGCTATAAATTCTCTTCTTCAGAAAGAGAGAGAGATTAGTAGTCTAGAGTCTTCTCACTTTTTTGAGAATGATGAAGTTGTTATTTTTAGAAGAAATGGGAAGGAAAAACAGAATAGAAATGAAAGAATGAGAGTAACCCAGGATTTATTCTGTGATCTAGTATGAGGTAAATGTTCATAACTCCAAAAGAATTAAAACACTCATGCCTTCTATTA
This sequence comes from Pongo abelii, assembly GCF_028885655.2. Classification (NCBI taxonomy): domain Eukaryota; kingdom Metazoa; phylum Chordata; class Mammalia; order Primates; family Hominidae; genus Pongo; species Pongo abelii. Next base: position 38,553,365 of record NC_072001.2, read on the forward strand.
GTTCCAATGGAGTTCCCACTTAGGGAATAACCTTAGACTTGGGGTTGAAAGTGTCTTTTTTCTGGAGGGAAACTAAAATTAATGCCTGGAGGAGTGAAAGTTAAAAGTCGATTAAATAAACAAGCAGGTTTTATTTACTAGAAACTTTGGTAAGTTAAAAGGAAGAAGTGAGTCACTCATTTCATAACGTACTTTATTTAGAAGACAATAGGAAGCAACTACAGCTTTTTTCATGGAAGAAAGCTGAGTTAAAATGGATTCTACAAAACATTAATTTGATAGTAGCAAACTAAAACTACTGGACTCTGAGGGTTAGTCACAACCTTCAAGATAAGCTAAGCTTCTATTGGATATGTTTCCTCTACAACATCGCTTATTGACCAATCTTGGTTTGCATATCTCTAGTGAAACTTAGTACCTCATTTTCAGAATATTCTAATTGTTTGAAAATTTTCTTCACACCAAATACTGTCATCCTTGAATATTCACTCATTTGCTGATTTAGTGTCTCCGTAATGTGGTCTTTGACATGCTTTTAGGTGACAAACAGTAAGGTATCTTTTAATTTTAATGGTAATATATATTTCAACATACATTCACAAATACACTAGTGAACCCAACTCATGATTTCACAGATGATGATTGCTAAGAATGAAGTTAAGTAGAAAAAAAGTGAGTCCATCTGAAGCTCAGTTGAGAAAACTATTACATAAATGTTAAAACGTATGTGAATATGAATATGACTGAAGCCGTCAAGGTGATTACATAAAAGGCCAAGCATGAAAAATAGTCCTGTAGGTCTACACTGTGGGCACCAGAGCAGACACCATACTCCTGCATAATGGCAGAAGAGCTGTGCTGTCGTGAGATTAGTCAGGAAGGGTAGATGAATTGAGGCCAGGAGGAGAGGTAGAAGGCTGCTGTCATAAAGGAACAGGCATAGTGATGGCTTGCACCACAGTGGAGGCAGCAGAAATGTTGAGAAATAAGTCTATCAGTGAGGTGTCACAGAAAGACCACTGTCCTGCATGTCAGAGGACTTAGATGTTGGTCCAAACTCTCTTCCAATTAAACCTCCCCTTCTTCCTACAGGTCTCAGTTTGCTTCATCTGTGGAATGGAGATGGTTTCCTATGTGATCATGAAAATTTCTCCCAGCTCTGAAGACCTTTTATTTTGTAAGAATCATTGTGAAGGTATGGGCTTGGCAAATGAACGGAAAGATGAGCAATGGGAGAGGAAAGAATTGAAGAGGGCTGTGAGGTTTGAAGAATGGGTAACTAGCATCATTCACAGAAATGAGAGGGACAAGGGGTCAGAATAATTGGGATTCAGTTGGCGAAGAAAGACCGGTTTGGATCTGTTGCAATGGAGAGGCCAATGACATTTATTTGTGATGTCTAACAGGTCCGTGGACACAGGAAAAGGTGAGACTTTGTTGTCTGTAAAATAGGGATGAGGTGATACATAGAGATGTGGGGATCGCTTTACTTAGAGATAGCTTGTGAAACCATGGAAATGACAAAAACTCAGTAAGGAAAGGGAGGATAAAAAAATTGCAGTTAAGCGAGATAACACTTATTGTGAAGCTACTATGTGCTACGCACATTATCTATGTTATGTCATTTAAACCTCACAAAAATCTTGTGGACTATGTGTAATTCCCTCCATTTTATGTATTAGAAAAAAATGATGCTCAGCAAGGTCCCAGATTGCATAAGAATTAACATATCACTCAGATTTGAACCAGTCTCTCTGACTCCAAAATCTATATGGCGCTGTTCCGATGTGAAACAGACAATGAGAAGGGATGAGGACACAGCATAGCAGTTCTCAGAAGGGGTGGAAGAAGAGCCCTTGAAACTTTGATAATGCAAGGTCAGTTCAGCCAAAGCTGGACAGAGGGGAAGGAGGGGAAAATCATTTTCAATGTTGCAGAGAAGTCAAGGGGAATAAGAACTATAAAAAAAACTGAGTCGGTGGGGGGATTGAAGGAGGCAAATTATGCCACCTCAGAGGTTCCAATATATTGATTGGGGTGAACCTGAGAAGGAAAGGTGCAGATTATGAAAATGGTAATTATAATACTAAATATATACTAAGCACTTAATATATGCCACACACTTTTCTAAGTGACTTATATGTATTAACTTTTAATCCCAACAACAACTGGCTTATTGAATGGTCTAGGCTCAGTAGGGTTCAAGGCAGGAAACAATTTTATCCTCTGCTGATATAGCTTTTCAATCACATCCCATCATTTCTCCATGACTACCTCTGAACGATATATTGGACAGATCTCCTAACTTGTTTTGATCCTTTTCAGGTACTGTATTAGAAACTAACATCCATACGTTAATATAATGGACACATGTTGTGGCAAGAAATGATGTTCTTTATATATTGACACAAAATGTTAAAGGGGAAAAAGAGCAGGAGAGTGAATACCATAAACTATATGCAATAAAAGGGAAAGCGTATATATTCATATTTAATTATGTGTGCATTAAATGTCACTTGGAATATCACCAAGGAAGTAATACAAATATTTGCTGATGGGAAGGAGTTGTTGGCTCGAATAACTGTAGAGGGAAGGAAACTTTTCACTGAATATCTTTTTAGTCTCCTTGACTTTTAATCTATGTGAATGTATTACTATTGATCTCAGTCAGCTATTGCTACAATAATGATGTATAACAACCATCCTCAAACTCAGGCAATAAGCTTTGTTTCTCGTGCTCATGGGCAAGTGGTTCAGCTGAGTGGCTCTGCATCAGGCTGCAGTTGTTCAGTTGCCTGTAGTAGTTTGCAAGGGACTGAATGTTTGTGTCACCCCTCCCCCATTCATATGTTGAAAGCCTAACCTTCAATGTGGTGCTATTAAGAGGTGAGGCCTTTGGGAGGCAAGTAGGTCATGAAGGTGGCGCCTTCATGAATGAGTAAAGGGGACCCTGGAGAGCTCACCCTCTTTTGCCCATGTGAGGATACAATGAGAAGATGACAGTTTGCCACCTGGAAGAGGGCCTTGATTATAAGGACACTCTGATCCCAGATTTCAATCCTCTAGAAAAGTGAGAAATAAATTTCCATTGTTTATAAACCACCCAGTCTAAGATATTTTGTTATTGCAGCCCAAACTGACTAAGATGTAGCTCTACTCCATTTGTCTCATTATGAGGTCCCAGCTGGAGAGGCAGACTTTCTGGGGCATGTTCTTCTCTTAGTGAAGTCAGGAATTCCCAGAGGGTGACAGAAAACACTCATGCTTTCAACTGCAGGCCTGGGCTTGGAATGTTCACATACTCACCTCCAACCCAATGCTTAAATAAGCAGGGCAGCGTACTCCTCCAGAGTTAAAGGGGAGTGAGTCGTTGCTGAACAATAGTCTACCCACCTCTTTAAAAGATATTTTAAATCCACTTGAGCCTAAGATCAAAATTTTAATCTCTCATCTAATCTCAGATTTCTCCCTTACCCACTGTGGCTCAGCAGTTCAGGCTTGACCCATATTTAGAAATTTATGGTAGGTGCCAGGTGTGGTGGTTCATGCCTGTAATCCCAGCACTTTGGGAAGCTGGAGTGGGTGGCTCACCTGAGGTCAGGAGTTCAAGACCAGCCTGGCCAACATGGCAAAACCCTGTCTCTACTAAAAATACAAAAATTAACTGGTGTGGTGGTGCACGCCTGTAGTCCCAGCTACTCAGGAGGCTGAGGCAGGAGAATCACTTGAACCAGGGAGGTGGAGGTTGCAATGGGCAGAGATTACAGCCACTGCACTCCGGCCTGGGCAACAGAGCAATACTCTGTCTAAAAAAAAAAAAAAAAAAAAGAGAAAGAAGAAAAAAAAGAAGTTTATGGTAGTGAAAGGGACTATGCTAAGTTTCTTTCCTTCTCTCCCTCCCTCCCTCCTTTCCTTCCCCCCTTGTTTTTATTCCTTCACTTTACCTACTTTCTAACTTTCAGATACTATTAAAATTTCACTTTTTAAAAGTTGGGTACAAGAAAGAGGTATAATGAGAAAGGAAGAAATATTTCTTTTTTTTTTAAATGCTACTTTTAAAAAAAATTTTACTTTAAGTTCTGGGATACAAGTGCAGAACATGCAGGTTTGTTACATAGGTATACACGTGCCATGGTGGTTTGCTTTACCTATCAACTCGTCGTCTAGGTTTTAAGCCCTGCATGCATTAGGTAATTGTCCTAATGCTATCCCTCCCCTTGCTCCCCACCCCCTGACAGGCCCCAGTGTGTGTTGTTCCCCTCCCTGTGTCCATGTGTTCTCATTGCTCAACTCCCACTTATGAGTGACAACATGTAGTGTTTGGTTTTCTGTTCCTGTGTTAGTTTGCTGAGGATGATGGTGTCCAGCTTCATCCATGCTCCTGCAAAGGACATGATCTCATTCTTTTTTTATGGCTGCGTAGTATTCCATGGTGTATATGTACCACATTTTCTTTTTCTCAGTCTATCATTGATGGTCTGGGTTGGGTCCATGTCTTTGCTATTGTAAATAGTGCTGCAATAAACATACATGTGTCTTTATAGTAGAATGATTTATATTCCTTTGGGTGTATACTCAGTAATGGGATTGCTGGGTCAAATGGTATTTCTGATTCTAGATCCCTGAGGAATCACCACACTGTTCTCCACAATGGTTGAACCAATCTCATTCCCATCAACAGTGCAAAAGCGTTTCTATTTCTTCACAGCCTTGCCAGCATCTATTTTTCTTGACTTTTTAATAATCACCATTCTGACTGGTGTGAGATGGTATCTCATTGTGGTTTTGATTTGCATTTCTCTAATGATCAGTGATGATGACCTCTTTTTAATATGTTTCTTGGCCACATAAATGTCTTCTTTCAAGAATTGTCTGTCCATATCCTTTGCCCACTTTTTGATGGGGTTGTTTTTTTCTTGTAAATTTGTTTAAGTTCCTTGTAGGTTCTGGATATTGGACCTTTGTCAGATGGGTAGATTGCAAAAATTTTCTCCCATTCAGTGGGTTGTCTGTTCACTCTGATGCTAGTTTCTTTTGCTGTGCAGAAGCTCTTTAGTTTAATTAGATCCCACTTGTAATTTTTGGCTTTTGTTGCAATTGCTTTTGGTGCTTTCGTCATGAAGTCTTTGCCCATGTCTATGTCCTGAATGGTATTGCCTAGGTTGTCTTCTAGGATATTTATGGTTTTGGGTTTTACATTTAAGTCTTTAATCCATTGTGAGTTAATTTTTGTATAAGGTATAAGGAAGGGGTCCAGTTTCAGTTTTCTGCATATGGCTAGCCAGTTTTCCCAACACCATTTATTAAATCTTTTTATTAAACACCATTTATTAAATCATTTATTAAATCTTTTCCCCATTGCTTGTTTCTGTCAGGTTTGTCGAAGATCAGATGGTTGTAGATGTGTGGTGTTTTTTCTGAGGCCTCTGTTCTGTTCCATTGATCTATATGCCTGTTTTGGTACCAGTACCATTCTGTTCTGGTTACTGTAGGCTTAGAGTATAGTTTGAAGTTAGGTAGTGTGATGCCTCCAGCCTTGTTCTTTTTGCTTAGGATAGTCTTGGCTATAAGTGCTCTTTTTTAGGTTCCATTTGAAATTTAAAGTAGTTTTTTTCTAATTCTGTGAAGAATGTCAATGGCAGTTTGATGGGAATAGCATTGAATCTATAAATTACTTTGGGCAGTATGGCCATTTTCATGATACTGATTCTTCCTATCCATGAGGATGGAATGTTTTCCATTTGTTTGTGTCCTCTCTTATTTCCTTGAGCAGTGGTTTGTAGTTCTCCTTGAAGAGGTTGGGAAGAGCAAGTTCTAATGTCATTGGGGTCCTATGTGTGGCCCAGAGAAAGGTACTGGTTCTGTGTTTCATGAAAGACCTTGTGGGTTCTTTTCAGATTCATGGCAGAGACCTCATGCCACATCATGCCTTGTTACAGGTGATGCACCTCTGAATAACCACACCTGACTCCTGTTTCTGGTCTGCTTCTCCTGCCTTTACAGAGGCTTTTAGTCTATTCCATCTATTGGGTGGGAAGTTTTCAAATACTGAAGACCTGCTGCTGTATTCCACCTATGGGAAATAAGTACCCTTACCTGTTGTTGATCAAAGGGTGGCTTGTATCCATTGTGCTTCTTTTCACTGTGTTCATAGAGGCAACTCAAGCCACTCACTCATCATTAAACTTTTCTAGGTGAAAGTCAGGTACCAGTTTCAGCATTCCTAAGGTTTTATTGAATCATTTCCCCAATGTGGCATGATAGTAAGGAAGCACCCCATCCCTTCAAATGCTCAGCTCTAACCATCTTTTTCCAAACAAATCTCATCTCTCCTTCCTCAGTTTGTATCAAGCCTTTTATTGCACAGGTTGGAGATGGATAATGGATTAAGAGAGTGGATGATATCGAGAAGCATGGATTCCAGACACAGCTCTGCCACTAACTATATAAGTGACATGAATAAGAATCTAGTACAACACCATTCTTCTAAAGAAGAGGAAACTGAGGCTCATACACTTTTCATAATTTGTTCTCTTTAATCTGATAGTGGCAAAGCTCTGCCTTAGAATCTGTGTTTCCTGAGCCCCATAGTATGATGTTTGTTTCTACTGAACCAAAGTAACAAGTCTTTCCTTATGTTTAAACAATCCTGTTTTTGTGATTTAAGATCCTTTCTTCTTCTGGTTTTGGCAAAGACCAGATCAGGAGAACAGCTGGCTACCATTTTTTATTTGTGAACATTATAAATAAAAAGCCTTCCAAACCTTCCCCAAGAGTTAGAATTTCTTTAGAGTCTTGAGCCTCAGAGACTCATTTTAAGTTCATTCAAACTACAATATATTTTGGTTCTGAAGATCTTCTTCTGAAAGACCCCAATAAAGATCTCTCCTCACAGCCCATTCTTCAGTTAGTCCCTCTATGGGGCTGGAGGGAGATCCGCGGAGCCAGCTGGACTTTGAACTTGTGATTCCTAAGGGAAGGTATATTTCAACCCTGAGACTTAGATTCCAGGCTCTTTTCTCTGTTAGGAGTTGTATTATTGAAGTAAAATAACATTCTTAACTCTGAGTGTGGATCTTGAATGAGAACATACATCTTAATTTTTCTATTTTTGGAAATTTAACATTCATTAAGTTGTTAACCTTCGAAAACTTCTATCCTCCCACTTCCTTGTCTGTCAGCCTAAATCTCCCCTCCTCTCTGTCACAGCCTCTTTCCTTAGAAGGATATATTCTGCTCCTTTAGTGCTTAATTTCTCATGCTTCTCAACATTCCCTACATTGCCCTTCCTATGCTTTCTTTGAGGGCTCCCGGATGTGAATTCGCATACCCCACATTCACACGCCCAGATAAAACAACAAAGTCTATTGTCTTCTGAGAAAAATTCTAACTCTCTTCAGGTACTGTAGGTGTCTCATTTCATATTCCTGCTTGAAAATATAAGAGGAGCCCTGAATCATGATCTTGCATTATGGCTCAGAGCAGGCCTTCTTAAAAGTACAATTCCTTCCCCAAAGGAAATGAGAGAGCTATTTAAAACAAGCAATCAATCCATTTAGAACTCTCCACAATCTGAAGAACATTTCTTATAGTTATGAATAGAAGGAAGAGAGGCAATGAATTTTTAAAAAATGGATTTAAAAGGAGACTTTTGGGCCCATCAGCATTCACTGAATCCAAACATAGAAATTCAATTCAATTTATCACGTAGAGAAAAGATTAATCACTTGCAGGAATCTTGAAATTCGTATGTTGCCTTCAAAGTTGTTAAATGAGAATCATTTCTAATTACCACTATCTGCTCAGTATTAAACTTTTCTACATAATTTGATTGTCTTGCTGCAGCATGAGTCATCTTAAGTTCCATTTTCTTTCAATCCCCCAAATCCAAGTCCAAAGATACCTACAACAACTTTTCAGAGGGTTCAAGTTAATCTCTTCTTCTCTTGAAAAACCAGCACTTTATAGGCCATAACTGTGTCACATGGGTGCCTAGTAGTGTAGTTATCTACTGCTCTTATCTTTTTTAAACGTTTTATAACCTATATATAAGAGTAAGTTTAATCTTCTATAAACATTATTTAGGGAATGCCAATTCTATGTGCTTTCTACCTACTACATCTTCTAGCTATTTTGTAAGCCAAATCTAAATGCCCTGCAGGACTACATTTCTGTTGCTTGGTTTTGGTGTATCTTTTCTTTCTTTTTATTTTTCTTTTTTTTTTTTACTACTCAACATTCGTTTCTCTGGGTGACATCATCTCAATTTGGGTACAAGGGAATCTGCTTGTTCTATTGCATGATCTACTGGGACTGTCTACTAAGGTGTCTTGCCCTTGCTATAGCCTATGCTAAAGTCTATGATTCCGTCCTTTTCTCTGGAATTTGACAAGTGCAGAGTGACAGAAAGCCTGAAAGTGGCAACCAGAAAGAGGCAGAAACTCACTTATCCCTGAGGAGGTTGTCCATCTTTCCCTGCACTCTGGACTTCCAATTTTGCTTTGATTCATCCTTGTTGAGACTATTCCTTTAGATTTCTTTACAATGTTGTCAGCTATTCACTATCCTTCAAATAAACTTTGTTTTCTGTTTAAATTAGAGTTGGCTTTTATTGATTACAATCAAAGGTGTCTGATGGCACTGGCCTCAAATATCCTCCAGTTGGTTTTCCCACCTATGGTCAAGACCAGGGTGGGCCCTTTTGTGGCTATAAATTTGCTCTTTAGTCTTCCTAAAATTTCTTCATTCTTCTTTCTACTAAATCTACCCTTTTCATCCTTTATGACATTTCTTTAAGCTTCAAACTTTTTCTTGAAAACTAACATGTTTTGACTTTCTCCATTAACATTTCTCCAGAATTTGTTTAGCATTTGTTTATTTGCTAGACCCCAAAGTTGCCTTTTCCTGCACAGAGAAGTTCACTCAGTTTTGCATCAGGATAAGCTGCCAAATGTTCAGCCAATTAAAAATTGAGCCACAATGCGTCTACTCTTGACTTTTTGGTAAAACAAACCAAAGAAAACTTACTGACTAGACCAATTGTGAATCATTGTTATAAATGTAAATTATTCACAGGAAAACCATTACCAACGTTTTTCCCATCAAAAAGCAGGAAATAAAGTGTAGCAGAGACAGGGGTGAATCTAAGCAGATGTTTAGTGCACAGAGTTTATTTTTTGATCTATTCCAGCAGAATAAAGCTAGCAAATGATCTTAGTATCTCAGTGACTTAACACAACAAAGGTTATTTCTTACTGATGCTCCATGTCTAATGTGAGTTAGCAAAGATTTTCTGTACATCATAACCTGTTAAAGACCCAAGTTGGTGGAGGTATCCTGTTGATTAACAGTATTTCAGCTTACATTTTGTTGCAAAGTAAATAATATGGCCACACTGTCATTAAATTGGGCAGGGAAATGAAATCCTTTCATGTGCCTGGAAAAGGCATACTATACATATTTGATGAATACTACTAATAAGGGACTACTCTAGATGCCTTACCCCTTATTCGTAGTCTTTTCTCCTCATCATGCTCAGCATTCTTCACCTTAGAACTGCTCCTCATTCCAGGCATTTTTTTCTAGGTCTCAGAGTTGATGTAACTAAGCTATTACTTAATCGTCACCAAGATATTAACTGAAAATGATAACACATTGAATGGACAGAGCCTCTATAGTTTACACAGCATTCCTCTATAAATGATCTCCTTTGACCTTCACAACCATCCAGGAACATGGGTGGGGCAGAGTGTATTAATTCCATTTTATATAGATGACTAAACTGGAGCAGAAGGAAACAATGTGCCTGACCCAAATTCACACTGATAGAGCTGGGAATAAAACAACGTATCTTTCCACACTAAACCTGTTGCTGTGTTTCTGTGTATATTTTGCCACACTGCACTTACACAGTTAACAAAGAAGACATGTGGTACTATTAATTTTATTGTCTTATAAAAGTGGAAGCAGAGAAGATAGAAATTCCCTCCAGAACTAAAGAAATGAAGCTGTAATGATAACCAGGACAGCCCCTCTAGCATATTATGACTAGTGGAGGGAGGTCTTGTCCCCTGTCCTTATACATACCACAGGGGTAGCTGCCTGCTTTTCCACCTCCTTTCATGAGTAGTTTCAGTAGGGGAACACCGGTGTATGAGTGTGAGTCTCATTGTTAATTGACTAAAGATATGAGAGAGGGCCATGTAGGTGAGAACTGTTTTAAAGAAAAGCGAGTAATTACTCTGATGTTACTAGAAAAATGAGTGGCTAAACTAACTACTATGCTTGGTAACAGTTTCTACCTTTTACATCCAAAGAATGGCAAGGCATACATTTTTAACAACCACTTTTCAGGTTAGAAATCCGACTGAATGTAGGTCAGTTTAATTCTGGAGTCACTAGGAGATAGTTTGTTGTAAAAAATTATGGTAATTCTCTGTCCTGGAATTTCCTGTTTCAGACAGGTGTCAGTGTATCTCAATTTCTGGATTTGAACATGGAGTCTCTGTCACCAGGGGAAAGGGAAACAGTGTGTCTATGGCCCAGGACTTGGCTGCTGTATGTCATTCACTTTCCTTGTCAATCTCTCAAAGGCATGAATTGTATGAACACGTTGTGGATAGTACAGAAACTTCAAGGTGACAGGGAAAGAACAGTTGCTATATAATTGAAAATTTCATTAAAAAAGCCTATAAGACAGATAAAAATGTGAAATTGTCTAGCATCATTTGCCCCTGAGTATCAATCACTGTCAATCACTAATAAACTTTTCCAATAACTCAGGCTTGTTTTGATTATTTTCCTGGGAGGGGCTGTGGGTCTCTCAGGCATGCAGCACACCTGCAGGCAGGCCTCTTCCAGTGTTTGCCTACAGGAAAGTCATTAAAAGGCAGTGCAATATAGGGCAGCGCCCCCAGCAGCAGCAATTAACCTTCAGGAACCTGGCAGGCATAGGTGTATTTTAGAACTGCAGAAACCATTAACCTCATTATTTAAAGGAGTGAACAGTAGGAGAAAAAACTAAGATCTTCTTCCCTCTCTCTTCACTTCTTCATCTCTCCCCTGTGCCATTCCCTTCTGTTTCATTCATCCTATGGCTGTCTTTGAGATGTGGGGGCTGCCCTACTCACACTGCAAACACTGTTGGGGGATGGTGGCAGTTGTAACTTGCTGTCACCTTAATGCCATGGGAGGGGACTGGCAGGTAGTTAAGAGAGGTCTTTTCTGCTCTGGCTCCACCCTGATAAGTCCAGTCTAGGAGGAGTTGGTGCTGGTCCTAACGCCTCCTGGCCTGGTTCCATGTGGTGGCAGGTGCCACTGATGCTTGTTACACATACAGTGCCCCTGCGGGTGCCTTATGAGTGCTCTTCCATCTCCTTGCCATGCTTGTCTCCCTGGCTCTCTGGAAAAGAAGGAAGCCAGCCCTCTCTTCAGGGGAGAGCAAACAGCAAGTTGGCTCATCCATCATTGCTTACGTGACGTCCAAGTTGTGGATGAGTGTTCAGAGACTGACACAGCCTTGGTCAGAACTGACATAACAATAGTCCTTTTCCCTGTTAGCTAGGAATTTCTGATTGGGAACAAAATAGTATCTACATCATTAAAAATGTTAACACTCCAGAAATAGCATCTTATTTTAAATATCTGTTCTTCTGATGTCTATTAGCTGAGATAACTTACATTTGAATCTTAATGTACAAAAAAACACTTTGGGAGCTTAATTTCACTTTCAATTAACGATGTTTTCTTCTAGAAAAGCAGTAGTGAACATAAAAGCATGAGGCAATTGTTCTTGAATCTCTTTTACCAAATTCCATTGAGGTATATCATTTAAGATGGAGAGAAAAAATCCAAAATTGTTTAAAAAACTAGGTGCTGTTATTGTAGTTATAAAATAATCCCTAGGTTGTTAGGCAACAATATGAAAATCAAAACTGGCAACATGTTTGTGACTGTCACAAGAAGACACCTATGAAATTATTCTAAGGAGACAAGTGATTCAGGATTTGATGTGGGTTCTGGCAAAGGGAAGAGATGCCAGGATTGCCCCAGCCTCTGAGGAAGCCTCTTTAATTTAAATGTGCATGCTGTGATGCAGCTGTGCTGATGAATGCATATTTATTGGGCCTGGATAGGAGGCAAATGCGTAACTAATTAAACTATCCTGGCATCAACTACTCTGGCCAAAAACCCCCTTTTAAAAAGCGTCACTGTTTAAAATGCATTCTGGAAGCAAAAAGTTACCACTCAGAACTGGTTTGCAGATAATATCTCTGAAGGAATGCGATGGTAATTTTACTTAGTTTAGAAAAATAGTGTTTAGAAGTGCGTTTAATTTAGAGGTGACTTTATGAAAGTTTTTGCCCTCTAGCTGAGACTATTTTCTTATTTTAAGACATAAAAAGGACAAACTGTCTAGAAAAATTATAGAACAGCATGTTAGAGCTCGTCCAGTCCACTTGTTCCATTTGCAGCTATGGCAATGGAGCACAGAGAAATGCCTAGGATATGAACTAAGTAAGCTTCTCTGTTTCCAAACTTTCATTGCATTATACTAGCCAATGAAGAACTTTATAATGCTGATCTTTAAAAAAAAATACAACTGTTTAACAAAAAAGTTCTTGAAATTTGTTTCTTTACAAAATCCGGGCAAGCTGTAAGTGGCCCTGGCCAAGAAGGACACAAATGGATGAGGCTGGACAGCAGTGGGATGCTGGAGCCCTGTCATTGCCTATACTTTGCAACATGCTAAATGGTTCAACCTAGGCATTTATTTCATCTGTACTACTCACACTTTGGATTTTTCATTATCTAATGATGAAGTATGCATTTATATATCGAGGTTGAGGAGGAAATTCAAGTTTTGGGGGTTTCTGAGGCAGAACAATAAATAACTCTTCTCTTTCATGCCCAGATTCTGAACTAATCAAGAAATACATCAGCAGTGAGCTAATGGAGTCCTGAAAGATTATCTTTACTACTGATAAAATCCAAACAATATATTCCCGAGTACTTTATTTGAATGGGCTGGCGGAGCTGACTCCCAGGACCCAATGGGTTTAGTCACTAGTCACAAGCAACTGTGACTTGTGGTGAATGGGCCTATGGCAGGCCGGCCTGCTCCCTAGAAGTAAGAGGAGAGGCAGAGTCCCATCAAATTTTCTAATGTGAAAAGTAACTTCATTTGCTCCTTATGCCTTCACCCCTGCTGGTGAAATGAAAGGCTCTGTAGGCTGAGGAAACTATCTGCCTCTGGGTAAGGGTGGAAAGAGGAAGCATTAAGACTCATTAGAGAAGTGATACATGGTGAAAAAAAGAATTAACATCCAGATTCTGATATTCAAATAAAGATTTTTGCGGTCTTGACAAATAAACTTGAACTAGGTGAGAAGAAGAGAGCGAGAAAGAGAGCGAGAGAAAGAATTTTCCTTTGTTAGCGTGGCAAGAGCCAATCCTAGCACATTCATTTATCCACAAATATTTATTGCATGCCAGCTATGCATTAGAGACTGTTGTAGGCACTGGGAATATAGCAGCGAGTAAAATCTACTGGTAAAATTCTGCCTTTGCTGAATTCATATTCTAGTTGAGATGGTTGAGATCCAGTGGGCCTACCGTGCTGTCTGCTCTGGTGAAGTAAACCAAAGCAGCGGTTAAGTGCGGGACACCTGTGTCAAGTCAACATTAAGGGTCAAGGTGAATCAGGGGTCACCTCCAGGCCACAGTCGAGTGGGAATGAGCCATACATTAACTCATCAGTGAGCCATACACCAGCTACTGACTTCAGACCTGAATGCCTTCAGAGAAAGTAGCAACCAGGTGAGAAGGAGACATGATAGCAGAGACCAGAGAAGCTAAAGTCACTGTCAGGTCTGAGGGCTCCTTCCAACCCCTGCCACAAAGACCTGATAAGCCCCTGCCTCCAGCATACACCCAAATATCATTTTGATAAGAGAAGGGAAAAGGTATCAAAATCTGCAAGTGGCTAAATTTCCAAAAGAGAATACTTAAGACAATCCTGATGGAGAGTGAATTATCAGTGAGCTGAATGTTTAAACTAAAATATTTTTATTTGGATTAAGTTTACTACCTTTTCCATGATATCTACTGGTATGAAGGTCATGAGGACAGATAAAACTTCTATAGAAAATAAAAACTGCATCTTCTCTGCCAGAGTGGGGTGTGGCATGTGCTGTTATGTAAATGATGTCACTGCTGTAGAATGAATGTTTGTGTCTCCCTAAAATTCATATGTTAAGACCTAACCCCCAGTGTGGTGGCATTAGGAGGTGAGGCCTTTAGGAGGTTATTAGGTCATGAGGGTGGAATCCTCATAAATGGGATTAGTTACCTTATAAGAAGAGACACTAGAGAGCTTGCTTCCTTTTCTGCTCTCTGCCATGTGAGGCCACAAGGAGAAAATGGCCACCTGCAAATCAGAAAGAGTATCTTTTTTTTTTTTTTTGAGATGGAGTCTCACTCTGTTGCCCAGGCTGGAGTGCAGTGGTACCATCTGGGCTCACTGCAAGCTCCGCCTCCCAGGTTCACGCCATTCTCCTGCCTCAGCCTCCCGAGTAGCTGGGACTACAGACGCCCACCACCACACCTGGCTAATTTTTTGTATTTTTAGTAGAGATGGGGTTTCACCGTGTTAGCCAGGATGGTCTCAATCTCCTGACCTTGTGATCCGCCTGCCTCAGCCTCCCAAAGTGCTGGGATTACAGGCGTGAGCCACCGCACCCGGCCCAGAAAGAGTATCTTTAACAAGAACTTAGCTATGCCAGCATCCTGATTACAGACTTCCAGAACTGTGAGAAATAAATGTCTGTTGTTTAAGTCACCCAGTCTATGGTATTTTGTTATGGCCACGCAAACAGATTAAGACAGTCATATAATCATAACTTATTTGAATGACTCACTGCTAACTTTCATTCCCAGATATGTTTTGAGATAAAAGAGAGCCATTTTCCTTCCTCTCTCTGAAGTTGGTTCTTAGTAAACTCCATCTACCAGAGAGGGGTGAATTGTCAATGATTCACTGTGTATACTCACAATGTATACTCTATCCTAAAGGCACCAGGAACGGTAGTATAGACGTGGCGACAGGAAATAGGACTACACATTGTTTAAGGTAATGAAATTTGGGCTTCTTTCTAGGGAAGTGAAGAAGTCACTCAATGGAAGAGAAATGAAGTTTCTCAGTTCGTACTGGGGCTGGACCCAGGACTGCCATACATTTATGTTTGTTTTATTTGGTCCAGTTGGCCTCTTTAATATTCTTATGATGTCTTCACCTCTTTCCCTTCCTATTCTGAGTCCACAGCCAATTTTATCACTCAAACTGCTTTTCCTTTCCTATTCTGACTGAGTCCACAGCCAATTTTATCACTCAAACTGCTTTTCCAAATGTCAGCAAAGACCTTCAAATCTCGAGTCCATTGGCCCCTTCCAACAACTCATCTATCACCTTCACATTGCATTCTTGTTTATGGGGCTCACTGCTGAGACTCTCTTTCTTCCAGACTCTGAGAATGCAATGCTGGCTCTTCCTATCTTTTTAAAAATTCCCTATTGGTCTCTGTTATGGGCTGAATTGTGTTGCCCCCGCAAAATCATATATTGAAGTCCTAACCCCCAGTACTTCAGAATGTGACTACATTTGGAGATCAGGTCTTTAAAGAGGAATTCAATTAAAATGAGGTTATCAGACTGGGCCCTAATGCAATATTGCTGGTGTCATTATAAGAAGGGGAAATTAGGGCATAGACATGTAGAGAAGGAAGACCACATGAAGACACAGGGAGAAGACAGTCATCTACATGCCAAGGAGAGAGGCCTCAGAAGAAACTGTCTCTGCTGACACCTTGATCTCCGACTTGCAGCCTCCAGAACTGTGAGAAATCGTTTTTTATTATAATCTACCCAGTCTGCGGTACTTCATTATGGCAATCCTAACAAACCAACACAGACTCCTTTATTTCACCTTCTCTGCTTATTCCCTAAATGTGGACATTTCCCAACCTCAGTTTTCATGCTTAGCTTTGCTAGTCTCATGTATCTTCATATGTCCAATTATCATCTCCATTAAACCAATCTTCAAATTTAACAGGTTGAACCATATGAAATGGCCATTTTTGTAGGTTAAAAGTGGTTGACTCTTGGCAGTTTCATATGGTTCAACCTAATATACCTCTACTCTAAACATTCTTTGATGCTCTATACGTGCATGTCCCCCTGCCTTTTACAAATATCCTTAAGATTACACCATTGATTTCTTCCAAATATCACATCCAAAATAGAACTCACCAACTTCTTAAGAAAGCTCTAGGTTTAAAGCATTGGCTGTACTTTGGGTCATCCTTTCCTCTCACTGTCTTATACCCTGGTCACCACTTGTGTGCTAATGCCTACCTTCCACATCCACTTCCACAGTACAAGCCCTTTTGGGGAAACTGCTGGGGAGCCTCCTAGTACTTTTAATTTAAATGTGGTTTCTGAACCTGCAGCATTCCCACTGCCTTTAAGCTTGTTGGAAATAAAGACTCAGTCCCCACCTAGACTTACTTATTCAATTAGAACATGAGTGTCTAAAAAGATCCCCAGGTGATTCTAATACACATTAAAGTTTAAGAACTGCCTTAGACTATGACGGTAGCCACAGGAATTTTAACTTTCCAGAAAGATCATGTCAATGTATTTTCTCATTAGCAGCAGGAGAGTATTAGAAAACCTAAATCACCATAATTTCACCAGTACAGAGTATCACCCGTGATTTTTAAATGCTGCATTTTTGATAGGTGAAAAATTATATTTTAATAATGTTGATATTTATTCCTCTTTAATGACTGGTAAAGGTCTATATTCATATTTGTCCATGAACTCTCTGTTCATAGCTTTTGGTAGTAGTTGTTTTTCTAATCGAATTATTTGGTACTTTTCTGAATTTTATTATTATACTTACCTTTGTTATTGCAATGTGGACAACTCTCAGGACGTTGTGTTAGTTAACCTGCTGAATGTGAACCAAAGATTCTCAATATTCCTGACAGTCATGTCTTTACACTATGTATAGTTTGAGGAGTAAATTGTTTTCTTCCCAGGTGGTTATAGCCAGCTATGTAAGTCACAAATCTGCTTAATTCATGAGCCCAGTTTGAGGAAATTAATGGATAATGATGATTTTACAGTGAGTGCTGTAGTGCTTGCTCTACAGTAGAAACATAGGGGATGATTCTGAACTGAGTTGCAGAGCAGAAAATACAATAAAGCATGGCGCCATTCGGCAGCCTCCTCTCTAAACCTAGTAGCTGTAACACGAGCACACACACACACAGGAAGAATGCTTCTGGGGAGCCAAGATGGATACTGACACACTGATCACTAAAAAACTCATGCTCCTTCTTATCATTCAGAATGATTAGTCTGCTGGTTTTGGCGATCTGGGCAACCTGGGAGGTGGCTCGACAAGGTTACTTAGGTCAGAGCAGGATAACAAGCAGCAGAAGAAAGAGCTATACACTATTTGAAAATAAATAAACAGCCCTGATCATGCTGCTAAAGCTGGCAGCTTCACTTTGCAGTTGAGTAAGCTGTACCTGTCTTCCTTGTTTCTCTTTGTTTATAAGGATTTCTAAGTCCTTGCTAGTTGATGGTGTAATTTGCTTAGCCAGACAAGCAGGTACTGTACACAATAAGTTCTTCTAAATAAAAGGGGTGATTAATCAAGGAAAATCAAACTGTGAGCCCTAGTACCACTCCTTCCTGGCTGGTCCCAGACTCCCAGCTTGTTTATTTAGTGTCACCCATAGTCTGTCATGGCTGACCTAAAACTATCAGGAACAGCCACAACAGCAGCCAAGCATAAACAAAAACCTGAACCGAAGGTGCAGAGGGACTGCCATTCCACAGATAAGATCTATTGCTGTAATAGCCCTTGATTATGAAGACCAAAGGAGAAAAAACACCAAATATACAGACACTTTTCTGTTTATTTATACATGAAGAAGGAGGGGGAAGCAAATCATTTACAAAGAGGAGGGGAAAAAAGGAATAAGGTTTCATTACATGTCAGTGTTTCTCAGTTTATAAAACAAGATTCTGTGATAGCAGGGGGTTGCTTCTGGTCTCCTTTGTTTGTGTATTGACATTTTGCAATGCTTTAAAAAAAAAAATCACATGCTGGGGCCAGAGATAGCAGAGAAAAAGAGGAATTGCAGCGGGAAAACCTACTAGACTGTTACCTGGAAAAAGCATGCTTTTTTTCTTCTATATAACTATTCCAACAGAGCACTAGGTTAGGTCAAAAATGAGTAGGCTGTTAGGTGATCTTTCACATCAAATGATGTGTTATGAGATTATGCTTTTCAGAGGAACAGGATCCCTTCTTTTTGCAGATGTGCGTGATGCATTTTTAACATGCAAGGAGCAGTTTTTGGCGAAAATCCTCACTTCTCTGTTGGCCACGATATTCTTTCTGTGGTTATACCTTCTGACGTTTTTCATCAGATTATTTAATTTTATAAAGTTTAGGAGTTACTTGGAAAGAAAGTTAGCTGGAGATGTCTACTGCCAGAATGTGACAAATGTAGGCACCAGCTTCAGAGCCAATCTGGTCACTGCCTCAAGATAGAACGTGAAAAGATTACTTTTGCCCTTAAAGAGGCCCACAAGTTCTGGGAAGCAATGGAAATGGATCTCTTCATTGTTGTTTGTAGGTGCTGTGCTGCTGTTGTTCATGTCGAAGGGGTCAAATTTATCCATTTAATGGAGAAGTGTGCTTGTCCTACTAGCATTCCAATTTATAAGATGTGTAAGAGGAAGGGCAAGATGCTTCCAATAGGATATTGGTATTGAGGAATACTGCTTTATTGTTCTCTATTGGTCAATTACTGGGACAAATGGCTGCAAGAAGTTCTCTCCAATCTATTTTTTGCAGCCCATGCAGCATTACATTTCACTCCAAAGAGTAAAGCTCTAATGCTTTATCACATTCCAGTGCTCAAAAGGGAAATTGCTAGTAAGGTACTTAACACTAAATGCATCCATTTTGGTATACTGACATTGCCTGGGACTACAGATAAATTTCAACAAATCACACACCTACTCTAAGGAATTGGGATCTCATTCTCTGAGGCAGTCTTGGAGATAGAAGGCTCTGCCTAGAGAAGGCACAAAATGAGTATTGGCATTATCAAGACACTGTACTGAAAAGGTGCAATGTTCTAGCAGCTACTGGAAAAACCCCAACAGCGTTCACTTGCATCATTGGCTGAAAATTCATTTTCTTTTTTCTCTTGAATATTTTGTGGTACAGAAAATTTTGGGGAAAGGCTGGCGTTAGAACTAACACAAGGGACACAAATAGGTCGCACAAATGTCATGGCTACTGGGACTCAGCTGAGTGGTTAGCACTAAACTAGTATCAAAATTTGTATGGATACTTCAGTTCATTTTCCACAAGTTGTTCTAAGTTCCTATTTCTACTTTAGCAGTCTTCTAGTGATTACAGATTTGAAGCCCCAAAAATGTTTCCAAAGTAAAATACTATTTTTTTCTGTGCCTACTTGAAGCCCAGTGTGGCATTCTCTTTCTCTGGATTCCTCCCAGTGCTTTAAAATGTGGCTCCCACTTTTCCCTGGAGGTATTATTTATGCATGGTGAATATCTGTGAGGGGATGCTTCTGTATACACAGATTATTCATTGCATTCAGGCCATTTTTTGATAAAATATGATGCACAGAATCAAGTTATTTATTATCACATGCATTGGTGATGTTCTATCTAATTTTCCTTGTCTGAAAAAACTTTATTCTCATATAATTTTTAAGTTGAGATATAATTCACAGACCATAAAATTCCCCCTTTAGAAGTGTACAGTTCAGTTTTTTTTAGTATATTCACACAGGTATGTAACCATTATCACTACCGAATTCTAAAACATATCGTTATCTCTCTAAAAAACGCTATACCCATTAACAGTCAATCCCTATTGTCCCCTCTTCCCAGCCCCTGGCAAACACTAGTCTATTTTCTGTCTCTATGGATTTGCCTATTCTGGACAATTCATGTAAATGAAATTATAGTAAATGTGGCCTTTTGTGTCTGGCTTCTTTCGTTTAACATAACATTTTAAAGGTTCATCCATGCTGTAGCATGTATCAGTATTTTATTCTTTTTATGGCTAAATAATATTCCATTGTATGGGTACATCACACTGGGTTTATTCATTCATCAGTTGATGGACATTTGGGTTTTTCCCACTTTTCGGCTACTGTGAATAATACTGCTATGAACATTCATGTACAAGTTTTTGTTTGAATGCCAGTTATCAATTCTCTTGGGTATGTACCTTGAAGTTTAATTACACCTAGAAGTATAATCATGTGGTAACTCTATGTTTTAACTTTTTGAGGAACTTTCACCCTGCATTACACAGCAGCTAAAATATATGTTTTTATAACTTGTTAATTTGTAATTCATATTCAACATGTTTTCTCATAACTTTAAGTGTTATATACTAAATATTCTTTTATTAAAGCTACATTTTCTATATGGGATGATGAAGTTGAATTTCGTTTAGTTTATGTGCCCATGCTTGTATTCATTCAACTTTTTCTTATTCAAAATTTTTACCATGCTGTTGCAGTTAGTATCAAAGCTAAACTCAAAATATAATTATACTGGTAATTGATAAGTAGAATTAGAAATGACAGTCAATATTATAAATTGTGTATTAATAACTATTAGTAAGAAAAGTACTTTAAAAACATTTATTCTCATTCTTTTTGCTTTGTTTTGTAATTTTTTATTTAAATAATACTGTTTTTTGAAATCAAATGTCAGTTTTGAAAAGACTATCTGAGCCCGTATTCCTGCTGTGAAATGTTCTATTTCATTTAAACATATTTATAAAAATCAAATACATTTTAATCTACAGTAGAGACAGAGCCTTTAAAACAAAACAGAATACATCATAATTAAAAGCAAGCAATTATTAACTTTGGCAGTAGAATAGTAAATTAATCACTTTGCTAATTGTTTTCTAGGCTATTAAGAAATGATTAGCTAATTGATTGATTATTTAAAGTGTTAGATTGAACTATGTTGGTGGGACCAGTAAAAATTTGTAGGCTAAATATCTCTTACAACATCTGATAATATCCACAATTTTTTTCAGGAATAAGTACAAATACTGGAAAAAAAAAAAAGCTTACTATTTGTGTTTCTAGAAAAGGAGTAATTACTCTTTATTCTGAGTCTTCATTGTATAATCATGTTATTTTTAATAAATTAAGAATGGGCTGAGGGCCCATTTAAGAATTGGCTGGATTGTAGGCTAAACTTAGGAAACTGGCTCCCTGCTATCCCTATATTTTGGTTCCATTTACCCAGCTCCTCAAATTTATAGTTAGTTTTGTTGCTCTGTTCCTGCATGCTGTTTAGTGATGAGAATGAGGTTAAAAACCCACAAGAAATTGAATGGAGAAAAAGATCCTCTGGGAGAGAAGACCAAGTCCATTTTAGAAAATCTGAACTTTCAGAAACGTCAATAACAGAACATTTCTAAAGGTAAATAATATTAGACAGGAAGCAAACAAGCACCATTATGGTCAGTGGTCAGATTAGAGACATAGTCTCTAGTAAGGACTTTGTGGCACCAGGGAAACCAACACAGACTCTGTTAAGATGTTGCAATTGTTATGCATTTACCAGAGTGTCTCAGATAAAAGATGTACTAGAGTGCTTGAGACCACATACCCTCCTTAGATAGTTACTTGCAGGTCTAAAAGGCTTGATTGTTATATGAAAGGCTGATGCGCTTTTAGAGAGTTGCAGATCAATTTGCCTGTAGCAAATTAGCGGTATACTGCTATGTAGCGGTATAGACTTACATAGCAAACTTAGGACAGGTAACAAAGCCTTTTTGGGAAGAGCTTGCCCATTTTTTATGTACAAATAATTAACAGTTTATTCTAACTTTAAAAGGGTATTCAGGCTGGGCGTGGTGGCTCACGCCTGTAATCCCAGCACTCTGGGAGGCCAAGGCGGGCGGATCACGAGGTCAGGAGATCAAGACCATCCTGGCTAACACGGTGAAACCCCATCTCTACTAAAAATACAAAAAAATTAGCCGGACGCGGTGGTGGGCGCCTGTAGTTCCAGCTACTCGGGAGCCTGAGACAGGAGAATGGTGAACCTGGGAGGCAGAGATTACAGTGAACCGAGATTGTGCCACTGCACTCCAGCCTGGGCAATAGAGCGAGACTCCATCTCAAAAAAAAAAAAAAAAAAAAAAAAAGTGTATTCATTTTTCTGTTTGTCTGCTGTTGAGATTTGTAATAATAATGTCATCATTACTCTTATTTCAGAGATGAACTCTCTAAACAGCTGCATTAGAATATTCCTCGTTTTTGCTGTCATAGTAGCAGGTAACAGAACACAACTCTAATAAGCTTAAGTAGGCAAGGGGAATTCATTATAAGAATAAAGGGATGTCTAATAGGAACCCAGTAATATGAAGAAACTTGGGCTTAGAAAGGAGTTGAAACCAGGAAAGCTACTTTTTTCTCTCTCTCTGAAAACTGATTTTTTCCCCCTGCATGACAAAGGGAAATTTCCTTTCCATACTTCTAAGCCTACATCTCACAGATCCAGACACCCCAAAAAGGACTACCTTTCAGTTCAAAATCCAGTTTCCAAGAGAAGGGACTTTGTTTGTTTGAGATTGAGGCAGGTGCACACTCCTGGTCTAATCAACTATGGCCAAGAGTATGGGGTTACAAATACAATGGCTGCTGCTATGTCCACCACCATAGATGGGGTGGCATTAGATGTAGGGCACCTGGCAATGTAACGTAGTATGTTGTATGTGAGGTGGACAGAAGTTGATATTAGCTAGAACTAATTTCAAGTAAATCACATAGGAGAATGTGAGCAGAAAACTATTTTTCCTACTCCCAAACAACAGTAGCAATATTGTACTACTGTCCCAGGAAACACTGTATATGGTTATTATAAAAAGAAAACAAATATTGACTTATGTGTATTTTTTTTTTCAAAGAACAAATCAAAGGATGCATTCTTAAGGGAGAGCATGGTAGATATTGTTTACCAATCTTTTGAATACATAGTTCAACCAGGGGAAAATCAATTGCTTTTTAGCTGTCTTTATTAAAGTCTTGTGAGGTCTTCAACAAAAAGCTGTCAGTTCAAGAAATTTCAGAGCCAAGCAACTATTTATTCAAGGGAAATGTATAAAAGTGCAATTGAACACAGCAATTGGGAGGTTGTTGGAGTGACTGCTAAAATACCTACATGTACAATGTTGTCTTTTTCTTACACCCTTGAGGAATAAAACTCATACAGACTTTGTTCTTAACATAGATGTTTTGGAAGTATTCTGTGTTCTATAAATACCTAAATAAAAAGCCTTAATCTGTTTTATAGATAAGTTCTGCTTTAGGATTTTTATATTTATGAAAAACAGAAGAGAAGTTCTAGTTTTTCCTCTCTTAGTCCATTTTGTCCTTTTTGTTATATGTATGTGTTTAGCAGTATGGTAAGAGGTGATTGTTGCTAATCAGACAGTGTTTTTTACTATAGTAGGGAGAGGTTTCAAAGGAGGGAGAAAGCAATCACTTTAATTTAGTGAGCAGAAAATCAGGTAATTTCTTAATGAAGGAGTGTACATTTAAATTCTAAGGAGAAGAAGTTACGGAGTATAAAAATATCATGATCAAAGTCACTAAGCCAGGAAGGAGTGGTGGAAAAAAATTAGCTAATAGTATATGTCAGAAATACTGCTAAGAGATCTACAGATATTTTAAATTGGTGGTATAGTGAGTATTTAGACTGAAATATGGACTATAGAAAATAGAGTACAGGCTGTTGTAGCTTTGGATAGAGAGGTGGGATCACAGAATTGGCATTGAAACCATGCAAAGTGGGCTTAATAATCAATGGGAAAAATCATAATTGTTCGGTGACTTTAAATTTCTTTCTTTCTTTTTTTTTTTTTTTTTTTTGAGACGGAGTCTTGCTCTGTCGCCCAGGCTGGAGTGCAGTGGCGCCATCTCGGCTCACTACAAGCTCCGCCTTCCGGGTTCACGCCATTGTCCTGCCTCGGCCTCCCGAGTAGCTGGGACTACAGGCGCCCGCCACCACGCCCGGCTAAATTTTTGTATTTTTAGTAGAGACGGGGTTTCACTGTGTTAGCCAGGATAGTCTTGATCTCCTGACCTCTGATCCGCCCGTCTCGGCCTCCCAAAGTGCTGGGATTACAGGCATGTGCCACCGCGCCCGGCCTGTTGACTTTAAATTCTTTTGTCAGAAGGGTAAAAACTGTCTTACTGTCAATTATAAATATATAAGTAAATGAAAAAAAGATTTAGTATACATGAGAAACATTAAGAATTAAAGTACAGCTGACCCTTGAACAACATAGGTTTGATCTGCGTGAGTCCACTTACATGTGGATTTTTTCCTACCTCTGCCAGGCTTGAGACAGCAAAACCAGTCCTTCCTCTTCCTTCTCCTCCTCAGCATATATATTATACATCTTTCTTACAATTTTCTTAATAACATTTTTTCTCTAGCTTACTTTATTGTAAGAATATAGTATATAATTATATATAACATACAAAATATGTGTTAGTTGACTGTTTATATTATCAATTAGGCTTCTAGTCAGCAGTAGGCTATTAGCAATTAAGTTTTGGGGGAGTCAAAAGTTATATGGGAATTTTAGGGGGTTAGCACTTCTAATCCACAAATGTTCAAGGGTCAACTGCACAACATTTTTTTTTTTTGGTAAAAACTTACAAGAGTAGTTCTAACAGTGTTTGTTGTATAATTTACATGGGGAAGTGAGCATTTTTTCTATGCATTGGCATATTGTCATACTGCTTTCTAAGTTTTAATCAGCTTCCGACATTTTATCCTTTGAGCTTTCAATGTCATAAAATATCTCTGAGAGTTTCTTTAATGTGAAGTTGTTTGCTGGCATCACTGCCTCTGGAATATCTTCATCCTTTTTCATCAAAACTGCTTCTTCATCTATGTTGATAACTTCATCTTCACTAAGTTCTTCTGGTGGTTTATCCTGAGTCTCTCAAAAGGGAGCCATATTGTTTGTGTCACCTGCAACCCCCAAATTCAGATCTTGACATCCTGGCCCCAAGTGTGATGGTATTAAGAGGTGGGGCCTCTGGAAAGTAATTAGGCCCTGAGGGTGTAGTCCTCATGAATGGGATTAGTTCCCTTATGGAAGGCACCCTAGAGAGCTCTCTCACCCTCTTTCTGCCAATGAGGACATGAGAAGTCAGCCATCTGCAGCCTGGAAGAGGACTCTCATCAGAACCTGACCATGCTTGCACCCTGATCTAAGACTTTTAGCCTCCAGAACTGTGAGAAATAAATTTATGTTGTTTCGAAGCTATCCAGTCTATGGTATTCTGTTATAGTAGCCCCATCTGATTAAGACACTGTGCTAACAGTCTCATGGTCAACTATTTCTTTCATAACTCCATTTACATTAGATTAGAATTTCACTTTGATGTTATCACTTTTCATTTCCTTATTTTCATCTTTATTGGCCAATTCTTTCTTTCAGTGTTCCAGTTTTATAAAACATCATATAGATTTATCACTGGGAGACTGTAAGGCAACACAACTATATTCACTGTCTGGGCAGGAACTGAATAACAGAAATGCAGTGACCAATCACTGGCAGACTTTCAGAAGTGATGCAATTGGTCACTGATTACGATGCATATCTATTATTTACATAGTGATTTGTGGACTAACGCACTAATTGTGAAGCTTGTTCTTTACACAGTTATTCACAGTTAATACACTGTGATAACTAAAATTGAGCCATTTTGGGGAGGACTGGTGTAATCTGACTTAACTGTGGTAACTGAAGTTTGTGCCAGTATCATGCACAGTAAGGACTCCCCGTATAAAACAGGGATACCTTTTCTGGAGAAGATGAAATTAAAGAGAGAAAAGGGTCATTTTTTAGTTCTCTTTTTTTATTACTTGAAGTGAA
Organism: Pongo abelii; assembly: GCF_028885655.2. Lineage (NCBI taxonomy): Eukaryota > Metazoa > Chordata > Mammalia > Primates > Hominidae > Pongo > Pongo abelii. The sequence goes on from NC_072001.2 coordinate 38,579,412, forward strand.
ATTCCTATAACATTAAATTAACCATTTTAAAGTATACCAGTTCAGTGGCACTGACTATATCCACGATGTTGTGAAACCACCACCTCTCTACTTTCAGAACTTTTTCATAACCCCAGAAAAGTACCCCATACCCATGAAGTAATCATTCCTCATTTCCCCCGCCCCTGCCCCACGGTAACCATCAATTTGTTTTTTGTCTGTGTGGATTTGCCTATTCTGAACACAGCGTATAAAATGAATCATACAATATATGACCTTTGTGTCTGGTTTCTTTCACTGAGCATAATGGATTCAAGGTTTACCCAAGTTGTAGTATGTGTATTTCATTTATTTTAAATGGCTGAATAATATACTATTGTATAGATATACCTTAATTTGTTCTTTCATTCATCTGTGGGCATTTGGGTTTTTTCCACCTTTTGGCTGTTCATACCTTTTGTATAATGCTGACATAAACATTGCGAACAAATTTCTATGTGGACATATATGTTTTCATTTCTCTTGGAGTGGAATTGCTAGGTCATATGGTAATTCTATGTTTAGTTTTTTAAGGATCTGCCATGTATATGTCTTGTGATACACACGTATATAATTGTTTTTTAGGTGGAATGTCTAGGTCTTAAGATTTGTGTACGTTTAGCTTTAGTAGATCCTGCTAGTTTTCTGAAGCAATTGTACCAATTTACATCCCAGTAAAAGCACAAGAAAGCTCCAGTTGCTCCATATCCTTGTCAGTTCTTGGCATTGTCAGGGTTTCTAATTTCAGCAATTTTGGGTGGGTATGTTGTGGTATATTGTGATTTGACTTTGCCTCTCCCTGATTACTAATGAGGATGAACACCTTTTCATATGGTCATTTTGTATTTTGGATATCCTCTTGTGAAGAGCCTGTTCAAATCTCTTTCTATTTTTACTACTGAGTTATCTTGGTTTTAAAAAATTGATTTATAGGAATTCTTTATATATTTTGGATATGAGTCATTTATTGGGTATGCATATTATGAATTATTTACTTCCGCTCTGTGGCTTGCCTTTTCTCTCCTTAAATGGTGTCTTTAATGAAAAGAAGTTTCTAATTTTAATGTCTTCCAAGTCATCAATCATTTCCTTTATGATAGTGCTCTTTGTGTCCTGTTTAAGAAATGTTTGTCCTCCTCCAATCTCATGATATTATTTCCTGTGCTATCTTCTAGATACTTAATTGGTTTTTCTTTTAGATTTAGAGCTACAATCCACCTTCAATTGATTTTAGTGTATAATATGAGGTATAGAGATCAAGATTAGTTTTTTTTTTTTTTCTGAATGGATTTCCTTTAGACTCCGAAGACCACTTTTTTTCTCACCACACTTCAGTGCCACCTTTCTCATAAAGCAGGTGTCTATATATGCATGGATCTGTTTCTGGTTGCTTTTGTCCATTGGTGTTTTTGGTTATTGTGCCAATAATACTGTCTTAATGCGATAGCTTTATGATAAATTTACATATCTCATAGTATAAATCCTTCAGCTTAGTTCTTTAAGACTTTCTTGGATATTTTTGACCCCTTGCATGTTCATACACATTTTTAGAATTAGTTTGTTATTTTGTTAACACACATGCACCATTCTCCTCTGCAAAACACCACCATCACCACCACCACCAAGAACACCTCACCTGATGTGATTCTGATTGACCCTATAAATCAATTTGAGAAGAATTAAGATCTTTAGAGAGCTGGGCACAGTGGATCACACCTAAAAGCCCAGCACTTTGGAAGGCTGAGGAAGTAGGATTGCTTGAGACCAGCTTGGGCAACGTAAGGAGGCACCATCTCTACAAAAGTAAAATAAAATAATTAGCCAGGCATGGTGGTGTGCATCTGTGGGCCCAGCTACTCAGGAGGCGGAGTTGGAAAGATTGCTTGAGTCAGGGAGTTTGAGGCTGCAGTGAGTCATGATTGTGCTACCGCACTCCAGCCTGGGTGACAAAAAAAGGCCCTGTCTCAACAGCAACAACAACGAAAAAAAAAGTAAGAAAAAGAAAGAAAAAAGATCTTTAGAGCATTGAGTCTTCCAATTCACAACCATTATATATCCTCCATTGTTGAGGTCTCAGTATTATTTTATAATTTTCTGTGTAGACAGCTCACACAACATTTTGTTACATTTATTCCTTGGTATTAAATGTTTCTGATGATATTTTACATGGTTTTAAACATTTTTATTTTTAATTGTTTTTGCTGATATATAATTAATTTTGTAGATTGCCCTTGTATCTTGTGACTTGGCCAAGATTTTAATTCTAGGAGTGTATGTAGATTATTTAACCAAAGTCATTTCATCAACAAATAAAGAGCTTTATTTCTTTCAATTTTTATAAACTTTTTGGTTGTTTGTTCTTTCCTGTTTGCACTGTCTTAGACCTCCAATATAGTATTGACTAGAAGTGAGAATTGCAGACTTAATTGCCTTGTGCTGCATTTCACGGGAAATGGAGTGGGGAGGTCTAAACAAGGGAGGTGGGGACCGAGTGCTCTCAGTGTTCCCCTTTCATGCACTTTTTTTTTCTTCTTTTTCTTTTTTCTCATTTTTTCTTTGTTTTTTTTTTTTGTTTTGTTTTGTTTTTTTTTGAGACGGAGTTTTGCTCTGTCGCCCAGGCCGGAGTGCAGTGGCGCAATCTTGGCTCACTGCAAGCTCCGCCTCCCAGGTTCACGCCATTGTCCTGCCTCAGCCTCCCGAGTAGCTGGGACTACAGGCGCCCGCCACCACGCCCGGCTAATTTTTTGTATTTTTAATAGAGACAGAGTTTCACCATGTTAGCTAGTATGGTCTCCCTTGATGTCCTGACCTCGTGATCCACCAGCCTCGGCCTGCCAAAGTGCTGGTATTACAGGCGTGAGCCACTGCGCCCGGCCCCTTTCATGCACTTTTAAGGCACACAGTCACACAGAATGCTAGTGTATTAGTCAATTTTCATGGTGCTGATAAAGACATACCTGAGACTGGGCAATTTACAAAAGAAAGAAGTTTAATGGAATGGACTTACAGTTCCGTGTGGCTGGAAAGGCCTCACAATCATGGCAGAAGGCGAAAGACACTTCTCACATGGTGGTAGACAAGAGTGAGAGCCGAGTGAAAGAGGTTTCCCCTTATAAAACCATCTGATCTTGTGAGACTTATTCACTACCACTAGAAAAGTATGAAGGAAACCGCCCCCATGATACAATTATCTCCCACTGGGTCCGTCCCACAATATGAAGCAATTATGGGAGCTACAATTCAAGATGCGATTTGGGTGGGAATACAGCCAAACCATATCAGCTAGTCAGAGTGGGGTGATGATATTTAAAGCAGTAGGTTGTCTTCTTATGTAAAGTGGAGCTGTTATTTAAAAAACAAAAGAATACTCTCCAATTAGGGAGGAGAAAGTGATGGCTCAAGCAGTCAGTCCATAGGTCAGTGGAAGGGAGGGAGAGAAGAAAAGCTGGGCCCAATTGCTGTTACCACAAGGTCCTCCTATACAAACATGAGGGATCACTAGCTTTACATGGGTGTGAGCTCTATTCTTTTGAGAGTAGCATCTTGTGAGAACTATCTGGTTGAGTGATGTGTATGAAATATGTAATATTTCCACTGTCTGTAGGTTGGAGGCTCTTTCCTAGCTTCATCATTCTTGCATACTTTACTGGCTATCACCAGCTTCCCTTCCAACAGGGATACTCCTGCATCCCATCAGTTCCCAAGCACGGAGGAAACTCCCAGGATGCCTTACCACACTTGGCTGCTTCGCCCTTGCTTACCTTGGAGATTCCATAAAATTGCTGACTTTGTGGGCTACAATCAGAGGCTAAACCAGAGTGCCCAGAGGGGAAAGGCAGGTAGAAAAGGGCCATTTTGTAAAGGGTCTTAACTGCTAGGCTGAGACCACTGGACTGAATTGAGTATACAGCGGAGAACCACTGAAGGCTTTTGATCAGATGAATGAAATGATCAAAGTTATATTTTAGAAAAATCAATCCCATAGTAGTGTAAAAGCTGCTTTGGAAGAGGAGAGATCTATTAGAAAACTATCTTGAGAATCCAGCTGAGAATTAATGATCCATGATTGTGAGCATGGGTAGGAAAAGAGGGGCAGGTAGAAGAAACATGGTCCCAAACCCTAGCCCAATCCCCTTCCCATAGTGGTTGCTCATTAATTTTTGAGGTATCAGATAGATCCAGGACAATATCTCAATTTATAACTCTGTTTCCAATAGTAAAAGAGTGCTTATTAGATGATCTCATCTCTGTTCTCCATCCTACTAGGAAGCCATATGCAGCTGGTGCATTCTTGGCAATTTTACAGGACAGAGTCTCTGCGTTGCATACATCTGTATCCAATACAGACTGCAGATGCTTTTTTATTTTCATTTCCTTGTACAGGGTTCTTGACACTTTCTTCCCAGCTCTTCCTACCCAAGATCCTCCCATTCAATTTTTAGAGTTTGTCTGAAGGAGTGTCAAGACTAGACGGAGAAATCCTAGAAGAGATAATATGGGAACACCAAATTATAAAACTAAAAGATTGTTGACGGTGGCTAAGTTTTCTGTTACAGGATGCACTCCATTGCACTTTAGGAAAAAGTGTCATGCTGAGCTACTCTTATAGAAACTCAGTGCTTACCTGCTTTCAGTCCTCTCAGCCAAATTCTAATGGTTTCATAAAGAGTAAAACAGGTGCAACTGAAAGCACCCGGGCATTCTAATATTTAGACTCCCTCTGAAATCTTGCTGCCAAAGGGAAATGCTAAAGAAGTGGGTCACAAGTCAAAGTAAGGTGAATCTTTGGCCTGGCAAGCTACTCAGTGCAAGAAGAGTGAAGGGAAACTGTCTAATGATAACAGGCCTATGTGGATCAGATGCCAAGCATCTGGAAGACTCAGAGGGTCTACAGTGTATGAAGTGATATTATCTCGTTGGGAAGTGTCAGTAATGAAAATGTAAATGTTGCTACTGCAGCAACCCTGGAGATTACAGAACCAGCAGTTGTGAGCTCTTATATGAGCCAGGCCTCCACACCTCAGGCTGTTAAGGGGCAAAGAGATCAGTTAAATTGGAGGAGGGTAAGGAGAAAAAATATGATATGTGTTAAGTGAAAAAATTTTAGAGCACTTTGTAGTATCATGGCATTGGGAAGGCATACAGATGTTCAATGAACATTGCTGATTGTTGGAATGACAAGATAAACTGTCAAGCTTTGCCTTAGTACTACTCCTCCACATAAAGGCCTTGCTGTTACTGTGGGTTGACAAGAGTTAGAATGAATTCTTGGTTGCAATACTTCTGTACATTTAGAGGTATTTTAAAAGTCTAGATAAGTAGCTAGTTGTTTTCTTCTTTAATTTCCTTGATTTTGTAAATTATTTCAGTTACTCAATCCTATTTCAACATGGCTTGAGATCTCTCTATCCAGTCACCATCTCGAATTTCCTGGGTTCTGTGGTGACAGGATATAGATAAGGAAACATCTTTAAGATAAACTATTAGCATTTAGACTTAACACTTTAGTCACAAGGCTTTTCCTGATGAGGTTTCCACTGGACCTCATTTTGGATTATAATAACTAACTTAATCCACATAAATGACATCTGTGGCAAAGATTGCTGGTGTGTTATTTTGCCTATGAAAAAAGTAAGAATTTATGAATTTTAGAACTTTCTTGAGCTCATTTGGCCACTGAGTGATTTAGCCCTGATCATATGACTCCAAATCTTTGCTTTTTCAATTTTGCTATCACATTATGGGAATTCACTATTTACCTTTTTTCTTTCATTCTTGATTTTATTGCTTTGGAACCTTTTGAGTTTATTTTGTCACCAACAGCGGAGGTTTTTGTATTTTTTCTGTTGATGGCATTGTATGCCTCTTCTGAATAAGAGTAATGCTTTATACTTCTGTTTTTTAACTTCTATTTTAAGTTCAGTGTACATTTGCAGGTTTGTTATATAGGTAAACTTGTGTCATGGGGGTTTGTTGTACAGATTATTTTGTTATCCAGGTATTAAGCCTAGCAGCCATTAGTTATTTTTCTTGATCCTCTCCACTCACCGTCTGCCCTCCAGTAGGCCCCAGTGTCTGTTGTTCCCCTCTATGTGTCCATGTGTTCTCATAATTTAGCTCCCACTTATAAGTGAGAACATGTGGTATTTAGTTTTCTGTTCCTGCATTAGTTTGACAAGGATAATAGCCTGCAGCTCCATCCATGTTCCTGCAAAGAACATGATCTCATTCTTTTTTATGGCTGCCTAGTATTCCATGGTGTATATGTTCCATATTTGATCTCATTCTTTTTTATGGCTGCGTAGTATTCCATGGGCTATATGTTCCACATTTTCTATAAGAACATGATCTCATTCTTTTTATGGCTGCATGGTATTTAATGGTGTATATGTTCCACCTTTCCTGTAAGTCTGACTTATAAAAAATGGTATGTTGTCTCTAAGAGTTTAGCCAAGCTTTTTAGGAGGCTGTGCTAGCTCTTCTAGTTCCTCCATTCCTTCGCTACTTCTTTCTTTTTAGTCAATCAGTACTCATTTATTCGATGACTGTCACATTCTTTATTTTTTAATCACAAATCAATTGACTTCCGGTGTACGAGACTGTTGTCTTGAAACTGGCCTAAGGATACAAAGGATTGTTTTCATAGGCATTGTAATTTATACACACATTTAATTCAGATATATATGTAGTCTTGCCAACCAGTTCCTACTTGTGGCCATGGTCCTTCAATACAGTGCAGGAGAAAAAGGGAACAAGTGTAAGGGGAGGAAAACCACATGAACTTGTTATTGATGGATTTTTCTAAGAACAAAAAAAGAGCCTGCTGGAATCATATTTTATCTATGTCAGCATTTTCTCTTGAGTCCAGAAGCCAATCTTTCAGGTAGCTTGATGGCTTTTGGCTCCTTTGTGACTGTGAACTCCATGGTTTGCTGACTCTTGATGTGCAGAGCAATGAAATCAAGAGTACGGACTCTCTTACTTACTTTGACTAGCTGTGGGGCCATCCTTTCCCTCAGTGTCTCCTTTCTAAAATAGGAATAGTACTAACACAGCTCACAGGATTGTTTCATAGCCTACTAAAAAAAGAGTGCCAAATATTAGCAAGACTGGATGGCACACATCAATGAAATTATGAGAGGCAGAGAAATAGCACTTGATATGCTTACCATACCTGTGTACTTCAGGCCACAGCTTCTGATGTGTATTTCCTATTGGATTTTACTCTGCCATTATATTTACACATGGTATGAATTTATATGCTTACGTTTTTTATATGTAGTTTGGGTAAAACTAGAAAAAAGATTTATTGAATGTATTATTATCATTTTTTTGGCTGACACTTTTCATCACTGCTCTCCATATTTAGGGGTTTACAATTAGCTTATAAAAAATTTGATCCAGGCTCAAACTCAGCAGATGAGGTCTCAGTCAGTTTTGAAGTATGAGTTTAGTATACATTTTCAAAAGCAAGAGAGAGCTGTATTTAATATAAATGATATCTAAATTACATTAAAATCTAGTTCAACGTAACGTGCTTTAACATTAACAAGTTATGGCAAGATCTTTTCAAATATATTCAAATGGGTAGGTGGCAGATAGCATTTCTTCTATTAGGAGGGTCTGGTGGACTTTACAACCATGTTGAGTTCTATTCAATTATTCAGGTATATCTCCATTCTTCAGCTTTATCTATGCCTAAATGGCTTCACTATAAATAAACACATATATTTACCTGAGTTGCAGAACAGGAACCACTTCATTTTATTGTTTTTTAAGAGAGAATACATCGTTAGAAATCATGTCTCCTTTCTTGAAGGGGTTGAAGGACACTAGGAATCCTTGAACACTCTATATACTATTTTTGCTATGTGAAAAATGAGTCAGGTTAATATTGGTAGAGCCTATTTTTTATTTTCTTTGGTTTAGGGTGAAAATCACACCTTTCTCCAGGTTAATGAGACAGTTTTCTGAGAATCTATCTATTGAGACAGTTTTCTGAGAATCTCCTGATTCTTGAAGGCATTGCTATCAAGGGAGTCACTCTTTGCCATTTTACAGGAGAGAGAAGAAATAAGATCTAAAGATTTAAGAAGTCACTTGACCAAAAGGAATTGTTTAAATGCCAGTGTTCATAATCAGGTATGAGAACATATGTCCCTCTGTGTATATGTTTACTTGTTTAATGTCATCTTTCACAAGCCATCTCATTCATTCTAAAAATGACTGAGACAGCAGTAGGAGTAAAAACCCTTCCTCTCTCTCCAGGGAAACGTGGTCGCAGATTGGGGATTTGGCTCTTACTACTGCAGAGAGGGCAAATATGTTACATGTTGCTGAATACTGGGGTCCTTGCTGACAGTCTCTTACAGATGGGATATTAAGTTCCATGGGGAGAAAATAAGTAGGAGGAAGGCTTTTCTGGATGAAAGACAAAGGGTAGAGAAGGTGGAAATAAACAGAGGAAACTTGAGAAGGAACAGGGAGAGTGGGGGTAGGAGGTTTTGACATGAGTCCTCCATTCCTGAACGTTATTCACCAGGCAGCCTATGGTCAAAAGGTACCGTGGCTAGTAATCTGGGAGAAGAACTGATATGAGGTGAAACACTCAAGTACTCAGGAGCTGTGTAGACCAGAGAACCAGAATCTGCACCAAAATGGAGGCCAGAGAGGATTTGTCCTACCAGCATTACCGCATGGTCATTACAAAGAGGGAATCAGTACCATTTAGGGGCTGAATCTATGCTTGCCATATCTTTGGACCCTTGAGGAATATACTTGTTTGTGTCCCAGGAGACTAAGAATCCCTAATGGGCCCAGTGGGCCCAATAGTGTGGAAGAAGAGAAGCTCCTGTCCCTGTTCTTTACACCTGGACTCAGGTACTTTAAACCATCTGGAATGAGCAGGAAGTGGACATCCTTAATTCCTTATTTTTTAATTTCTTAATTAAAAAATATAGAAATGTTGTAAATGAAATTTCTAGTTTATTTTGTTGATTTTTACATTAATGTATGCTTTTCCTTTGTCCGTGTTTCATTTGGCTATGTATTAAGGTTACTATTGAAATTCAGTTATGTTCACAACAATTACATTAACGCTGGTGGTCTCTCCTTTTTTACATTATATTATAGTTGGAAACATTAATCATTCAATTCTCATAATCATCTATGTCAAGTATAACATTGACTATGGTATTCTATTTTACCTGAGAAATTATCAACAAATGGTTATTTTATTTTTTATGCAATAATGTTAAGAACGATTTACATCCGAAGTAATGTCTTTGTTGTCATTTAGTTGCATTCTTAATCTTTGCTTTGTATTCTAAATCTTTGTTTACTAGACATTAACAAATTTAGAATTAGAGCTGATAGATTCTTGTTTCGTAAACAATATTAGTAGAAGAATGAAGATGAATATAATGGCTACCTTTGTCATAAAGACAAAATATCACTGAAAAGTGATTTTTAATTTTTGAATAATTTGATATCTAGTAGAGGATCAATCTTCAAGTCAACTGTGACATCATTTAGTTTCATCTTAGAGCCAAGAGACACCCAAGGTGCTTTCCATTCTCCTGCTTTGTTCCTCTAACCACAGTTTTTCCACAATCACTGTCAATTCTTCCACTCCCACACAGGCTTCCTCCTCCAGCTCCAGTACCATGGTTCATACCCTCAGGTCCCCCTCAGCAACAGTGACTAACACACAGCTGCTAGTGACATCAGCTGAGCTCTACTCCTCCTCTCTGTCCCACATACCCCTGGTGCACAGGAACTGTGAAGTAGAAATGGAAGAGTAAAAACCTGCAGCATAATCTTCTTTTAATTAAATGCAGTGAAAGCATTATCAATCCATGAGTTCTTTCTTACATTTAGGGCTGGAAATCCCTAACAAAATTGTTTTTGGCTTCTTTAGAAAACCAGAATAAGAAAAGGAAGAATTAAATATTCATCATCATTCATGGGCTGTTATTTGCATCTCATAGTGGTGCCTTCTAATCTAGGCAGGATATTGCTAAAGTGATATTTGTTTCTGTTCATAGGTCAACCTTCATTTAAATTGCCCCTCAGTGGAGAAATACTAGACCTGAAACAGACCTAAAAGTGTTACCAGAAACTTAGGGTCTGGCTCAGGGTGATTAAATGCATCCAATTTGAATTTGTTGTCCTACCTCCAGGTCTACTAATTCCTCCCTCCCCACCATCTCGGGCAAAAAAATAAATTAAAAAAAAAATCTAGAAATAATTCTTAATTTCTCATTTTTCTTCCTTTTCACATTTAATTCATCAGCAAATTGAAATTATATTACAAGTCCATCAGTTTCTCCTCTATTGCCAATACTGCCACCCTACTCCAAGCCAAAACCATTTCTTACTTGGATTTCTGAATTGGTCTTCTAATCTGTCTTGCTTCTGCTCTTGCTGTTCTTCAATCTACTCTTCAAACAGCAATAACCAGCATGATCTTCTGATCCTGCTCAGAATTTTCCAAAAGTTTTCTATTAAATTTTGAATAAAGCTCCCAGCTTTTTATAGTGGTCAAAAAATCCATAGACGATTTGACCTCTGTGTACTACTCCAATCCTTTCAGCTTAATTGAATGTCTGCTATGTGCTAGGCACTGTTCTAAGTTATGGAGACACAGTGACTAAGACAGTGTAGATTCCTCCTCAAAAAGCTTATGTCCAAGAGATGCAGATATGCCATACACAGAGAGTTAAAAGGAGTATATGTGATGTGCTATAGTGAGTAGATTTCACTTGGGGATTAAGCCATGAGGGAAGGGTTCATTTAGAAGGTGGCATTTAAGTGAAAATCCAAAAGACAAGATGGAACCCATCCTGCAGATACCAGAAAGAAGTACAGATAAACTATTAGAGGGCTTTATATAGGATAGTTTTGTGAACTGTTTCACATTGTCAAAAGATGACTCTGGCTGCTGTGAGGAGAATTGAAGAAGCCCATTTGGAAGCAGGCAGTCCAGTTAGGGAGCTAGAGCCGTAGTCCGGGCAAAACATCATAATAAGTTGGACTAGGATGGTGAATAGAAAGGAGTGGACAGATTCAGGATAACATGTCCAAACTAAAACCTGTTATTGACTGAATGTTGGTGTGAAGGCCAAGAGAAATTGATGAAGGTAATAGACTATGAAGGAAAAATGGGGAGTGGGTGTGAAAACAAAGAGCCTTCATTTTGCACCCTTTAACTTACCATGCACATTTCTGGTAGATGCTACACTTTGGTTTCTCCAGCCTCAAGGCATTTGCACATGGCGTTTCCTTTGGACTAGAATACTCGTCCTATTGATGCAACTCCGATGACTGGAGGAACACCAGGGTCCTTGGTCTCCCGCCGATGGGATTAATGACATGGACACACATGAAGTGGTTTTAAGGAGTGAAAAGTTTAATGGGCAAGAAAGAAGGAAGAAAGAAGAAAACAGCTCCCCTGTACAGAGGCAAGGGGGAGGAGGGCTTGGAACAGAGAGGAATGCCATGTGTGCACAGGGCCCAGGGGATTGGTTTGACCAGGTGTGTCATTCACATAGCCCGTGAAAAACCTGGCCCTCCTACCTTACCCCCTTAATATGCAAATGCAGGTTGCCATGATATTCTGAGCACATGGTGTTATCTGGAAGTGGCCATGACACTTGGCACACCTGGTGACAAGGAGAAGGCGGGAATGGCCATATTGGGTAGACCCTGTTTCTAATTGCTAGCATTTGCATATCAAAGCTTGCCAGCCTGGCTCTTTAAGCCGCCTTTCTGTTGGTTTCCGCCAAGAAATTTTACCCTATCTAGCTGCCTAAAAATATTTCTTAAGAACTCTGGTATTACTATGTCCTAGGATGGCAATTCCTTAAGGTCCTAGTTTAAGTGTCACCTATTCAGAAACATCTTCAGACCACTTGCCCAAATTACATTATTCTCTATTCAGTTTGATTTTTTAATTATTTTATTTGTAGACTTTAAAAATTGTTTGGTTTTCCCCACTACTGTAAAAGCTCATTGAGGGCAAAGATACCTTCATTTTGCCAAGCGCTGAATTCACACCATCTAGCAGAGAGTGGTACTTAAGTATCAATAAACACTTTTTGAATGATTGCATTATGTAGATCACTGTGCCAGCTTATTAGTTCCATATGAGTACCCATACATTGTTTAATTTCAATTGAATAGGCTTGCAACAAATCAAATTTTATTTGTCCCCCTTGGTTTATATACTGATAGAAAGTTTTAATGAATAGATTATTGGTTTCTTTAGTAAATAGCCCTTCAGCCCACCTCTGATTGCTCAGTGCCTGGCTCAGAGTGACCATTGAGAAGGCACTTTTCTTTCCAAGCCTCAGTTTCATAGTCTGTAAGACTGATATAAATATGATCTCTGCTTTAAAGAGTTATTGTGAAATTAAATGGGTTAATCCATATAAAATACATAGCACAGTTCCTAGTATATTGTAAGCATTTAATCAATGTGACCATCGTGATTGTTATTATTATTGATATTAATTGCTGAAAGAACAGAATGTTTTTGACACCAAAGGACCTTACGGATGAGTGAACATACTGCTATTAATTCTTATTGTCCACAAATAAAAATTGTTAAGTTAATGTTCAAATTTTTATTCCAAGCAATATTTTACAATTGTATGTTCTTCCGAGGTAATTCTCAGAACTTGCATTTAAGTGATTTAACATCATGATTCTTTCTATGATTTGAACGATTTAATTAAAGGCCATTCTTCTTAAGCTTAGCGCTTAAAAATGTCTTAGTAGAATTAGGCTTTTAGAAATTCTAAAAATATGAAAGAGAAAAACATTTGACTCCCCAGATATGTGCAAGCAACAGCAAACCATCAGATCAACTAAATAGATTAAAAGTACCTTTAACATTAGCTAAATATCCTTTTATTTTCGATATAAAAAACATAGTAGAATTCCAGTGGTAACTAATGTAAATAATTTATTTTTCCTCATTTAATGGCTATAGTTCTAATGATATCGTGTCATCATGAGGTAAAATGTCAAAATGCTTAAGGACTCAGTACTCTAAAATAGATTTTTAATATTTAAAAGGTTTGTGCGATTTTAAATAAGGCGGTGCCACCCAATATCATAGCATGCTTCATGAGAAAAAGATGCTAAATTTCCTTGACCTAGTTTCATCTTCATGTTTAGGAAACAGTGTCTAAGAAGTAAACAAAGTAGTTGTGCCTCACGTAGGAGATGATTATTGTTTGAATTTATGATTCATGCCTTGAGCAAAATTTTGTTTGTGGCCTCATTTGCAACCATAATTTACAACTTTACCAGGGATATGCTGTGTATTTGGAAGGTAATATATCAGACTTGCTTTGTACTGGAACAGTTTTCTAGCTCTGGGTGTAGTATTTTCTGTGTTTCTGTTAGCTATAAAATTTCTAGGCATAACATTTATTGTAGCAAATATGGAAATTAAAAAAAATTGTATTCCCCTTAGGAATGTCTTATTGTATTTATATTCTGATTATGGTTAAATCCAACTATTGTTTAAAGGAGTTGTTAATCCTGCAAATATCTGGTTGCAAAAGTAGGAAGATTTAACTTTTTCAAATTCTTAAAAAAGTAAAGATTGCACCATTTTTGCATTGTGTGTAATCTCTCATCTAAGAAACTAATAAGTAACATGTGACTCCAATATAATGTTTGTGTGTGCCCTTAAAATTCAGAATTTTTTTTCTGTTGCAAATAATAAGTAGACTATAATACTGTAAAATGAGTTTTGCCTGTTATCTTTCATCTATAAGTTAGTGAAGAATTTCCCACAGTATTTATTGGAAGTTCCATTGTCCATTCTAATTTCAGCTGTCTTAATACATATGGAAATACTGGGGATTTTATAATCAATCAATCAGTCTACTCCAAGTTGTAGAGATCCTCAACTAAATGTAATGTATTTTCTAGCACTGACATTTATTTATTTGCATCTTTGTACTGCAATTTTTATTAGGATGCTCTTTTATTAAGGGTAATACTTATTCCTCCAACTAACATTTAAAAATTAACTCTAAGCTTCCATTAGGTTGAAAAATTTCTGGTAGCTTGATTTGAAAATGTAATTTTAATAAATATGATTAACAAATATGATCCCATCCTATAATTTTAAAATGCTGAAATTATTCTGTATCTGATTATATATGTTTAAAAACACAGTTAAAAATAGAAAATATTGCCGTTTTTCTTGTTTTCTGATATAATTAATAAGAAAAAAAGCTAAAAGCCCAAGGGAAGTTTAAAAGTGTAGAAAAAACTTGACAATCAACATTTGCCTAATATGCTTGGTGCTACATGTACTTACATCGTAAAAAATAGATCAACCTAGAATCAGACTCTTCCAGAAATTCTTTCCATCATCCAGTTCTTAGCAGAGTTTCTTCTGACATAAAGATAAGTAGACTGAATAGTCTAGTGAGAAAGAAAGCGATCACTTTTTCTGGCAGTTACAGTAGAGAAGAGAGAAGTAGGATAATGCCTTTAGTCACAGTGCTGGGACTTCAAAACAGAATTAAAACTCTGTTTAGGAGAATGTAGGCTCAAGAATCATTTCGACACTATTACATATTTCTTTTCTTCCCCCAGTAATTATTCATTCAGCTATTATAACTAACCACGGTAATTTTCTTAGAACAAAGGAGAGCATGGCAACAATAGCTTTAAAAATGACGGAGTTTAAATGCCCAAGGTCAGAGTGTAACGTTTTGATTTCCATAAGTATTTCAAATGCTACAGGCTTTATGTAATAATTTTAATGTGAAAAATATGCAGGCCACGCTTCACTGCTCTTTGCATATACTGCAAAGAGGAAAAAAAAACCTTAAAAATTGCTTAGCTTTAATTGAGCAAAGGGATTCACATGTGATCTGAACTTGTGGCTCATAATTCCTCTAGACAGCTTCGGTTGCCGTGTGATGATCCTAATTAAATTATGTAACGGCACTGAACTAGCTAAGCTAAAGGGCCTGTTCTTTCACATCACCTGGTGACTTAACTCTTTACAGGACTCTGGGTTTGGGGCTTTGGTCTTCTACCACAATCTTGTGTGTTTTTCATTGTTAAGGGTAGGAAAACACAGTGTTGATGGAATCCGCTTTAGAAGTTTCGGCCTGTAGGTGGCAGCATTGTAAGGTTTTGAAAGTCGTGAGCTCCCAGGTCTCTGCCTGCCTTTCCCCCAAGCCTCATCCACCCGCACCACATCAGGGGAGCTGACATCACTATACGCTCATGTCAGGTAAAACTAAAATGGAGTGAAATGTTGTAGTCAAAAAATTAGGCTTTGTTCCCTCCCGTTTGTGTTTCATTATATTTCTGATGATATGGTACATTTCTAATTCTGACCTGAGATTCAGCTAAAGGATTTTTCTCAGTAGTCAGGGGTCAACCCATGGCAAACCATACTTTTTCAAGATAGGCGTTTTACCAAGTAAAGAAAGGAAATTATTCTGGGGGAATAATTATTTAACTTAGGCATGCCTATTTTAATCACTTGGGAACAAGTTAGACGGCTTCGTGGGGCCATATAGAAATCACCTAACGAGGTCACCTCACAGTAATCTCAGTGTCCCTATAAAGGTTGGCTTCCCTCTCTTCCTCCCTCCTTTTCTCCCTCCCTCGCTCCCTCTTTTTCTTCCTTTCTGCTTTCCTTTCTCCCTCTCCTTCTTCCTCCCTCCCTTCCTCCCTTCCTTCCTTCCTTCCTTCCCTCCCTCTTTTCCTTTCCTTTTCTCCATGTGCGGTCACCCTTTCACTCAAGATCTGAGATTACTTTTCTGATTTGGCCAGGGTAGAAAAGAAACAAAGGTTTACCAAGTAGAAAAGAAACAAAAACTTCACCAAATTTGATACACTTAATTTACAAGTCATGATTCATGTAGCTTTTAATGATGTATTGTTTTATGCAATATGAATTTCTCAGATTATATCACTATAATACATAATAAATGCATATATGTGGATGCTAGCATGGATTTTATTGACTGTGATGTTTTTCCTTAGACCCACAGAGATCTTGCAGTCTTACCTCGCACACTTCTCTCTGAAAGTTGTGCTTCAAAAACTTCCCTAGGTGATAATGGCAACAGTGTAGTGTAAGGACACTGGTTTCAGGCCTTGTATGAAGTCTTTGGTTAACTGAATCCTTGGGGAAAATCGTTTCTGAGGTCAAGATTGACAAAATTGTTTAAGTATTATTGAAAATATAAAACAAAATTGTTTCCTCAATAAATATAATTAGCTGCATATACTGCAGTTTCAAGAGCAAGCACTGATGTTAGGACCAGCTCTTTAAATAAAATAGGACCTCTGTGGTCTCTGGAGGGAACATGCATAAAGCAAAGTAAATGATTTTCTGTCAACACTAAGTAGACAGGTGCTTACATTGAACAGCATTCTAATATGTCTCTGAATATTTATGTCTTCTTTTTCAAATGCATTGCCCATGAATGTCACAGCTGTCAAACGTCTGTACACAAGAAGATAAAAAATGAAATTAATAAAAGGCAGATCAACATTTTGTTTGTTTGGAACACTTGTCCCCCTTGCTTCTTTCTTTTTTCTTTCTTGTTTTTCCTCTTCTTCTTTTTTTTTTTTTTTTTAATTTTTAACTCAGCTGTGTTTTAGGATTTTGGTACATCTGCATGTTCTAAAAGGCCAACGGAAATGTAAGCTGACTAGTTGTATTTGGGCTGGCACCAGGGCCTGTCTCAGTATTTAAACACCAAAATAATCAATGGAATTAATGGCCAAGAGGAACAGGGTCTGAGGATTTTTCTAGCCATTTCCGCTGTCCATGTGCTTGGCTTGCTTGGGTGCCACAAACGACATTCTGACAGGTTGTCACTGCCCTGACCTGAAACTCAAGTTTGTGAGGTGAGAGGCTCTTAAATCTTTTGGCTTCTGTAGCCCAGAGTTTTAGCTGTGCAGAGTTAGTGCCAAAACAAGCCATCATGTGCCCTCAGAGTTATAAAGGAATTTGGTTTTCAGAGCAGAGATGACTAAATAGAATTGGTGATAGATCAAAGCAATGAATAAAAAGGTCTATTTAGTCATCAGATCCCTGCCTCTCTGCTTCTCATGGTACTGAGAGAGCCAGTGTGTATAAAGAGCATGTGTTAAGATGAACTCAGCAGTCACTTGACAAGCATTTATTCATTAAGAAGCCACACATTTTGAGGTATCTGGTTGTTCTTATTAGTAAGTAACCCCCAGCAAAAATATCCCCCCAGATGTTTTCATATTTACTTTGCAATGTCCGAATGAATCATTTGGCAGCGAAGGAAAATATAGTTTAAATATTGAACCAGGAATTTAAGCTCAGGAACTCTTTGTACTTTGTTTTGCCCTTGATGAGAATTTTTCTAAATTAAAAACTCTCCAAATTGTCAAATCGCTGTTGCAAAAACCTCAGTTTAGTAAGATTTAGAATTTGGTTTCCAAATTTTGGTCATGTAATTGGTGTTTTATTGATAACCACAGATATGAACCAGATGTAATCAATATTGGTTTAGCTCAGATTTGATTTGGAGAACATACTGGTTGCTTTGATTTTTTGTTGTAATTATAAAAGTTAAAGAAAAACGCCACATAGATTCAGTTCTGATTTGAAGAGGGTCACTGGACATTTTTTTTTCTTTTAAGAAAATTTTAGTTCGTTGGCAGTCTGATTAAACAAATATTTGAGTATATTTATTTTGGGAGTTGTACAAAAGTAGTTTGTAATATGGCTCAGTTCACGTTCCTTTGATTTGTACTGTGCTGTTGATATGGATCACTTCAACAAAATATCAACCTCTTTCAAATCAGTAATTTAACTTCTTATTGGTAAAATTAGGGGTGATCAAATTGGCATGGACTGTGAGGATTTTTTAGAGGTAGATGCTGATGCTCTTGTGGCTGGAACCTAGAATTTCTCTCCATCTCTGCCCATTGAAATCCTACTCCTTCTTCAAGATCCAACACAAACGCTACATTTTCCATCAAGCCATCTCTGATTCTCCCTAGATGAAAGTATCTTTTTCTTTTCTTTTTTTACATAACACTTTGTAAGTACTTTAATGAAAGTGATTATCATATTCTGCTTCAAGTTATGAATAGTGGTTGATGTGTTTACTTCTTTCAATATATCATAAACTGTTTGAGAGCAGAGGCTTTGTCTGTTTTAAAATTTGTATTACTGCAGTTCTAGTACTCTTGTTTGCAGATTACTTATAAGTGTTGTGGCTTTCAATGCTGGTTGAATCTTTGTTGCTGTTGCTTATTTTTTGTTTTGTTTGTCAGTTTGTTTTGGTTGGAATGGCTCATTTGGCAGGAAAAACATTGCAGCTATAAAATATAATCCAAATGCTTATTATTGAAAAGCTTCTAGGGCATTTCATAACATATACATAGAGTATCTAAAAAATATGCAACCATTACTAGCAGTTCACTGAAGTTCACATTTCAAATAGGTTGCATCTGTTTCTAATCAGGTAACTGAATGATTAGCAGGAGAAAACATATGATTAGAAAGCATACAACCCTTGCTGATACGTATTATTTTAAAGCTCTCCAAACTAAGGTCAATAAAGAAATAGTACATGCAGCAAGAAGAGCTAGATTAGAGGAAGAGTTTCACCAATAAACCCTTTTGTGAGCTGTTGTAGAAACAGAACTAATTTAACTGATGGGTTGAGGCATTTGGGGCTGACATGCAAACTAAGGAATGTAAAAATAGATGAGAAGAATGGTGACTAGGAAAATTATGAGAGTTGTAGTTGAAGAAAATAAAAAAATGTTTACTGAGTAGAAAGTCAATGAGCAGATGATTTCATCCCTTTTTATAGGGCTATACTTTTAACTCAAAGAAAGCTAGTAAGAATAATAGAGAAAAGCCCTACGTTTGATAAAAGAAAATAAACAGACACTATTACAAATAAGAAATGTTGGAATGCTCTTTGTTTACTGTCATTACTAATGGGAAAGACAAAATGACTTTCTTGAGGTAGTATATCATTTTAAGATCATACTTATCTCTTAGCTTAATTCATCAACTGAGCTACTTCATTTTTGAACAGTTTTTACACCATTGAGCTTGAAGTTCACAGAAGGAAAGAACAAAAAGCTCTGTTCTCTACTATGATTTGAACCAGACACAATTTACTTCAAAACTGCATGCTGTCCTTCAGTTAATTACTCTCCTTCTGAATTCTATCAGATGTCCCTTTTTCTGCAATTTGGACAGTCTGCAACAGAAGAAAGACATGGGGAAACTTGCTCTTGGTTTTATGTTGGTGACGTGCTTTATGAATTGACTTGATACACTTTTCCAGGATTTATTACAGAAACTGGCTACACTTTTCTGTAGACCATCCCTATTCAGTATAGTCAAGGCTCACTGGCTTAACAGAACATTATGTCTGACAACACCAGTGTGCCTACAAAGCTGTTCTACAAAGAATGAAAATTTGGTTTGACGTAAAAGTCTACTGCTCATACAATGCCTTGTAACACTGTATTTCATTAATACTATTATTATTTTTAAACTGCAATGTGAGACCCAAGTGTGAGACAAAGAATTTCAAGTTCAAAGTAACTTGAAGCCACAGGGCCCTCAGCTTGGGAAATTCTTGGAAATCTTGGAGGTCATGGACCTTCCAAAAGACACAGAGAAGGGAACTTGAGCTAATTTTAGCTAAATGTAAAGGACAGAATGACCTTACCTGACACAGGATTTACTTTTTGCCATTTTTTTTTATCTTCTGGTCATTTATAAACCAACAGCTTAACTAAACTACATGCTATGGTTAACACAATTTAAGCAATTATAGCTCATAGTGATAGTTTTCCTGAAGGTTATACTTCTGATCAAATTCAAAGTCTTGATTGCCAAAGTTTACATAAATTGTTAATACAAAATTTAAGTATGTGTCTATATTCCATATGAAATACTGCTATGACATTTGTAGAATCCTAGCATCTAATTTTTAAAAACCTTAAGAACAGAAACTTATTGATTCTTACAATTTTCATCCCAAATTATTTCTGTTGCAACTTCTGCCAATTTAAGCTCCATGTTCATGTGCAAATAGAAGAGCTGGTTGTCTCTGTTGCATAATAATTTTCACAGGCCTGAAGACCTTGTTATATTAGGCCTCAGTCTTCCTTGCTCCAGCCCAAATTATTACACGTTCTTGGATCTTTTCCCAGGGATCTTATTTTCTATAACTGGTCACAAAGTCTCTGAAGATGTAAAATCTTATAATCCAGAATAGGTTATGCAAATATTATTTTATTTTACTTTATTTCTTCTCCTTTTCTTACTGGTTTGAATAAACAGACTAAGAAATGCTCCTTCAAAAGTCATAGTAAAACAGAGCATGTAGATTTTTACTTTTACTATTGAAGTTGTGGGTTTCCCTCATAGTTTATCTTTTGCTTAAGACATTCTATAAAACCTCTTTTCTAAAATCCAGACTTTAAATTTATGTCAATCAATTTACACCCTGGAAAACAGACCAGCTCAACACTCAGATCAACCTCTAAGCACATAGGAATCCAGGCAACAAGCACTTGTCTTTATAGAGCAACTCAGTTTAAGCAATTAACAATCAAGCCCTATACACATAAACACACTATAATTAACTGTTTAATAGTGGAAGCTTGCTTTTCAATTTTTTCCCTTTGAGTGTAGTCAAGGTGAATTACTTGATTTTTCCATCACTAAATGCTCCAACAGCTCGTTCTTTTGCAAGTCTCCCGTCTCCACATATTTTCCTATACTCACTATATTTGACAGTAAAACTGCCAAGCTCCATTATTTCCAACTGGCAGCAATTTAATACATAGTTGAGTCAGTTACTTAACTAAATAAATTGCTTAAAGTTAACTCTATTTGTAAGACCACAAGGTGTTTCTAAAATGTGCTGCCCTTTTATATCATAAACCTGGATTAGGTTTACAACCCCATTTCCCCTCAGCAGTTTATAAATCAAACAAAGAACATAGAACAATGCATAAAAATCCCTGTGAAACCACCCTCAGAGTTTTTGTTAATGACAAAAGCATACTGGGAACTGGATTTACTCTGTACAGGGGAGAAAAAAAAGTTTGGTTTAAATCACCAGAGTTTGTAAGAGTTATCCAAGCTCCTTTAAGAGCGATCAACTTTGGAACTAGAATTTTGTGAAGCCACAGCCATCTGTTCAATGCTTTCTGTATAAAAATGGCAGGACATGCTAAAAAGCTTTGGGCATGCTCTTCCATCTCCTTTGCTCCTGCCCCTTAACAAATAACCTGCCAAATGTTCTTGAAAGCACATGGGAGAATAAATATTGACTTACTTATGATGTCTCTCCACAGGTGCTCATTAAACATAAATGAACAAATACACATACACACAAACACACAAAATACACAATGCCCAAAGTGAGCACCATGTAATCTGGCCCAGCTGTAACATTTTCCTTTGCTGGTTACTAGGGATAGGTTTCTGAATCAGATTAAATGTGGCCACTGTTTCCATAGAAAATATATTTAAAAGTGTAGAAGGAAGCTGAAGATAGGGACATTTTCTGTAAGGGACCAATGACTAACTCTCTTGTAAAAGGTGAACATACTTTGTTTTTATGACTTAGTTGAGGGTCTGTGTTTAGAGAGGAGAAAAAAACAACAACCCAGAAGTGCTTCAATCTGCAAAGAGTGGAAAAACCAACAAACAACAACAACAAAAACCGTAAAAGCCACAATTACTTTTGCACCAACTTAATACATTGTTTTGTTTAGATTTAGAAATCTCACCATGACAGTGATTTTAGGAAATGACTTTTATTTGCTTAGTGAAGTCTTTAGTGCTTTTAGAGCAGAGCTTGGCATTTCTGGTCTAGCTATTTTCTGAGAGGGTAAGGAGTACAAGAGTAGATATCTCTGGCTAGTAAGATACTGTAAACTTCTCCAGACCTGCACTAATAGAAGGGAGACAATCCCCTAAGCATTTGTATTTGTCTCTGGAAGGGCATTTTAATATTCAGTTATATTTGGATTTAAGCACATTATACTCATGAGAGAACTGAAAGTACTCACCCTGTCTCTACTCACCAGGGCCTAGAAAGTCTAACACTTTCGCAGCTTGCCTGCCTTCCACCTCACTTCCCCACCTTGTTCCACTTCATGAAGGGGTAGACTAATATCTGGGAGTCTGAGCTCTAGTTTAAAAAGACCAGTGGAGTTTTTTTCTTAAATTCAAAATCAGGAGCACAGACTTTCAAAAAATGAAGATTGCTTGTGCAAAAAATGTTGGTGTAGAGGCAGGACAAATGTCTCAATGGAAACAAAGTATGGAAGTCCAAGCTCCGGCTGTTGTTTTCTAGAATATTGCAAACCCTTCTGTTCTGTTGCAGCCCAGGACTGGTAATCGGGTTTTTTAAGTGTGTCACAAGACATGATGAAAATTCACTGGAGAGGTTAAGAAAAAAGTACCTCTTAAGTTGCTTCAGTTTCAGCTTTCACTGGTGAGAGCTGAAACATTTGCAGAAGACATCAACAAACCAGAAAAAAGATCCACAGCTAATCAAGGTTGTGCAGACAGGAGACAAAGGTAGTTATTTAAAGGGCCAACTTTTAGTTATAGGAGGGAAAGAAAATAAAAAGAAGATTAATAATGAAAATACACAAAATACCAAAAAGCTGGGTTAATTAATGATCTTAATCTTTTAATATACTTACCAAACTGCCAATCAGCAAGTCATGTAGAGAAGTCTGTGATTTATACTCTTTTGCCTACTGTAATTCTTCATGGCGAGTTTAAAAAGTGCGAAATTGCTAGAAATCAAGAAAACAAGAAGCAGTAGCAATCTGAAGAATCTATAAATGTACTGAACAAAAGAAAACTTCAGTGTAATGCTTAAGACAAAAAATAAAACAAAGTAAGCAAAAAACTCCCCAAAGTAATAGTACTCAAATGTATAAAGATTTTGATATGAGTTATCTCTATGAATCATCTTTTTGCCTAGAGAGGATGAAGTTTGCAAAGTAGAGAAATGTCACATAAAGTAGGACATGTTAAAAAGATAAATTCAACTGAAATAACGACATATCACACAAAGATATACTGATGTGTTTTGGATCTCAGAATAGTTAGATCACAGTTCTATTGTTAAGGCTTATTAAAACTAAAGTGTGTAATATTCTTTTGTGTTTTTTATTTTTGAGACAGAGTCTCACTCTGTTGTCCAGGCTGGAGTGCAGTGGTGTGATCTCGGCTCACTGCAACCTCTGCCTCCCAGGTTCAAACGATTCTCCTTCCTCAGCCTCCCAAGTAGCTGGTACTACAGGCGTGTACCACCACGCCTGGCTAATTTTTGCATTTTTAGTAGAGATAGGGTTTCACTATGTTGGCCAGGCTGATCACGAGCTCCTGACCTCAGGCGATCCACCCACCTTGGCCTCCCAAAGTTCTGGGATTACAGGTGTGAGCCACTGCGCCCGGCTGTGTGTAATATTCTTATATAATAGGCTGATCCTTTTGGAAGATGCATGTGAAAATCTTTACTAGTAGTTGTAGCAAGAGGTGACTACGTCTTGCTCCTGATCTGAGTTCTGCTCCTCTGTGGTCTCCTACCTCCAAATCACTTGTGGACTCTTACCTGTTAATCCACTCTCCATCGCTACCTACGTTGTTCCATGTCACACCTATGATTTTTTTTTTGTACTTGCAATGGTGTACCAATTGCATGGAATTCTCCATCTTTGTAGTTGTTTGGAGTTCACAGTTTACAGCAAAATAACTTCAGGGTTTGCATTTATTTCCATAGGTTAGTTACTTTAAGTTTGAATTTGTTGTCGCACAAATTCTTACGGATATTGCAACTCCAAGAGTTGTTAAAATTCTCTAATTTCTGTAAATATACCTACCAATATTGTCCTTAAATACTTTATCCTCTCTGTGTGCTGCTCTGGTGGGAAGGGATTGATATATATTTCTGCTTCCTGCAGAAAGCAGAAACTCTCCAGAAAGGACTCTTCAGTTAAAAGCCCTTTAGATCATATTTACCACAGTATAAGGTTCCTTCTTTTTCCCCTGTGCTGTTGTTTTGGTTTAAATTGCTTGTCATTTAACTATTTCATGGACTTTTATGAGTATATCACAATGACTTTTTATTCATTTAATAAATATTTATTAAGAACCAACTACTAGTGATAGGGCCAAACCATAAACCCAGGTTTTCTGACTCTGAAGCCATCCATTAGACTACAAGTCTTGCTTGTCATGGATTTAAAATCTGAAGTGTAGAATACACATTCCATTTGAAATAGAAGATAGTTCTTTATAGAACCAGTTTCCCATGTTTAACAGATTCTGGGCATTTTAATTTCATAGCCAAGACCCATCAATTTGCTGGCACATATGCTGCAGGGAAGTCAATGCTGAAACAGGGAAGTTTGTTTTAAAAGGTGACATTAGTTTTGAGAATGAGTTGATATTTGTTTTATTGTTTGTTTGTCTTGCTGATCACTTTCGTGGCATGTTTTGATTTAATTGTGTTAAGAATTTCTTTTTTTTAAAGTCTGCCTAAGGGCAGTGGGGATGGGTTCATTGAGAGATACAAATAGAAAATTAATAAATTCAGAGCATATTTGGTTTGTTACTGCCCTTTGGAAAATAGCTGAAAGAATGTCTTGCTTTACTCGTGTCATTTACATGCCAGAATGACATCTATCTATAGAAGCAAATATCCTATACACTGGAGTTTTAATGGATGGAAGAGATAACTACCCATAGACTTAGAGGTTCTATAATACTGAAAATGCTGAAGTACTAAGACCTCAGTGGCTTTTACAAATGGGACTTTTGATGTTCTTTACTTCGCTATGTACACATAATCCTGAAGTTTGCTGCCAATCCAAGGTTGTCTCTGCCTCATCTAGAACCAGCTTGAATCTTTCTCAACAATTTGTAATCTCTTGCTACAATAAATATATATTTCTTTAAATTTTGCACTGGAGACCTTTTGTTGCACTGATTCAGAGTTTGAATTCTTGCCTAGAATTTTTGGTAAATTTTCTATTATTTATTAGGTTAAGGAAAGACATTCTTGGAGTGAGGAGGACTAGATTGTTAATTATCACTTACTATGGGCCTGGCATATGCTAAGCAGTTTACATATATTATCCCGTGTAGTCTGTACAATTGCCTTTTCCTTTTTCAATGAGTGGAAACTTAAAAACAGTACATTTGCTATCATGTGGGATATTTGCAAATATTTTTGATCTTCAAAAGAATGTGTCAGACTTGAAAACTTTGGGAAGTCACAATCTTATTCATGCTCACTTATCTCATGAGCTTACAAAACTGCTAGATGATTGACAGTATAATATGTTTGTAAGAGTCCCATCCTCCAGGTGAAATTAATTAGGTTTTTCACCTCTAATCTTGTTTTTCATTGCCAGGATTTAGTTGGCTGAGCCAGAGTTCAAGCTACTTCACTGTTCAAAATTTGTAACTCATAAACAAATGATAAAATAATTCTGTCTATAATAATATATATGCAATGATTCCCAAGATGTGGCTCAGGGCCTCCAAAGGTTCTTTGAGATCCTTTTAGGATGTTGCAAAAAGAAAGCTATTTTCATAATAATACATAATAATAATTCAATATTTGCCTTTTCTCCTCCATTCTCTCGTGAGTGTACAGTAAAGCTTTCCAGATGCCACATAACTTGTGCTGGTGTTAGTGATCTGACGAGTAGATTTTGTTGTTGTTGGTGGTGGTGGTGAATTCTTGTGTTTAATGGAATTTTCTAAAAGAGTGGTTTGAGGGTATAAGTATATGTGTGGTTTTAGATATGAACTGTTTGTTTTCAATACTTCTGTGGTGTTTACACGAGTTATTTGTGATTGTGCCATCTGTAATCTCTGCAACCCATTCTTGTTCAATAAATTTTTTATTTTTAAGTGATGAAACTTTCTCTGCACCTATACAGAGATACAAGAAGTATAGTTTGTGTCTTGTCTTGCAATAATATTAAGAAAAAGATTTTTAAATATTTTATAAATGTTAAAATTTATTTTAACTGTATTTAGTATTTAGAGATATTTATTCTGAAATTAAAAAAAAATTGATCAATTTGAGATATTAGTCCAAGGGTAGAGTTTCAGTTATGTGGGATGAGTAAGTTCTGCACATCTAAAATACAGCAAGGTGACTATAGTTAATAATATTGTATTGTATACTTGAGATTTGCTGATAGAGTAAATCTTACATGTTCTTATCACTAAAAAAAGGTAATTATGTTAACTACCTTGATAGTGGTAATGATTTCACAATGTACACATATATCAAAACATGTATACTTTAAACATATATGATTTTTGCTAGTTATATCTCAAGAAAGCCTGGAAATTAAAAAAATAAGTAATATATTTTTGCATTTAAAGTTTGATTATTGGTTTACAGAAAGGAGATTAGAAGGCTTGTCTTCCCAAGTAGTTGTGTGTTTTGTCTAAAATTTCTGAAAAAGATGAAATCTCATGGAAGAATAATTTACACCAAATAAATTGGAAAAAAATGTAAAAGAGGGAGGAAAATATGATGAAAGCTATCTTATCCTTGGCTTTATACATACTAGAAATCATGTCATTGTATCTTATGCACTAGAATATTTTTGAATATTATTAGGGTATCAGTTACATTGCAGCATCATTAAGACATTCATGTAGACGTGATAGGCTCATTAAAAAGCAAAAAAAGTTTATTATAATTTTTCAAACTATAAATGAAAAATGAATCATTTTGCAGTGTGAAGCTCATACAATAGCTTGTACAATAGACATTGCTGTATGCCTGCTGGATTAAAAATCAGTAAAAAAGAAAAAAAATGACAGTGCCAACTGAGTCATTTTATTAAAGATTTAGCTATAAACTGGAAAGCTGAGTTAATATTTCATGGGCAGTGTTGTACTTTTGTCTCTCAAAAGGGGGGCTCTACAGCCATGGATGGACTTGCTGTTTTGCTTATGTTTGCTTTATGTTTTGCTTATGATACCAGGAGGTCTTAGCACCAACTAATCACTCAAAGATAATTGTTTTTTTGTGAATGTTTGTCAAACAAACAAGTGGTTGAAATATTCAAAGCATTGGAGTTACTCAAGTATTGAATCATTGTTTTGAATCTGATGGTTTGTCCTGGTCAATATTTTCTTTTCTTGTTATTTGCACTTATGGCACCTAAACATTGTTGGATAAAACTGCTAGTGCCTTGTAGGAATGTGGCACCAAGTTGTACTAGTGGTCATTATATTTATCACCACCATGCACTCACAGTAAAACAAATATGTTTCATTTAATAATGTCTTTTATGAAGCAAAAATGATTAGTTTTATTAAATCTTAATCCTCGAGTACTTTTTTAGTAATTTATGGAAAATATGCATAAAACACTGTTGTATATCAAAATACAATGGCTATCTTGAGGAAACGCTCTTGTGTGATTTGGGGAAATTTGTTTTCTCCACAATGAGCTTAACTGCTTTCCAGTACATACATACATACATACTGTCTTACAAGATTGGTGGTTACATAGTTAAATATGATTTTTGATATTGTACAAAAAATATATCAACATTTTGAAGATCTGTATTATTTGGTAAAGCAATATTTTCTAAATGACCAGTTTGTAATATTACAAAGTTATGCATGGATAAAAGATTCATGTAAATGTAAGATAGATCAGTGGGTTTTAATGTAACAATATGAAAAGCTTATTGATATGTTTCAGATTCCACTCCACCAACTTTTAAGAAACTACCAATTGTTGATGTATTGTCAAAGAAGAATAATTATCTGAAAAGGTTACTATATTTTTCTTTCCTTTTCCATTTACCTATCTGTGTGATGCTAGATTTTCTTCATGTACTGCAACCAAAACAACTTATAATAGGTTGAATGCAGAAGTGGATGTATATCTGTCTTTATTAAGCCGGATATAGAAAAAAAAATAGGCTTGCCAACCCAGGTGTAATAGAATAAGAAGGATGCAATTATGGCAAGAAGTCCTTACATAGAGGTCAAGTAGACTGTGGTCACTTTACTATGTGTGGACGTGACCACTTGTAGAAAGGGAATTGAGTCCCTGGGCATCGGTTTCTCATTTTTGGCAGTTTCTCACTGTCTGTGGTCCCTGTTGATCACTGAACTTTAGGGACATCTCTGTGAGGAGTTAGAGAGGCACTGGGGAGCTGTGTACATTTGCTCATCTTCTTAGTTTATATATCCTTTATAGTACTTCCGTGCTGGTTCAGTTATGAACCATAGTAAAGGCAAAATTAGTCCTAGTCTGAATTGTCTTTCATGATGATCCTCAAGCACAGAACACACTGTGGGTCTGTCCTAGGTCAGTCACCAATGATGTTAGGTACAGACTTGGTTTGAAAGTGTTTTCGAGCCTGGTCTCTGGGAAAGGAAATTGCTGTAAATAAGAAGTACTGACAATCTCTTATAAAACTGAACATAAAGTCTTTTAATAAATTTGGCAAAAACCAGTCTTGTGACTCAGGAGCAGTTTGCCTATTTACCTTTGACAAACAGTGGAAACACGGCATTATTTGCATGAATTTCAAACCAAGGTCCACTGTAAATAACACTGGATTTTGAGTGAAGAAAGAACAAGTGGGAAAGCATGTGAGAGCAGCAGGAATGCTGATTATAACTTTTTCTCATTAGCAAATATGCAAATATGTTTTTTTACTTACCTAATATTCCTGCTACAAAGCAAAATCCTCCCTAGACTTTAAAAAATGGACAACTTGTTGTAAAGGGGTAATGATACTAAGATTTCAAGGAAGTATGCTTTTAACCTGATAATAAAAAAAGTGTATTGGTGAAGAATCTGCTCCTCTCTGCTCACGAAAATAAATAAAATTACCGATTTTGAGTAAACTTTCATTCCTTAATGCATTGCGAATAAACAAAAGTTGCATTTTCAATTGCCCCTTTTTTTACTTGGGAAAGAAACACATTATTGAAATGAAAATGATGCCATTGCTTTTGTCTTTGTGATACTGTGATTTTTAATGTCAGAGGTTACTGATCTTCTGAAACTTCTGCCTTTCTTTTTCATAGATAAAAATATTCTTTATTAATGAGATTTGTTTTGTTTTGTTTGGGGGAACACATGTTCTGTTTCCGCTGAGAATTTGGTGCTTAAGTAAAAAGCTGGCATTAATAGGGAGAAGCATATCTCCTTTATAGATTCATCTTCTATTTTGAGAAACACAGCAGGCCTGTAGAAAGAAGCAGGTCATGTCATTTTGTGGTGATGAATAAAAATAATAGAAATTATTTATACAACCCAGAAAAAGAATGCAACAGGAATGAGCAGAAGTTAATTAGTAAACCATGAGAATCTAGATATCTTCTTATGTACAAAAGTAGTCAGTAAAGTACCATGCCAATGAAAGGCACAAACCCTAACTAGAGTGGCCACCCAAGCTGGAAGAAAGACTTCAAGGCTGATAGATAACAGTCTCAAATAATGATTTGTAAGAGACCTGGTTTATGCTAGGATGAAAGGTAAGACAGGCAAAGTTTGTCTCCTGATACGAAAGAAACTGCATGTGATGATACTTTATAAACCATTTGAGAATTGTAAGAAACTCTTACTGGTGTTTGAACGACACTCAGTGGGAACTTTCATGACAGGAATGCAGATGGTCTTCCTATGTTATGCAGATTTCATAAGTCTCACAGAAGTTTTGGATGGTTAGACTTTACCCAAGTGTCTAGTTTGTTAGCTCTAAACATTGCATCTCAGACCTCATAAAAATGCTTCAAATCTTTTTTTATGGTTACAAAGACTTTTTAAAACTAACAGAACTTATTTTGACGGCCCTCATAGGTAATTTAAAATTTCTATTTCCATGATGCATTTCTAAAGGTGGAAGTAATTGAAGAAATGACAAGGGCAACATTCTAGATTGTAAATATTTCCCTTTCATTTGTGGCTTACTTCTCTCCAATTAAGTCAGCTTAAAGGTATTTCTGCTGCTAACAGTTAACCATGTAGGACAAAGTAAATTATAAGCATATCATTTTTCTCCTTACTAAGGTTAAGAATCATGCATTTGATGGGCTAATAAACCATAATAAATAATATTGATTAGTTAAATAAAACATGGTTTAAAAAAACTGTCGAAGTAGAATTAGTCTGCTAAGTTGATGTTGGATATTCACTAGTTGAAAAATATTGGTCATAGCAAATACCATAGACTTTTAAGACTATATTTTAAGTAGATGTTTTATAGAAATTTAGAGCCATTAAGTTGGGAAAACAGAGGAGCACTAATTAAGGTCATAAAACCATTTTGTTGTGCCTGAAAAATATCTTAAGCTAAAAAAATGGAGGAACTGTTATAATAATGGCAAACACTCATTGAGTAATTCTTATGTGGCAGTCACTAAGCAGACAGATTAACTCCTTTAGTCTTCATAACAATATTTTTGGATAGAGATTAATGTTATAATTTTCACTTAGAGATGAGATACCCTCGGCCTACAGTATGAGGTCTCTTGTCTAAGGATAAACAGTAAGTGGCAGAGCTGGGATTTGAACCCAGACAGTATGGCCCTGAAGCCCAGTTTCCCAGCCATTATGCTAAGATTATTAGAAGACATGAGTAACCAAAAACAGGTATGAACACATCCCAATTCTGCTAATTTGTAGAAAGTTAGACCAAGTGAAGGTTAGAAAAGTAAATTCTAGACATTTTAGATACATGTTAGAAGGTCACTATTAATTGCAGACATTCTTATGGCCTGGAAAAAATCAAGATAAGGAAGATAGGAGAGAAAGGCAAGTAAATAAGGAGGGGGTGCCATAGCCAAGAAGATACTGCTAAGTATGAAAACACCATTCCTCATCTCAGTGTTTCAATTTAATTACTTGTGAGACTTTTTTCCTATAGAAAAGTCATGGAAAGCAATGGAAAAATAAAAGTTGTGTAAGTTTGCTTAAGTGATATTTACTTAGTAGCCCTCTTCTCTTCCATAATACATCAACTAAGCATTAATTCTGCTTGCATTTATGTACGTGTTTCAGTAGTAAGAATATATTTATAACTGGGCAGTGCAATTTGAATATTTAATATGTTTAAGAATAAGAATAGATGAGACTGTTGCTGGGAAAAATGCCTAATTATCAAAGACCACAATGAAGTTCAACTTTAAATAATCTTTGTTGCCTGTGATACAATCCTTCAGTTTCTCACAAGGAATATAAATTATTATAATAATAGTATAAATGATTATTAATGATAAGAATAATAGTTACTATAATGTTTATGGGGTATCTGCTAGTCTTAACTATGGTCAGTGATTTACATAAATGTTTATGTACAACTTACAAGGACCACATGTGTTAGGTATCCAAATCATTTTACAGGTGAGGAAACTGAGGCTCAATAAAGAAAGTAACTTGTCCAAAGAATGTATGGAAATACAGGGTGGTTGAGTGGCCATTTATGCATCAAACCTGTATCATTTGCTTTCCATCTTTGTACTTGAGCAACACTGTTGAATTTGTTGTCCTCAGATATTTCAGAGATGTGTAATGAAGTCATTATAGTGATATGTAGGTTTTTGTTTGTTTGTTTGTTTTGACAGAGTCTTGCTCTGTCACCAGGCTGGAGTGCAATGGTGTGATCTCGGCTCACTGCAACCTCCGCCTCCTGGGTTCAAGCGATTCTCCTGCCTCAGCCTCCCAAGTAGCTGAGACTACAGGCGCACACCACGATGCCCAGCTAATTTGTGTATTTTTAGTAGAGACGGGGTTTCACCAAGTTGGCCAGGATGATCTCGATCTACTGACCTTGTGGTCTGCCTGCCTCAGCCTCCCAAAGTGCTGGGATTACAGGCGTGAACCACCATGCCTGGCCGTAGTTTTTAATTTCAAAGCAGTATTTACTGAGGTCAAATAAAGTAAAATGAATTATAATTGTTCTCAGAAAATTACTTAGGATAGTCAGTGGTGATATGGTAAAATTATATTCTCCACCAAAGAGATATATTTGACCAACTTTGCCTTTACAATGGCCTAATTACTGGTGTATATGGAAAAACTATGGTCTGTATTTTTCTTTTTTTCTAGATTCTTGCTATAGATGGAAAAGGAAGGACTCCTTTTTATTGAGCTACTGAAGGTCAAAAGTACATTATTGGACAAAAATATCAGTTTCTTAAAGGAGAAATGAACAACAATAGGATTTTTAAAAATTAGTTTCTTATCAATACATTGAACTGCTCTCCATAAGTGAGTGTTCCCTCAATACATAGAAATGATGGAAACCACTTTTAATAAGGCGGCACTTAAGCACAAACACACATACTATTTTTCTTACTCCTTTGACTCATCAGCAGGTGATTTGACATGCTGTGTTAAAGGGCTGATGTTTTTCTTGTGGGTGGAGACCCAGCCAGCTTTGACTGGGGTTGTGGGTGGAGAGCAG
Source organism: Pongo abelii (assembly GCF_028885655.2). Lineage (NCBI taxonomy): Eukaryota > Metazoa > Chordata > Mammalia > Primates > Hominidae > Pongo > Pongo abelii. The sequence continues at coordinate 38,611,938 of NC_072001.2, forward strand.
CATGCTTGGCCTTCTGTGAATGTTGATAACTTAACATTGACAAACGATCACATTATCATTAATCCAAAGTGTTTGATTGAGGACCTGCATATTCATCATGTAGACACTGGCTTTAAACTTGAAGCATTCCTAAATAATCATATATATCAGGTTTAGAGGAGGGGTAGAAATGACATGGATATATGGACAGTAAATTTGAATTACTCTTCTAACTTGAAAATCATTTCATTGATTTGGAAAGAAGACCACAAACTCCATCCAGTTATTCATGAGCTGAAATGGAATAATGAGAATGGGAATGAAGAAGTACCCTTACTCCCCCAATGCCCCATGTCTGGCTGCATGGTATCATTAATATTTATAGTTTTTGAAAAGAAAATTATCCTTATTCCAGGGACTTTCACTACTTATTGAACATATTTAAGATCTCAGCTAGCCCTTACGTATGCAGCTGTGGGCTACATGGAATTACCAAATCAAATAATTAAATAACAGCTCTTTTCATGTTGCCCAAATGTCATTGAAGCCTCTGGTGTACTCAGAGCATATATAGACGGTGTGGAATAATGTCAAGAGCATGGAATAGACTGCCGGTATTTGTAGCCTGGAGCTCCTACTAACTGGGCCTGAGACCTTGGCCAGTACCTACGTCATAGGGTTTCATGAGGCTTAAACAAGTTAACACATGTCAACCCTTGTGCCTGGCATGTAGTAAGGACTTAGAAAAAATAACCTATTTTATTTTATGTGCCTCTTCATGTCAGTCTTAATTGAGCAGTCCTTTGGAATAAGTAGGATGATGTCTTGTTCATGTCCACATCTCTAATATCTAATTACCAACAAACTAAGGTATGCAGTCATGTTTGTAGTTATAACTACCTTGCATCCTTCTACTGGATGAAGTGCCAAATAGAGTGTCCTATGTACTGTGGTTTTAAGGTGAAGTATTTTTACAAAAGGCACTTTAGTAGCATGAACAGGTCCCCAAACCTTTTGTTATTTATGAGGAGCTACACTCCTCTTCATTTGAAGCCTGGTGGACAGCTGGTATTGGGATGACAAGGTGTGTTATCAATGTATTCATCCAGGACAGAATTATTGAACACTAACTATGTGCTAGGCACAGTTCTAGGCATTGGGGACATGCAGGTGAACAAGACACATGAAGTCCCTGTTCTTGTGGATACTGGGGGTGGAAAGGACAGATAATAAAGGATGAGTAAATAAGAAAAATACCACCTGGAAGATAATTCTCTGCTATCAAAAATGAAAGAATGTGTGGAAATACTGGGTGATTGAGTGACCATTTATGTCAGCTGATCGGGAAAGGTCTTTCTGAGGGAGCAGCACTTGAGCTGAGCTTTGAGTGAAAAGAAAGGCCGAGGCAAGTGAAGAGGGAGGAAAGGGTATTCCCAGAAAAGAGGCCAGCTTGTGCAAAGACCATGATTAAGGAATTTAAAGAGAACAGGGGGAAAAGGGAGAGTGGAGCAGGGTGGGGTTAAAGAAGAAGGCAGAAGCTTTGTTAGCCATCTTAAGGAGTTTGGATTTTATTTCAGATGCAGTAGAAAACCATCAGAGAATTCTAATAAAGCAGAGAGATGTTTAAAAAATACCACCCTGCCTGCTGTGTGGAAAGAGATCTTGGAGGGCAAGAGTGTCTTGATTCTTGTAGTTAAACTTTGAGCTGGCTTGGGTGAAAGAGGATCTACTTATTAGTGGAAACCCAGGAAGAATTGAAGATTGAACCCACAGAAAGGCCAGAGATGTGGCTGGTTTCAGGTACAACTGTAAACCAGAGTCCTGGATACTATGAGGACTCTGTCACTCAATCTTTTTATTCCACCTCTTCTGTATAGACTTTGTTTTCTCAATCCAGGTGGTACTACTTCTTTCTTGTGAGGCAACATGGCTACAGACAAATCCTAATTTTATCTCTTCATTGCTTCTACCACCAGAATGGATTAAATCTATCTTTCAGTAACAAGACTGAAATATCTCAGAGGAGGGCTCTGATTGGCTACTCCTGAATGAAACCACCGTTGTCATGGAATGGGCTCATGAGCTCACCATAAAGATATTGAGGGATTAGAGGTACCAATGTACATCCAATGGGAAGTAAAAGGGAGGGGACCGGGCAGGCAATCCCATACTACCACGTTCTTAAGAAAGGGGGACAGGGAAGGGGGATTGCTAAAGTTCACAGGAGTGTCAGTCCTCCTAGGTGCTGGGAATGTAGCAGCAAACAAAACAGATGAAAATTCCTGTCCTCATGGAAATAGCATTTTAAGGTCCAAGGTTTAAAAAGTGCTATGTATAGCACCATATCACATGCAAAATGCTGTTTCAGCATCTGAAAACGCACCAAGAAAGCAAAATAGTGCGTCTCTGCCCTCTGCCTTTATGGAGTTTAAAGTGCACTGTGAAGTATAAAAGGAGAGGCAGAAGAAAGGGAACAGGTCTAGGGCACCCCTGCCATGTACCGCTCTCAGGCATGAAGATTAAGAGGAAAGAGATTCCAGAACTTGGTTCATCTCCCTGTTCTCCCCAGACCCTCATCATCATTGTAAATAGTGCAGCATGAGGAAGGTTCCCTGGCAGAAGCTGCATGGCTGTGGCCCCCTCCCTATGCCTTGGTAGTGTACACCAGGCTAAGGCCTGACCAGCTTCACTGCCAGCCTCTCCTTTACAGGCTGTACATTCCAAGTGTCATGATGCAGGGAACCATTGTGCTAGCAGTGAGGGCAGCACCCTTTCTGACTGATCACAGTCAGCCTGTGGTGAATCTCTTCGCTTAGTCTAGTGATGCATTTTGTAAAACCACACATTCTGGGTTTAGCGCACTGGGGTTTTCACTGCCACATCCGTCAATCAGTTTCAATCACTTGCCAATCAGGTAACAGAACCAGAAGCCAAGAATCTGCCCAGCGCAGGCAAAGACCTAATGGGTTTGTCTGTCAAATGCATACTAATCCTGTGTTTCAGTGAAATGTTTTGAGCCAACTAACAACCACAGAATGAGTGACTCAACTTTTTTCTCTTATTTTAAAAACAGAAAACTATTAGAGACAGAAATGCACTCTGGTGAATAAAGGGCAGGACATTAAATTGGCAGAACTTCATAGTCTAGGTATGCTTATTTAGACTAATTGAAGGATTAGACAATTGGGCCTAAGACTGTATTTGTTCTGGTCAAGAAAATTGTGTGTTAAGAGCCTTAGCAATATTTTGATTACGCCTAGATGGAAACTAGAATGAACCAACTGATGTTTTTAAATGTATTTTTTTCCTTCTCAGCAAAAAGTGAATAGAGAAATGTTTGTGAGGTCAGATTTGTGGATTTGAGTTCAATATGAGCCAAGGATTTTACCACATCTTGGTGCCACTGGCCTTAGCTACTTGTGCCAGTTATTAATGAATTGTCCCTCAGCTCCACATTCACTTATTACTGACTGATCTGCAAAATATAGGTGAGCGTTTTAAATATTTTTCCTTTTCTTGCTTGCACCATGATAAGCTAAGTTTATTGAGGGCACCAGGAAGACACTGCAGGAGGAAGGACTTTTCCTTCCTGGTTCCTGTTCGCTTCTATTGGCAGATCCCTATGGCAGAGATGGCATCTCAAGCATCTGGCTCCTATAGCACAAGTGTCTTCTCCAGTGCCCAGTTTCTACACCCAGGACCACCTTCATGGGCATGCAGCCTGTGCAGTCACTCAGGGCCCTATGATTGCTTAGTGCTCTGTTGTTGCTGTCTTGTACTAGGCCCTGAAATTATCTAGCCAGTTCTGCCTTTATCTCAAGGCAGCTTCTCCAATGCCATGCTCTGTGACATGGGCTGCTTCTCCATCACCTGCTTCCGACAGGGTACTGTGGTCAGCAGCAACCAGTGTCCAACAACTTTCCCAGTACCCCTCCCTGTGAATAGCTTTCTCTATCACACAGCAATTGAGGCATTTTCTGGTCCCTTTCTGCTCTGACCTTAGTTTCACTTGAGAAAATTGAGCCTTCTTTCAGCAGTGGGCTTGACAAACCAGATGGCAGCACTCCTCATGGGTTTACTCAGAGCAAGGGGTCCTGAGGACTGCGATGTACATCCAGCAGTCCTGCAAAGGAAGGCAGAACTCTAAATTGGAGAACAAAGGAGGGAAGCAGATGCCAAAGGAAGTGCTATGGCGATCAGAAGCAGTCAGTAATCTATAGTAGTAATAGTAGCAGTAGTAGCAGTAGTATAGTAGGGAAGGCTGGGGGAAGCCATTAAGGGCTGAAATGCGGGAATATTGGATCCCACTTATGGTGATGTCAGCTGTTGATATGGCTTCATATCCTAACTTTAAAGTACAGGACAAGTCCATTACCTGTTTCAGCTACACATTCATATACTGACACCAGAATAGATGCTGCTGGCTTGTCCTGTCCTTCTTTCTGTCCGTCTTCCCTTACTCCATGTCCTGGGGCAGAAGGTAATTATGCTGCTTGTCTGCCTTCGTGGGTAGGCAACAACATCACATCAAATCCCTAGACCCTCAACTGCGCTGAAATAAACGGCTAATTGCTAAGGAACTAATCACTTTCTATAATTTAGGATTCCCTCAACCCACGTATGTTGATTTATGATTTATACTTGTATTAACTGAGTTTTATGACCTTATTAAAAATAGATACAAATATTAATCCCTGCTAGCTAGTTTTCTCTCCATAAAAATTTTGTGAGGATGTTGCACATGCATTGGAAACATCTTAAGAGCTTTAGCAAATAATATTATTTGGCAGTAAGAGCAATCAGTTTTTTGTCCTATCTCCATCATAGACTGTAGCTGTGAAAATTAGTTTTACCTTGTATTTTGTTGTCTTAAATGTCAGTGTGTGTTACAGACTCTCTGGGATTTAAAGTTTGCAACATCAACAAAGTTCTATGCTAAATACATTGAAAATTGGGATAAGTATCTAAAATGGGTCTCTATTTTCAAATGACTTTCATGTTCTCTTTAAAAAGTGGCAGTCATAAAGACAATTCAACAAATTAAATAGTAAGAAAAAATTTTAAAAAAGGAAAAAATAAAATTGAACACATGTAAAGTATATTCAGTGATGGGCTAGAAGGGTTACATAAGCAATTTCTCGTTTATTATTCATGACTTTTCTATTGTTGGAACATTTTAAAACTCTTCAAAATAATGCTAATTTTGAAAAATATAGTACTATACACAGTTTAGTTTTCCAACCCTTGATGTTTTTAACTGTACTGCACCTGTCTGTCTTCAAACCTGGAATATTCTCCAGCATTGCCTTTTTAAATTTCATTTCTCTGCCATTCCACCAATTTCTTTTGCTGGAATTTATATTAAATGTACATTGGGTCCTCATAAGTTAATTTTGTTGTCTCAACTACTATTTCATATTATTTAATTTATTAATCTTTTGGTGCTGCATTCTGGAGCAATTTTTCAGTCAGACACGGGCCAGGCAGTTTCAAGGCAGTTTGATGGCGCTGTAGTTGATGGGAGAGACCTGCGGCTTGGGGGATGCAGGGCTGTTCAGGAGGGTGGGTTGTGCTTGGGCTTGCACGCCTCTGACCTCCAGTCCCTCCTCCATCCCTGCAGCTGAGGGCACCCGGTGCACAGACCCACCTGCAGGCAAGCCCGCCATGGTGGCCAATCGCAAGGGCGGCCTGAAGCTGAATGCCATCTGTGCCAAGCTCCAGGTGGTGTTGGAGAAGCGAGCTCAGGCTGGCTCCCACGCCGGGAGCAGCCTGCCCTCCAACTTACCCATTCTATATTTAACAATATGAAGTTTAAAGTTTAATTTGTGAGATTTAAAATTTCAATTATTTTATATAGTTTTCCATTTTCTGGATTTCTAATTGTTTCTTTTTCACATCTACTTAACATTGTTTACTTCTGTTTTCTTTTATGATATCTTTTCTTTTTAAACATTTGGGATTGGGGTTAGTTTTCCAAAAATTCTTTGAGTCCTAACCATAATCTTTTTTGAAAAAGAAATTTGTAGATTATGCTACTATTTTCATTTTATCTGTAGTGAATTAATCTTCCAACTATGAATTTTGTTGGCTGTGTCTGGCCCACCTGCCTTCCTTCCTTTCTTACTCTTTCCTTCTCTTGCTTCCTCCTTCCATTCCTTTCTTCTTTCTCTATGCTCATTCTCTTCTTTACTTGCCTTATGGTTGTCTCCACTTTATCTCCTAGGTCCTAAAGTTCAAATCCAGGTCTTACACTGGCAACTCAGGGCGGATATTCCACAGCTCCATTAGATGCTAGATTAGATATTAGATCTCACCACTAAGCTAGTAGGTGAGTTGGGCCAGGTTTAGGCAGCATGACTCTGTCTGCTCTCTCTCACTCCCTGTAAAATGTAGCCCTTGGTTGCAGTCAATAGAAGCATTATTCAGACTCTTGAGTGGAGATTTGGTCATGTGGGAGGTAAGAGAAGAAGAGTCCTACTTAGTACTTGTTCTTATGCAGTCGGCCTTGTTTTCATCTCCTGGGAGTGCAATTAGTTTCTGTTTCTCTATAGAAGTTAAACTAAACTCTGTGTCTGAGGGGTGCCTCAAACATGGATTTGAATGATGGTCTTGACCAGTAGTCTCAAGGTCTTATGTAATAGTCTTTGTGTGTGTGTGTGTGTGTATGTGTGTGTGTGCACGCGCGTGCGTGCACATGTGGATATTTTTCATCCCAGGTTGGGATTAAGTGGTATATTATGTTAGTGACTCTACAATAGAATTTCATCTACAAGTAAGTAATCCAATCACTGAAGGAACATTTAGTCAGTGAACACTATGGACTAAGTAGAACACTAGGTCCTATGGGTACAGAGAACGAGGTTGAGCCTTCTCTTCAATGCTCGTCTAGGGCAGTGGCAGAGGCAGCATAGACAACCTTCCTTCTCCCTGACTTTGCTGCAAGTTTAACCTATGCTGTTTCTACTTTTGAGATTTTAGGAATTACTATGGTTTAGGTGGTTCAGCAAATACATGCATTATATTGGACATACATGAAACAGTCTCACCAGGTCTGCAGTGTCACTTACCTACAAACGTGAAAGGGGAAGGCCAGGTGTGCATGTCAAATGACTGCGTAGATCTGGTCAATGTTCTGTTGTCTGCTCCAAATATAGCAGCACAATTTTTGATATACTTATGAAAATAACTGAAACTTTGAAACTTTAGTTTTTATTTAAAGAAATCAGACCTAACCAGGATTAGTAAGCAGTGCCCAGATTAGCTGTATTAGTAATAAATAGTGAGTCAGAAGGGAGAAGCACCATCAGGACGACCAGAAGCTATGCCTGAGATGTGTTGTTTTTACCCATTTTTATCTTTGACTTATATTATTTTGATAAAGTAAGGAGACAAGCAAGAAGGAAAAGATAGGAGAAGGAACCCAAAAGGCCCAAAGGAAGGAGAATGGTTTCAGAGTAAGGAATTATTCCACAAAACAAAGAGCAGCAAGGCTTATTTAAGATAAGAAAGTAAATGATGAGACAGGGGTTAGGAAGAAAATAAAATCAGAATGGGGACAAACGAATTGTCCTTTCCTTCACATGAATGAAGTATAAACTATACTTCAATATAAATATAAAATGTACAATATAAAATTTCCTATTGTAACTCACTAGTCACCATCCTATATTTTCAGGGGTAAATTACCATTAAAACGTCTACTTACTTTCAATACAAGCAGGAGGATAGCTCCCAAATAAACTCATGTCTCATTCTCTCTGTTCTGGCAAGTCTTAAACGGATTCATTCTCCTAGGAATAGGAATTATGGAATCTAAGAGTAAGACAATAATCTGGAAAAAGAGAAAGGAGAGAAAGGGCAAAATTTTCTTTTGTTTGCAAATCTAGTGTATTAATTGCATTCCTGGGAGACTTTCTGGACAGAGCCTCTGGTAAACAAATTAGATATAAACCGAAGGCGAGGGCACCAAGGTCACGGTGGTGAGGGAACATCAAGTGACAGGTGCTGGGACCCCCGATGCATGGCTTGCAGAGCAGATGTTCGCAAGGATGCAGTGATTATTGAACTGGTAATAAAAAAGCATCAGCTTACAGGCAGCCACGATGGATGCTGGTAATTATAAAGCATCCCCTGGGAGGAAAATGACACAAGTCAGCCACAACTCCGCAATCACCGGGGCATAATTAAAGCTCCAGTAACAGTTGTTAATAGGGTGCAAATAAAACAGGGGGAAAATTTGAACACAACCTTTTTTTTTCTTTCTTTTTTTTTTTTTAAGAGACGACAAAGGGCAATGTAATTACAGGGACAGCAGATTTTATAATTTTGCTCCACATCATAAAACAAAGGGTTGGGGCTGTTAGGTGGACATAGATATTAAAGTATGGAAACCCAGATATACCTACATATATATGTATACACACACACACACACACATCAAAGGGAAAAAGTGTGTTTGCTCTTTGAATATGTAGTATGTGGGGGAGAACAGATTTTTAAACAGAATGTTTATATTCTAATTTTCAAAATGGTAGAAATACAAATATGTAAAGAAAACGGAATGCATGTAAATATTTGGCCATTTCATCCTTTCCGGAAGATCTGTAGTGCTATAATGTGCCAAGCTATATGATACTGTTGGTTAAAATGGTTTAGATATTGTTAAATAAAGTCAGTAAATCACTTACAGTGTTGAAAGTGTCACTTTTTCACAGAATGCTGCCAGCCACTCCCTAACCTAAAACATTAAGCAAAACAGAGCTCGTGTTCCACAGGCTAAATCACTGAAGCTATTTGCCAGCAGATATCCTAAGAAAAATATATCTACACCCATTGCGACCTGGTTGCTTGGGCAATTGGGCAACTAACTATGCATCTGCATGTGCATTACCAATTAGGCCTACATAAAGATCTATTTTAAGAGGCACGTGTGTAGTGGGATAAGAAAAGGAACCCTGTTAAGTTTCTGTCTAGCCAGCTTTTCATTAATGGATTTTCAGAAGACTGAGTTTAAAGGGGTGACAAATGTAGAAAACACACTGTACTTACTTGCACTAAAATTTGTGTAAGAAGAACATGAATACCCATATGTGTCAGTTTCAATAAACTGTAGGAAACAAGAGGAAATGAAATAGCAAATTTCAGTAAAACTTCTACTTCTGGAGTTTAATATGATCACAGTTAGCTACTGGAGAGGTTTCTCCTGCTTTCTTTGGGTATTTGGAAAGCTGGCCAATTAAAGCCTAACTAAATACTGATGTATTTGGTATGCATTCAAAATGAAATGCATTTGAGATAGGATGCATGAAAAATAAATTATATTTCAAATATGAACATAGATTTCCTAGTTCTGGAAAGGACCTGAGAGGCCATATGCCTCGTTACCCTTGAATGCCTACTGTGTACAGTGCACTGGTAAACATTATGAAATGTACTAAAAGACTGTATCTGTCCCCACAGAAGACTTGACATAGACACAGGAAATGTTAACTAATGATAAAAGGTGAAGTTCCTGACTTCTCTTGGGCCCTCGGGCCATGGAAAAATAATAAAAACTTCATGAGAAGCTCCCACTACTCCAAGAAGGAGTCAGAGCTACAAGATATATTATCCCAAGACTAAGATATTAAGAAATATGAATATTTTGGCTTTGGAGGCGGGGAGAAGTCTTTCTTTAATTGGCAATTAGGTCCTAAAGGAGTATAAAATGCACAACTATAGGACTGTTCTTGAAAAGACAATAACAAAAAAGGGTGAGAGAGAAAAAGGGAAATTCTATCCTCACCTCGGGGTAGAATAGGAAACAGTGTTCTGCAGGTGGCTCAGGATTCTGTAGAAAAAAGGCGGGTTAGAATCCAATAAGTGGGAAATGCTGTTTATTGCATCTCCCTCTTGGAAATTCACAATCATACTAGCCTATTAAATGCTCTGATAATAATCCTGCAGGGAGACTATATATCAAACTGGTTAAATATATTGCTTGGCTTTGGAGTTAAATAATCCTAGTTTGAGCCTCAGCCCTGCCCAAAACTAGGCAAGCTACTTAACCTATCAAACTAATAATTAAGACAGTTCTACCCTTGGTTTCCTCAACTATAAAACAGGGAGAATAGTAGTATCTACTTCCCTAGGTTGTTGTGAAGATTAAATAAAATATTTTATGTAGAGCATTTAGCATAGTTCCAGGTGCACAGGAAATGCTCAAAATATCTTAGATACAATAAGAATTAATATCTTATCATATAATAAATAAACCAACCTGTTTAACTTTGCTCACTTCAGTATATTTACCCTTTGACTATGGAACTATCTTTTCAAGAACACCTACAAACATTTGAAAATATATTAGTGTTTTGAGATAAACAGATTATGAAGCATTGACCTTGTGAGAATCACACAGTCCAAGGCAGGTGCTTATGACTTGCTCCTCTCACCACTCTGAAGTTATTCAGGTTTAATGTGGGCAGCGGGGCTTGGAATGGGAAGGGCTGTAGCTTTGATGTGTCAGAGGATGACTAGAAGAAGTCAAGTGGTGGAAGAAAAGGCAAGAGAGCTGTTCATCTATTTTTGTTTTTGTAATATTTGGCAATAATTGAGTAACAATTATCCTAATGGATTAATGTTTATCTGGAAAGTTACCACTATCTGTTTATGTTTGCCTCTTAAAATTTCATCACCGCATTGTCTAAAGACATTTCATTACTTGTCCTTATAGTCTTAACAACTTCCCCAAGACTTCAAATAAGGCTTTCAGTCTCCTACCGAACATGGGAGAAGTAAGACACTATTCTGCCATTTTCCTTCAATCTGCTGTTGTATGCCAGGAATATTCACTTCTTCTCTTATATGTCTGTTAACAGCAGATTTCAAGTGTTATATAAATCAGTGCCTAACAATATCAATTTTAGATTTAAAATAGTCCTAGTATAAAATGTATTGATTTTAGAGAAGGCTTTGTGTAAATTATCACATTTATAGTTTCTCCTAAAAAATGGACAATTCTACACCCTTACTTCGTTTCCATAATAGTGGAAAAGTAAAGCAGACTATTTTGATCAGAAAAAAAGAAGGGAAAATATAGATCAAATTGTTATCAGTTTTTTAAAGTGTTTCAAGGCATGGTCTATATGATTTTTTGCTCTCATTGCCTATAACTTTAACCACTCATTGTGCTTAGAATTCTTGCCAAAAAATTTAGCCAAATTTGTTTTGGATTTCTGATGGGACATCTTTTTCTTTCTTTCTTTCTTTTTTTTTTTTTTAAAGCAAGCTAACATAGGAACAGAAAACCAAATACTGCATGTTCTCACTTATAAGTGGGAGCCAAATAATAAGAACATGTGGACACATAGAGGGGATCAACAGACACAGGGGCCTCCCTGAGGGTGGAGGGTGGGAGGAGGGAGAGGATCAGGAAAAGCAACTGTTGGGTACTAGGACATCTTTACAGTAGATTTATTTTTAATTCTTCTTTTAGGGGCTTTGTGCTCTATTTAAAAAATTATATGTAACTCATTGGAATGTTATTAATCTATGAGTTTATAATATGAGAAATTCTTCACTGGTTTTTGAACAAAGCTAAAAGAAAATAAAGGATTCTGCTTCACACTGGTGAATCTTTAAGTTACATATACACACATATTTAATTAATGGGGGTAACAAATGCTCATTCATTCATTTTGGCTAACAAAGGACTTAATGGGGATATAATAATAATTAAGACAGTCCTAAGGTCAAGAAGTTTCCAGTCTGCTAGCATGCTAAAAAAGCCACCCATATGTGTCATTTGCACTATTGCAAAAGTCTGTACAGGATGCTATGGGAGAACAGAGAGTAGAGAAGCCTTCCTAGAAAAGCTGCTATTTGAGACTTGAAGGATAAATGGGAAATACAGAAGGAGAGGGTTGTGTGTCAGAATTATGAGTTTCTGGCTCCTTCTTTGGTTCTTTTCTTTTTTCTAGGTATTCTCACTTCCTAAGTCTTCTCCCATAGTTACATGGCTGTCAATTCCATTTATATTAATGTGTTTACCATATTTATTTAGCTCTGACATTTCCCCTGAATTCTAGAATCATATCTAACTGCCTATCTAATATTGCACCTAGGTATTTAATATCACATTTTATATATTTAAAACAGAAAACTTTAAAAACTGCTTTACCACCAATTTGATCTTTTTCTAGTGTTCCCTGTGTTATAAAATCGCACTGCTTTTTTGGCTGCATAAATGTCTTCTTTTGAGAAGTGTCTGTTCATGTCCTTCGCCCACTTTTTGATGGGGTTGTTTGTTTTTTTCTTGTAAATTTGTTGGAGTTCATTGTAGATTCTGGATATTAGCCCTTTGTCAGATGAGTAGGTTGCGAAAATTTTCTCCCATTTTGTAGGTTGCCTGTTCACTCTGATGTCAGTTTCTTTTGCTGTGCAGAAGCTCTTGAGTTTAATTAGATCCCATTTGTCAATTTTGGCTTTTGTTGCCATTGCTTTTGGTGTTTTAGACATGAAGTCCTTGCCCATGCCTATGTCCTGAATGGTAATGCCTAGGTTTTCTTCTAGGGTTTTTATGGTTTTAGGTCTAACATTTAAGTCTTTAATCCATCTTGAATTGATTTTTGTATAAGGTGTAAGGAAGGGATCCAGTTTCAGCTTTCTCCATATGGCTAGCCAGTTTTCCCAGCACCATTTATTAAATAGGGAATCCTTTCCCCATTTCTTGTTTTTGTCAGGTTTGTCAAAGATCAGATACTTGTAGATATGTGGCATTATTTCTGAGGGCTCTGTTCTGTTCCATTGATCTATATCTCTGTTTTGGTACCAGTACCATGCTGTTTTGGTTACTGTAGCCTTGTAGTGTAGTTTGAAGTCGGGTAGTGTGATGCCTCCAGCTTTGTTCTTTTGGCTTATGATTGACTTGGCGATGTGGGCTCTTTTTTGGTTCCATATGAACTTTAAAGTAGTTTTTTCCAATTCTGTGAAGAAAGTCATTGGTAGCTTGATGGGGATGGCAGGACTATAAATCATGCTGCTATAAAGACACATGCACACGTATGTTTACTGCGGCATTATTCACAATAGCAAAGACTTGGAACCAACCCAAATGTCCAACAATGATAGACTGGATTAAGAAAATGTGGCACATATACACCATGGAATACTATGCAGCCATAAAAAATGATGAGTTCATGTCCTTTGTAGGGACATGGATGAAATTGGAAATCATCATTCTCAGTAAACTATCGCAAGAACAAAAAACCAAACACCGCATATTCTCACTCATAGGTGGGAATTGAACAATGAGAACACATGGACACAGGAAGGGGAACATCACACTTCGGGGACTGTTGTGGGGTGGGGGGAGAGGGGAGGGATAGCATTGGGAGATATACCTAATGCTAGATGACGAGTTGGTGGGTGCAGCGCACCAGCATGGCACATGTATACATATGTAACTTACCTGCACATTGCACACATGTACCATAAAACCTAAAGTATAATAATAATAATAATAATAATAATAATAAAAGAAAAAAAATAAAAAAATAAAATCGCACTGCTATTTATCTAGCTCTTAGATTTCTCTCTTGCTCCCTATATCCAATCTATCAGTACATTTTATTGGCTTTACCTTCAAATTATATGCTGCTTCTTACTATTTGCTGCTACTCCTCCACCCAAGTCATCTCTCCTCAGGATCATTGCAAGAGGTGACAAAAGAGTCTCCCTGCTTCTCCACATGCCCTGCACCTGCAGCGGGCAGAACGCTTCTTTTGAATCATAAGCCACATCATGTCACACCCTGGCTCACACCCTCCAGGGTCTTCCTATTAAGGAATAAAATCCAAAGTCCTGAGCATGGCTTTTAAACTTCCACATGGTCTCCCTGGATACCTCTCTAACTCTCCTCCTCACTCATCCTCTCCAGCTACACTGTCTTTCCAGCTGTCTCCTTATACCTTAGGACCTTTGCACTTATTTTTCTCTGTCTGAAATGGACTTCCCTCCTGTAGCCCACTTGCCTTGTTTCCTGTATTCAAGTCTCAGCTGAAAAGTCACCTCCCTGCATTAGCAAAATTAGCAAACCCTCTTCCTCAAGCAGCCTCTACTCTCTTTCTGAATTAATTCTTTACATATTTTAGTATGTGACTTTTATCATATAGATATGTAAGCTCTGTGATGCAACAGCTCGTTCTGTTTTATTCACTGCTGTATCTCTAATGCTCAGAAGATGAGCTAGCATATAGTAGGTGTCCAGTAAAAGTTGGATGAATTAAATATACATTTCTCATTTTCTTGGGATAATCAGGTAGAGATGTTTAGTTGTGTATATGCAAATAGGAAATTAGAAAGGAAGACCTAGTTTGGAATAAAAAAGTATTCTACATAGAGTAAGTTATTGCATTCAGAGAGATGAATACAGGCAGTATAGCCAAATTCCTAAAAAGTGAGAAGGGAAGAAATGCATAGAAGCCCACCTTCCTCATTTAATGGGTAGTTGGCTTAAAAGCAAAGGTTGCACTAACGAAGTTTTAAAATTCCTTGCAGCCTCTCTGGTGAGAATTCTCCTTCCTTTCTTCTTTTCCTCCCTCTCTCCCTATTCACCTCATTTCCTTCCTTAGGCATAGTTTGGAATGTGCTTCATTTTAGTGTATGTAATTCATCTCGCATAGCAGAATCCTCCACTTCAGCAGCTCATGTTCAAGTATGGAAGCTTTAAAAAATCTATTTATACTAATATTTGTATTTACATATTAATATGGTTTGGCTCCGTGTCCCCACCCAAATCTCATCTTAAATTGTAATCTCCATAATCCCCACATGTCAAGGGAGGGACCAGGTGGGAGGTGATTGGATCATGAGGGTAGTTTCCCCCATGCTGTTCTCATGATAGTGAGTTCTCAAGAGATATGGTGGTTTTATAAGACAGTTTTTTTTTACCTGCTTTTGCTTGCTCTCTCTTGCCAGCTGCTGTGTAAGACATGCTTCTTCCCCTTCTGACATGATTGTAAGTTTCCTGAGGCCTCCTCAGCCATGCAGAACTGAGTCAATTAAACCTCTTTTCTTCATAAATTACCCAGTCCGGGGTATTTCTTTATAACAGTATAAAAATGGACTAATACACATATATAGTGTGTGTATATGTGCATAAGTATGTTACACATGTGTATATTCATGTATATTTACACATAAAACAATGTGTGTACATACACACATATAAGGTTAATACAAGTTAGAAAGTACTGCATATCTTTATAGTCATGATCAAATGCTATGAGAATTTGGAGGATGAATCTAAGCTGAAGGTTCAAGACAGAAAAGGCATTCAGGCTGGATTCTTGATAGGCAGGATTTAGTGAGGTAGAGGAGAAAGCATGGACAAATGCCTGGAAAAATGCGTTTGGGAAAACATCATCTCAGCTGGCCAAATCATAATCTAAGAGTTCTTATTTTGATCATTGAAGTTATATTTATAGAGCATACTTTGCTCTTGTTCACATTTTCTTTGCATGTCAAAGAAAGTCAAATATGAGTAATTTTTATGGTATCTTATGTCATCACTATGTGGCCAAAGGCTATGATTTTATTTATTCAGTATGTGTTTGAAAATCAGTGTTACAAATCTACAAGCTAAGTGATCAGGACAAATGTAAATCTTGTTTTACTCTTCTTCCTTGATTTCAAGGACCATTCACAATCTGTGCTGAAGGAGTCATACTAGCCATAATTTATTAATAACATTGTCTATCTCACCCAGACCCAAGGCCATACATACTCAAGATAGTGACTTCTGGTATGATGTGAAAAGTGCCAAAGATCTCTTTGACAAAATACCTCCCCCCAATTACTCTTGAAATTCTAGAGGCCAGCCTTTTGACGTATCAGTGTTTTCTTTGACAATGATTCCTTATGTCATTGATTTTCCAAATTTTGTGCCATAGCAATCACCTAGGGGGATAAGTAGCATTTCTGATTGATCCAGTGGGTCCAGATTGTGAGTGTTTAGCATGGTACATGGATCCAGAGACCATACTTTGAGAAACACTGTTTTAGATAGCAAACAATTTACAAGGGTAGTGATTCATATGTTAGTGTGAATTCATTTAATTTAATGGCTTGCTTTCTAGTAGTAATTTCAGGTAAACTTGAATTTAATAAATAAAGTTAAAAGGTGAGGTATAAGGTTTTGTCCCAAGTAGGTGTGCACTGGTGAAGTAAAAGCCTGAATGTGAATACTGGGCACCTGTAAACAAAAGCATATACGGAATATTTTTTGTTAGTAAATGGGAGAGGAATGGGCAGAGGTGGAAAAAAAAACTCACTGAATATGCTTTCACTATATTTTATGGCTACTACATTTTGCTAATCTCTGCCAACATTTCTGTTTGAACTATTTCATATTAGTTCCATCCTCTTTCCACTAGGCATTCCTTACATACAGCTTAAACCATTTCAGAACATGCTAAGGAAGTATTTGTTTGAAAATTGAGTGACCGTATTTTGGTATGAGAAAAACTATAATGTGGAAATATTTCTCTTTAGTCTACCAAGATTCAGGTGGATTTGGAAAAGAAAATCATGTTTCTGTACAATAATTTTTCTGGCCAGTTCTCTGCAATTTGTTGGAAAATTTTTTTAAAACACCGTCTTCTATTTTTTATCTTTTATAATGTTGCTATTTCTCTCTGCTTGGGACTTATCAATTATATAAACACATGCATGCTTCTTAAGACCCAGTTGTTACTCTCTGGCAGCCCTGCTTGTCAAAAAGGCTTATTCACTAGTTTCCATCAGTTTAAGCATTAAGAATAATGTCTTTGGCTTGACCAGCAAGCTATTTTATTGTCTAACTAAATGTTTAATCTCTGCAGAAGCTCTTCATAACTCCCACTTCATAGCAGCGCTAGTGACACTTCTTATTTTAACAGTGTCAAATTATGCCCAATTTATTTTGTTTGAATTCCTTGTTGTGAACTGTTATGTGTTCTCTAAACCTTCTTTCTGGAAGTTAACCCACAGCAGGGAGACACTTGTCACAAGGTGACTTTACTAGCAGTACTTTCTCCTCGGTGATAGAACTGGCTCACCTGCCAGCTTCAAATGGTTTCCCCCAAACACATAATGGCTGCCTCCCACTGAGATCTGAAGCAACCCCCTACATCTTGGAACCTGGCCAAAATGACACTGCTGAGATACACAAGGAGGAACTTTGCTATGTTTTCTGATGTGGAAATGGGACCGTGAAACAGTGAACAAATCTCCTTAATTTAAGATTCTCCTTGGTGGATACACGTTATAATCTTAAATTTTAAATAGAAAAAAAATCTACATTTAATTTAATGTTTAAAAATGGGGACAAGATTTTGTAAAAAGACATTTGAAAAAATGAGCAGTTAATTTATAGAGATATGAATAGAGGTCTTCAAAATATATAACACTCTTACCAACTAGTACCTTATAGCTATTTTTGTAGCACTGACATTTTTCTTCGGTTGTACTCCAAAATATTGAGCTATTTCTATTGTAGTTGAATAAAGGTAATTTATTTAGGAAGATACCATGCCCTACAAATAAAATATCTATAAGTATTATATTTTGACTTATTATAGTTTATTATGTTGAAATCATGACAGAGTAACTTTCTATAACTGGAATTTTGAGAGAAAAGATTCTAGAATCTGAGTTTTAGGGAGTCAGTTCCTCTGGTTGCTGCCTTGCTTCTCATCTCAACAGTGATGATTTTCAGTTTGTTTGGGGACAAATTATAGTGAAATGCATGCACAGTTCCCATTAGTGTCAATAGGAATTACGCACAGTGACGGAAGAATAGACCCCATATGTTTATGAGAAATGAATGATTTGAAGCATCTGTGAAACATTCTTAAAGGCATCTCTATCACTGCATGCAATCCCAGCAAGGTTTAAAAAAAACACAAGAATTGTATCTCATTATGTAGACTTTAAGGAGCATATCAGCACAACAAACACATGTGTTAGTTTTAAACAATACACTGCACTGAACATTTCTATAAGTGTAAAAGTAACTTTAGAGTATAAGCATCCTCTTCCAAAAAATAACATTTCTTTCTGTGCAATTCTGGTGTGTGTACATGTTCATATGATTTGATAAAGTATTCGCATTTTTATTATATAAAATCCCACTCAGATATTATAGAGTCATGCTTGGCAGAAATTTTTAAAACCTTTTAATTTTGCAATAATTTTAGATTTATAGAAAATTGCAAAGATAGTACATAGAATTCCTGTGTACTCTCCATTTAATTTCCCCTAATGCTGACACCTTACATAAGCATGGTACATGTGTAAAAATTAAGATATTTACATAGGAACAATATAATTAATAGACTTTATTCAGAATTCAGCATGTCCTTTTCCTATCTTATCATCAAATCCAGTGTACCACAATATATTTAATCTTTGCCTCTTTATTTAATCCATATGGCAATTCCCCCTACACTCTTTTTTTTTTTTTTTTTTTTTTTAACCACATTGACAGTTATGGGGAGTACTGGTCAGGAATTTTTTTTGAATATTCTTCAATTTGGATTTGTCTGATTATTTTCTCATGATTAGGCTGGGGTTATGGGTTTTTGGAAGAATACCACAGAGGTGAAATACCCTTCTTATCACATGAAGAAGTATATGAGACCAACATCACTTACCGATATTGATGTTAACCCTAATCACTTAGTTAAGGTGATGTCTGCTCAATTTCTCCATTGTAAAAGTACTAATATTTTTTTCTACAATAATCATTGGCAATTAGTCACTGAGTCCAATTTATTGTCAAGGGGAAGGAAATTAAACTCTATCTCTTGGAGGGAGGAATATCTACAGATATTATTTGAATCTCTTCTGTAAAGATTTGTCATTTCTTAATTAATTGATTAATTCATGTCAGTATTGACCCAAGAGTATTTATTTTACTCTTTTGGTTATAACACAATACTATTTTTGTTAATTTTGATACTCAAACAACAGCTTTGACCAGTGGGAGCTTTTATAGGTTGGCTCCTATATCCTTTATTTATTGATACATAATAGTTGTCCATATTTATGGGGTACCGTGAAATTTGTTACATGCATAGAATGTGTAATGATCAAGTCAAGGTATTTAGGGATCCATCACCTTGAATGTTTATCATTTCTATGTTTTAGAAGCATTTCAAGTCATCTCTTTTAGCTATTTTGAAATGTATAATACATTGTTGTTAACTAGTCACCCTATTCTGCTATGGAACGTTAGGACTTACCTTTTTTTAATCTGTGTGTTTGTACCCATTAACCAACCTCTTTTTATTTTCCCTGCCCACTTACTCACCCTTTCCAGCCTCGGGTGTTTTTCATTCTCCCCTCCACCTCCATGAGATCGACTTTTTTAGCTTACACATATGAAGGACAGCATGGAATATTTGTCTTTCTGTGCCTGGCTTATTTCACTTAACACAATGACCTCCAGTTCCATTTGTGGTTGCTGCGCATAACATGATTTCCTTCTTTTTTTATGGCCAAATAGTACTCAATTGTGTATATATGCCACGGCTGCTTCAGTCATTTGTCATTGATGGACACTAAGATTAATTCCATTTCTTTGCTATTGTGAATAGTGCTATAATAAATATGAGGGTGCAGGTATCCCTTTGGTATACTGATTTCCTTTCCTTTGAATCAATACCCAGTGGTGGGATTGCTTGATAGTATGGTGGTTCTATTTTTAGCTTTTTGAAAAATCTGCGTGATGTTTTCCATAGTGGCTGTACTAATTTATATTCATGCCAATAGTTAATTGTATATTTTGGGTATTAGTTTCTTGCCAGATGAATAGTTTGCAAATATTTTCTCCCATTTAACAGGCTGTATCTTTATTCTGTTGATTGTTTCCTTTGCTGTGCAGATTTTTAGTTTAAAGCACAGTCCCATTTGTCTATTTTTGTTTTGGTTGCCTGTGCTTTTGAGGTCTTAACCATAAAAATCTTTGCATAGACTTATGTCTTTTCCCCTAAGTTTTCTTCTAGTTGTTTTATAATTTTGGGTCTTATGTTTAAGTCTTTAATCCACATTGAGTTGGTTTTTGTAGGGGTAAGGATAGGGGTCCAGTTTCATTCTTCTGCACATGGATATCCAATTTTCCTAGCACCATTTATTGAAGAGGGTGTCCTTTTCCCAATGTATGCTCTTGGCATCTTCGTTGAAAATCAGTTGCCTGTAAATACATGGATTTTCCTGGGTTCTTTATTCTGCTTTATTGTTTCATGTGTCTGTTTTTATACCAATACTATGCTCTTTTGGTTGCTATAGCCTTGTAATATATTTGGAAGTCAGGTAATGTGATGCCCTGAGCTTTATTTTTTTTGCTTAGGATTGCTTTGGCTATTTGGATACTCATTTGGTTCCATATACATTTTAGGATTTTTAAAATATTTCTGTGAAAAATGGTATTGATATTTGATAGAGATTGCATGAAGTCTGTGAATTGCGTTGAGTAATATGGTCATTTTAATGATTTTAATTCTCTCAATCCATAAGCATGAGGTGTCATTTTATTTGTTTGTATCCTCCTCAATTTATCTTATCAGTGTTTTGTAGTTTTCCTCATAAAAGTCTTTCACTTCCTTGGTTAAATTTATTCTTAGTTTTTTTAGCTATCGTAAATGGGATTGCTTTATTGATTTCTTTCTCTGCTAGTTCTTTTTTGGTATATAGAAACACTATTTTTGTATTTTGATTTTGTATCCTGCAATTTTACTGAATTTATTTGTCAGATATATGAAATTTTTTGGCTGAGTCTTTAGGTCTTTATAGATATAAGATCATGTCATCTGCAAAGGGGGACAATTTAACTTCTTCTTTCCAACTTGGATGCTATTTATTTCTCTCTCCTGCCTGAGTTCTTTGTCTAAGACTTCCAGTATTATATTGAATAGGTGTAGTGAAAGTGTGCATCCTTGTCTTCAACCAGTTCTTTAAGAAAAGGCTTTCTGCTTTTCCCCATTCAGTAGGATGTTAGCTGTGGGTGTGTGATGTATATGACCTTTATTATGTTGAGGCATGTTCTTTCTATGCCTAGTTTGTTGAGTTTTTATCATGAAGAGATGTTGAAGTTTTTCAAATGCTTTTACTGTGTCTACTGAGATGATAATTTGATTTTTGTCCTTTATTCTGTTATGTGATATGTCATGTTTATTGATTTGCATATGTGGAACAATCCTTACATCCATGGGATAAATCCCACTTGATCATGTTGTATAATATTTTTAATGCACTGTTGGATTCAGTTTGCTAATATTTTGTTGAGGATTTTTGTGTCTGTGTTCATCAGGGATATTGCCCTGTAGTTTTCTTTTTTGTTCCACCCTTGTCTGGTTTGGGAATCAGAGTAATGCTGTTATTGTGGAATAAGTTAGGAAGAATTATCTCCTCTTCAATTTTTTGAAATACCTTAAGGAGAATTGGTATTAGTTCTTCTTTGTAAGTTTGGTAGAATTCAGCAGTAAAGCCATCTGGTCTTGGAATTTTCTTTGTTGAGAGACTTTGTATTACTGATTCAATTTCATTACTTGTTATTTGTCTGTTCAGATTTTCTATTTTTTTATGATTCAATTTTGGTAGGTTATATGTGTCCAGAATTTTATCCATTTCCTCTAGGTTTTCAAGTTTTTTAGTGTATGGTTGTTTATAATAGTCTCCAATAATCTCTTGTATTCCTGTGGTATTAATTCTGATTGCTTATTTGGATCTTCTCTTTCTTTTCCCTTGGTTAGTCTAGCTAGCAGCTTATTGATTTTGTTTATCTTTTCAAAAAACCAATTTTTTTGTTTAGTTCTTTGTATTTTTTTTAGTTTCTATTTTATTTAGTTCTGCTCAGGTCTTTATTATTTCTTTCTTTCCACTTACTAACTTTAGGTTTGGTTTGTTTTTGCCTTTCTAGTTCCTTGAGATGCATTGTTAGATTGTTTATTTGAAATCTTTCTACTTTCTTAACATAGGCATTTATTGCTATAAACTTCCCTCTTAGCACTGCTTTTGCTGTATTGCATAGATTTTGATATGTTGTGTTTCCATTTTTATTTGTTTCAGAAATATTTTGATTTCTTTCTAAATTTCTTTCTTGGCCCATTGGTCATTTAGGAACATTCTGTTTAATTTTCATGCATTTATACAGTTTCCAAAGTTCTTCTTGTTATTGATTTCTAGTTTTACATTGTGGCCTGAGAAAATACTTGATATGATTTTGATTTAAAAAAATTTGTTGAGACATGTTTTGTGTCCCAACATATTGTCTAAATTGGAAAATGTTCTAAGTGCTTATGAGAAGAATGTGTATTCTATGGCTGTTTAATGAAATGTTCTGTAAATGTCTGTAAGGTCCATTTGGTATAAAGTGCAGTTTAATCTACTGTTTCTATGTTGATTTTCTGCCTAGATGATGTGTTTAATTCTGAGGGTGGAGTATTGAAGTCCCCAGCTATTATAGTATTGGAGCCTATCTCTCCCTTTAGATCTAATATTTGCTTTATATATCTGGGTGCTGTGGTGTTGAGTGCATATATGCTTAGAAGTATTATATCCTTTTACTAAATTGAGCCCTTTATCATTATATAATGATCTTTTTTGCTTTTTTTTTTTTTACTTAATCTGTTTTATCTGAGTATAGCTATGCCTGTTCACTTTTGGTTTCCATTTGTATGGAATATCTTTCCATTCATTTACTTTCAGTTTATAAGTGTCTTTACAGGTAAAGCACATTTATTGGAGGGAGCATATGGTTGGGTCATGTTTTTTGATCCATTCAGGTAGTCTATATCTTTTAAGAGAAAAGTTTAATTCATTTATATTTAAGGTTATTATTGACATGTGAAGGCTTATTTGTGTTATTTTCTCAATTAATTTCTGGTTATTTTGTATATCCTTTATTCCTTTCTCTCTTATTGTTCAGTTAACATTGTGGTTTGGTGGTTTTCTGTAGTGGTAACATTTGAGTCCTTTCTTTTCTTTATTTGTGTGTTTACTTTACCAGTGGGTTTTATACTTTAATGGGTTTTAATAATAATAGATTTTGTCCCTTTGCTTCCAGGTTTAAGACTCCCTTAAACATGTCTTATAGGATGAGTCCAATGGTGATGAATTCCCTCAGCTTTTGCTTGTCTGGGAGAGACTTTATTTCTCTTTCATTTATGAAGGATAACATTCTAGGATATAATATTCTTAGCTAGCAATTTTTTTCCAACACTTTGAATATATCATCCCATTTTCTTTTGGTCTTTAAGGTTTCTTCTTTTTAATTTTTAATTTTTATGCATACATAGCACATATATATATTTATAAGGTCCATTTGATATTTTGATACTAGCATACAATGCATAATTATCACATCAAGGGATACTATTACCTCAACGTTTATCCTTTTTTGTGTTACAAACAATCCAGTTATACTTTTAGTTATTTTTAAATGTACAACAAATTATTGTTGATTATGATACATATACACAATGGAGTACTATTCAGCCATGGAAAAGAATGAGATCCTGTCATTTGAAACAACATAGATAGAGCTGGGAGTCATTATGTTAAGTGAAATAAGCCAGGCCTAAGAAGACAAACTTTGCATTTTCTTACTTATTTGTGAGATCTAAAAATTAAAACAATTGAACTCGTGGAGCTAGAGTAGAAAAATGGGTAACAGAGGCTGGAAAGGGTAGTAAGGTTGGGGGAGTGGAGTTGGTTAATGGGTACAAAAATATAGTTAGATAGAATGGATAACATCTGGGCTGTAAGGTTTCTACTAGGAAACCCACTATTAATCTGAAGGTGGTTTGCTTATAAATGAGTAGATGCTTTTCTCTTGCTATTTTTAGAATTCTCTCTTTGTGTTTGACTTTTGGCAGTTTCACTATAATGTGCGAATGGAGAAGATCTTTTCAAATTTCATTTATTTGGGGATTGCTGAGCTTCCTTTATCTGGATATCTAAATCTCTTGCTAGACTTCAGAAGTTTTCAGTTATTATTTTGTTAAGTAAGTTTTCTATTCTTTTTGTTTTCTGTTTGCCTTCTGACACACCTGAAATTTAAATATTTGGTTACTTTATGATGTTCCATATGTCATATAGGCTTTTAAAATTCATTCTTTTTTTTTTAAAAAAACTTTTGTCTGACTGGGTTATTTCAAGAGTTGTTTTCAAGTTCTAAAATTATTTTTTCTGTTTGATCTAGTCTATTGCTTAAGCTTTCAAATGTATTTTTTATTTCATTCAATAAATTATTGGTTTCCAGAATTTTTGTTTGGTTACTTTTTTTTTAAATGACATATATGTCGTTGGTAACTTCTCATTCATATCCTCAATTGGTTTTCTGATGTTTTTGTATTATTCATCTGCATTATCTTGCATCTCATTGTGCTTCTTTAATATTATTATTTTGAATTCTTTTGGGGGGATTTTATACATTTTTGTTTCATTGGAATCCGTTGATAGGAAATTACTTTTTTTTCCTTTGGAAGTGTCATATTTCCCTGCTTTTTCATATTTCCTGTGTCCTTACATTGACATCCACACATCTGGTGTAACAGTTGCTTCTCCAATTTTTTGAGTTTGCTTTCATAGGGGAGGATTTTTTCTAAAGATGTATCAATGGTGTTGGTTGGGTAGGGTACTTTGGCTTTGACTCTGGGTATGTGCAGTAGTGTTTTCTCTGTATGATCTTTGGCTGTAAACAGTGTCAGTGTTGTCTGTAATTTTCTCAGTGGCTTACGATGTGGTTGTTAGTGGAGGCTGCGGTGAATTTTTGCTGATGATAGAGATGCCATGTGGGCCAGTCCTTGGGCTCCAGTGGTGATAGCAATGATCTGAGCCTGTCTTTCTTGGGTCACAGGATGACATATGATAAGGACAGTGTTAGCGGATTCAGGCAGATTGATTGTTGGGTCTTCAGGCATCTTGCTCAAGTGCTGGCAGTGGCAGCAGTGGGCCAGGTAAATGAGCAGGTCCTTGGACCCCTGGGCAGTGGGTGTAGCGTGGGCTATGGCAGTAGCAGTGGCAGGAAAACCTTTTAGATTACAAGCTGCCTGTGCGGGTATTGGCAGTGGCTGTGAAGAGCTGGGTAAGCCAGTCTCCTGCAGGTGGCATGTTGGGTTGGGTGCCAGCTGTGATGGCAGCAGCAGGTTGAGTGGGCTCATCCTCAGGCCTTCAGGAGGAGTGTTCAGGTGTACGTTAGCTCCTATACTTTTTTGACATGTCTCTATCCTCTCTTATTTTTAGATTTTTGAATACTTACTTCCTTTTTGACACTACGAGATGCTCTAGATTCATCCTGTATTTTTCTTGTTCCAATTGTAAAATCACCCATTTCTCTACAGAGCCCTGGATTTTCTTATTGAAGAATTACATTTAGAAATCAAAATCTAGGTGCTAGGTATGCTCATTGTAATGGGGGTTCACTGTGTCTAGACCCTCTCAGTGAATAGTGCTAGGGAATATTTTATGTATACTAACATACACATTTACATTTGTGTATCTTTCTAGTGAGATGTTAAAAGAAACATGAATTTATACTGATATTTGTAATTCTAATGCAGCATAACATGGTTCACTCAAATCTCTCCCTCTGCTTTGTTTGTTTGTAATCTCTTCCTTCTATAATGAGAAACCTGGCTCCCATTATCTATAAATTATTTATTTGTTCATATAAGTAAATACATTCAAATAAGCAAGGTATATGACATATGTATAATTTTAGAATTGCTAACCCATTCCTGGTGTGAAAAATGGTTAGAGAACAATGGCTGTGTGCAGTTCTTTTTATCTTTTGCTTTGCCATATCAAGTAAAATTACCATTTCCACAGTTGCTTAGGTCAGCTCCTCCCCTCCTGCCCCAATCCCCCAACCCTGCACTTTAGTGAGTTTATATCATAGACATGTGTGATACAATTAGACTAATTTTTTACAATCTGCATTCCATCCTGAATCCCTCAACATCCTAGTTGAGTTTTTAAAAAGCATTTGAGTAAAATGGTGTGCAATTCTATATTTTTCTGCCCTCTGCTTGCATTAATATTATCAGTTACTCACTTTAAATCTTTTCTAATATGAGCATTTATTTCTATACATTTTCCTCTAAATGCTGTGTTAGCTGCATCCACAAACTTTGACTTGTATTTTTATTTTCTTTTAGTTCAAAATTTTTTTTTTAGATGGACTCTCACTCTGTCGCCCAGGCTGGAGTGCAATGGCGCAATCTCAGCTCACTGCACCTCTGCCTCCTGGATTCAAGCAATTCTTGTGTCTCAGCCTCCTGAGAAGCTAAGATTACAGGTGCCTGCCACCAAGCCTGGCTAATTTTTGTGTTTTTAGTAGAGATGAGGTTTCACCATGTTGGCCAGGCTGGTCTTGAACTCTTGACCTCAGGTGATCCACCCGCCTCGGCCTCCCAAAGTGCTGGGATTACAGGCGTGAGCCACCATGCTTGGTCTAGTTCACAATATTGTTAATTGTTTTGAGCCTTCTGTGTCTCGCAGATTATTTTAAAGCATGCTGTTTAATTTCCAAATATTTGATCATTTCCAGGTATCTTTCCATTATTTATTTTTTGTTTAATCAATTATAGTCTGAGACCACGTTTTGTACAGTTTCTATTCCTTCAAGTTTATTTTCTCGTTTCATGCCCCCACCCCTGACCCAAAAACAAAAAGCAAAATCTATCTTGGTGACTGTTTCACATGCACTTGGGAAGAATGTGTATTCTGCTATTGTTGGGTGGCATATTTTATAAATATCTGTTAGGTTAAGTTGGCTGATGGTGTTGGTTAAGTCTCCAGTTTCCTTACTGATTTTCTGCCTACTTATTCTATTAATTACTGAGAGAAAAATGTTGAAGTTCCTACTCTAGTTGTGAGCTCATCTATTGTCTATTTCTTTTTTTCCCCATCTCTTAGTACTTGCCTCATGTACTTTGAAGTTCTATTGTTAATACACATTTAAAATTTGTGTCCTTTGTAGAATTGATTTTGTTATTATCCAATATCCATCCTTATCCTTAATAATATCCCTTGTTCTGAAGGTTATCTGAAATCAATATAGTCATTCCGGCTCACTTTTAGTTAGTGGTCACATGCTATAATTTTTACCATCCTTTTACTTTATCTAATCTGTGTCTTTACATTTAAAGTATGTTGCTTTGAGATAGCATATTGCTTTGTGTTGCATTTTTTGTTCATTCTGACAGCCACAGGTGTGTTTATATCATTCAGATTTAAAGTGATTATTGATATAGCTGGATTAAAATCTACCAACTTGCTAGCTTTTTCCTATTTTGTTTTATTAATTCTTTGCTTTCTTCTCCTCTTTTTTGTATTCCAGGGTTTAATTAAATATTTTTTATAATTTCACTTTATGTCCTCTGTTTATTTACTATTTATACTTCTTTAAAAAACATTTTAGTTGCTTTAATAGGGTTTGTAATATAAGTTTGATATGGTTTGGCTCTGTGTCCCCACCTAAATCTCACCTAGAATTGTAATTTCCATAATCCCCACGTGTCAAGGGCAGGACCAGGTGGAAGTAATTGAATCATGGGGGCAGTTTCCCCCATGCTGTTCTCGTCATAATGAGTGAGTCTCACTAGATCTGATGGTTTTATAAGCGTCTGGCATTTCCACTGCTTGCATTCATTCTCTCTCCCACCGCCCTGTGAAGAGGTGCCTTCCACCATGATTGTAAGTTTCCTGAGGCATCCTCAGCCATGTGGAACTGTGAGTCAATTAAACCTCTTTTCTTTATAAATTACCCAGTCTCAGGTATTTTTTCATAGCAGCGTGAGAATGGACTAATACGAAGTTTTAATTTAGATAAGTCCCTCTTCAAATAATACTATAGTCCTTCATGTTTATTGCTAGAACCTTATGCCAGTGTTTTCCCAATTCCTCCTTCCCACCCCTTGTGCCATTGTTGTTATACACTTTACTCTTACATATGATACAAATACATAAACATTGTCACTATTATTTAGTTATTTAACTTTTATAGCAACTAGAAGATATTTTAAGAACTATTTTATTACTGATGTTTTAAAAATTTATTTGTGTATATCTAAGTTTCTGTCCTATATCATATTCTTTTAAAATTTTTTTTATTAAAAACTTTCCTTATCATGCTGCAGTGATGTATTCTTTCTGCCTAAACTATTTCCTTTAAAATTTCTGGAGAAGGTCTGATGCAAATGGATTCCTCAGTGTTTTGCTTTGTTTTCTGAGAAATTCTTTAGTTACTCTTAATTTTTTAAAAGGTATTTTTACTGACTATAAAATAATGGCTTGACAGTTATTTTAAATGTAAAACTTCATTGTCTCCTTTCTTAACTTATTTTCTGATGTTTATTGTAATAATTATCTTGTTACTTTATGGCTAATGTTCTTTCTCCCTATGACTGCTCTTAAGATTTTCTCTTTGTCTTTCATTAAATATGACATGACAGGTATGTTTTCATTTAAATTTTTTTATCCTGCTTGATATCCTCTGAGCTTTTTAAATCTGTGGGTTTGACATCACTTGTTAAATTTGGACAATTCTTGGCCATTATATCTTTATATTTTTTTCATTGTCTCATTAATGCCCTTGCTACTTCTTCCTTCTGGGATTCTAAATATGCATATGTTAGACCATTTGAAATTATCCAATAGACCTTGGATTCACAGTTTTGTTTGTTCCCTGTTCTTTTTTTCTATTTGTGTTTCTGTTCGGGTAATTTCTACTGACATATCTTCAAGCTCACTCATTCTTTCATTGGCTGTGTCAAGTCTACTTAGGAAGCCATCAAAGAAATTCTTCATTTCTATGACCATGTATTTGATTTCTAGAATGTTTTTAGCACTTGAATTTTTCTAATAGTCTTCATCTTTGTGCTGCAATTACCTATCCAATTTTGTATGTCATCCATATTTTCCATTAGAGCTGTTAACATATTAATTATAGATATTTTATATTCCTTGTCCAATATTTGGTCATATTTAAGTCTGGTTCTGATGATTGCAATGTCTCTTTTGTTTTTCCTTGTCTTTTAAATTTTTTATGTTTTATAATTTTTTGTTGAAAACTAAACATGTTGAATAGGGCAATAATACTTCGGTAATCTTTTTAATATAGAGATAAACATGGCTTTCCTTTCGCTAAGACTTTAGTGTGGGTGTTTGTGTTAATCTAGTCAAGATTTAGATTGGATATGAAGTTTGTTATGGCTGTGGTTATCCTCAGTGCATCAAATTTCCCTGTGTGATTTCTTGCTTGTCCCTTTGGCTTTGGAACTTCCCTGTATGCTGCTTGTCAGGGACAGTCTGTTTCTTGCAGCTCTCTCAGTTACATTTCATTGTTATTTTTCTTCAATATGTGGTGGTGGGTGGTATGGAGGGACATTCTCTGATATTTCGATTAAACTTCAGTATTAGGGAGGCCTAGATGTAATGCTAGGCCTAGCATATCTTCATACACATTCCTCAAGAAGGGAATTTTTCCTCTGCTCCTTCTTCTACTTCAGTTGCAGTAGATTTCTATCATTGTCTTTATGTTACAATTTTGATGGCCTTCCTATTGCATATTGAGGCTTCTGTTCCTTAGGGGAGATGGTTTTGGGAAGGTTTAATAGTGGTTTCTGTTCTTCTCCCACAACCAGCACCATAGGACAAGATTTCTCCGAACTTTTCTTAACTTTCCTTATGAGTTTCCTAGAGAAAAAATTTGCAAGAAGGTACAAGCTCCTTTATGCTGGTGATCCTTTTTGGGATTTTGTACTCACACACTAGGTCACACTAAGCCCTCAGCATTTGTTAGAAATGTTCTAGCCTAATCTGTTTATCAGCTTATATAGTGTTTGGGAATGTCTTTCCCAGGTAAACAAGACTCTGTTCCTGTTTCTTCCTGCAAGCACATGTCTCTCTCTAGATTTGTTGTCAGTCCTTTGTCTGTCAACCTGAGTGCTATGATGAGTTCAATAAAAGTCATTTTTTTTCACTTTTTTTTTTTTTTTTTGAGACAGAGTCTTACTTTGTTGCCCAGGCTGGAGTGCAGTGATACAAACTTGGCTCACTGCACCTCCGCCTTCCAGGTTCAAGCAATTCTCTCGCCTCAGCCTCCCGAGTAGCTGGGATTACAGGCACATGCCACCACGCCCAGCTAATTTTTGTATTTTAGTAGAGACAGGGTTTCATCATGTTGGCCAGGCTGGTCTTGAACTCCTGACCTCAGGTGATCTGGTACGAACTTGGCTCACTACACCTCCGCCTTCCAGGTTCAAGCAATTCTCTTGCCTCAGCCTCCCGAGTAGCTGGGATTACAGGCGCATGGCACCATGCCCAGCTAATTTTTGTATTTTAGTAGAGACAGGGTTTCACCATGTTGGCCAGGCTGGTCTTGAACTCCTGACCTCAGGTGATCTGGTACGAACTTGGCTCACTGCACCTCCGCCTTCCAGGTTCAAGCAATTCTCTTGCCTCAGCCTCCCGAGTAGCTGGGATTACAGGTGCATGGCACCATGCCCAGCTAATTTTTGTATTTTAGTAGAGACAGGGTTTCACCATGTTGGCCAGGCTGGTCTTGAACTCCTGACCTCAGGTGATCTGCCCTCCTTGGCCTCCCAAAGTGTTGGAATTACAGGCGTTAGCCACCACACCCAGCCTTTTTTTTTTTTTTCCCAGCTTTTATCATGTTGTAAAGTTGGAAATAACTCTCTTTCCAGCTTTCTACATCCCTGATTTAAAACTGGAAGCCTTATGTGTTTTTGAAATGCTATTTACATGCATCAAATGATTTTGAATGATTGAATCAATCCAAAAGAGTCAAGCTGTTTTTTTGATAGACTAGACTCTTTCTTTGATTTGGTAGTTCCTATCCAGTTAGTCAAACAATATTGTGCATTTACTCAGAACTGGAGTATGGGGCAAATATACAATATATGGATAGAGCCTTTAGTCCCTACAGTCAATGAGTTGGGTGCTGTTATGAGCTCTTTTTAATTGCCTGCTTCTTTTAACTTCTTGCCTTCACCCCACTTCTTTTTATTATACACAATATTGAGAACAGAAAATGTAGAGAAGAATACCATGAGGGTTTGGGTGGAATCAAGCTAGCCTACTACAGATTCCAAAAGGTAGTGTCAATGATGCAGGCTGGTAAAGGAGACAAGAACCATTGCCTGGCTTATCTGGTGGAGATAGAGGCCCATCAGCATTATCAAGGATTGGTCACATTGTTAGGAAGGGATTGGAGAGAGTTGAACTGGTCAAAAGAGCAGGCAACACCCTGTCTTGAACATGAGTACAAACCGAGATATTTTGTCTCGGTTTTGTCTCTCCTTCTTTGGTATACTGCAAAGATTTTTGGGTTCCTCTTCACCTAAAAATGTCAGCAAAATCCTATGTTTCTACTTAAGTTCTGGGCTTTCTTCAGAGATCCCCACCATATCCTGGTGAAAATAGACTGTTATGGGGTGCATAGTCATGCTGATCCATTTCTGTAGTTCTTGATGGTTTCTTCTGTCAGGAGGACAACCTATCCATACCTGATTTTTACAGTGATACCAGATGAGTATATTTTCCTGATCCTTTGGTCCCATATTTTTGGACCTTGGGCCAGATTCTGAGATCCAAATTCTCCTTAAAATTTAGAAGTTTCACCAGGAACTTTTTGGAAGGGTGAATTTCTTTTTAACCTTTAAGAAAGTTGGACAATGACTGCTTCAGTTGTCCTTGATCCTCTTTGTATCAACTGTTGCTAAGGAAATATATCTCACATTGATATATTTGTTTAAAATGTGGACATAAATCTAATGGTACTAAACATCTGTGTATATCCTTTTCCTTGGCTCTTATCTTAACTGATCTTATAGAAAGTAACCAGGGTCTTTCATTATGTTATTAATATAAAATTTGAACCTCAATGCAACACAGAGGCAGTTCTTTTTAGTGCTTAAGCGTCTTCTGGAGCTGATTTGTGGTTTCTTTAGAGGTGTTGGTGGTAACTAGCCTCACCTGCACAGTGGAATCTGGATGGTTTACTTATTGTCCATGGTAGAGTTGCTCCTACTGGTTTATTTGGTCATGGAAAGTGAATCTAAAAAGTTGAAAACATAGCAGCAGAGGGTAGAACGGTACTTACCAGGGCTGAGGAGGTGGGTCAGGAGATGTTGGTTAAAAGATACAAAATTTCAGTTAGATAGGATGTATAAGTTCAAGAGATCTACTGTACAACATGAACACTACAGTTAATAACAATGTATTATATACTTGAAAATTGATAACAGAGTAGATTTTAAGTGTTCTCAAGACAAATAAGTGGTAAGTATAGTGAAGTAACGCATATTTAATTAATTTAGTCACCCACAATGTATACATATTTCAAAACATCATGTAATACATCATAAATATATACAATTTTAATTTGTCAATTAAAATAAATAAAGAATAAACAAATGAGATTTTTATCTGGGGAACTAACTTGTAGGAAAAATAAAACAAAAGAAAGTACACTTTTTGCTTCTCTTTGGATCTCCATTTTACCATTCTCCAGGCACTATTTTGTGCTATTTCAGTTACATCTTGCAGGTTACCATGCAGAACCTTGATGTCTTGCTTGATAGAAGATTCATTGCCTTTTTTGGCAAAGACTGCTAGCTGCTTACCAAATCTATGTGTTTTTCTTCTTTCAGTCACCTAAGCAAAATACATTTCGTATCTTCCTTTGCAGTTAGGTGAAGCCATTTGACTGGGTTCTAGTAAGTGAAAAGTTAGTTGAAATAATCTGTGCCATTTTTGGGCCAAGGCTTTTGAGAAGCAGGCATGTATTCCTCATGCCCTCCTTCACCTTTCTGCTGGCTAAATGCAAATAGCTAAAGAGATTTAGAAGATTGTGGAGCCGCAAAGTGGAAGGCACCATTTTTCCTGAATTATCACATGGTAGGGAGCCACCAGCTAAGAAGAAATACATATGCCTTAAACTGTCTGGTGATTAAGAAATAATCTACTATTTTATATGAGCCATTTGCCTTTTATTTGTTTTTCTCCCCCTACCTTCACATATATCCTTGAAGTCTTTGCTGCTTGGTTGGTCATGCTTTTGTGCTTCTTCCAGCCAGAGTTTTTAGAGATGCTGCTCTAGGATAACTCTGTCCAATATTCTAAATACTGGGGGGAAAATACCAGACTAAAATAGCTCTATTTTTACTTGGTGGCAGGTAGCATGGGGATTTGGATTTCCTTGTTTTTGGTGCTGAATTGCTTCCACTTTTATTCAATGTACATGTCCATGTCCATATTGATTTTCTTGTTCTTCTTCTTCTTTTTTTTTTTGGAGACAGAATCTTGTTCTGTCACCCAGGCTGAAGTGCAATGGTGTGATCTCGGCTCACTGCAATCTCCACCTCCTGGGTTCAAGCAATTCTCCTGCCTCACCCTTCCAAACAGCTGGGATTACAGGTGTCTGCCACCATGCCTGGCTGATTTTTTTTGTATTTTTAGTAGAGACGGGGTTTCACCATGTTGTCTAGGCTCGTCTCGAACTCCTGACCTTTGGTAATCGACCTGCCTCGGCCTCCCAAAGTGTTGGGATTACAGGCGTGAGCCACCACACCCAGCCCATATTGATTTTTAAATTGTGTGTTTGCTCACACCTATTCCTATATTTCCTTTTAGCACCATCCCAGCAAAAAAATCAAATATGCAGTACTAAACACTTCCCATACCTTTCCAAGTTATTTTTACCAGGCCTAAAGAAGAGCAACAAAATTTAAAACTCAAATGTGGTCTTGTGGTAGTTCTTAAAAGAAGAAATTCTTAAAAGATCCAAGAAATTGAT
Source organism: Pongo abelii (assembly GCF_028885655.2). Classification (NCBI taxonomy): domain Eukaryota; kingdom Metazoa; phylum Chordata; class Mammalia; order Primates; family Hominidae; genus Pongo; species Pongo abelii. The sequence continues at coordinate 38,645,761 of NC_072001.2, forward strand.
CAAAAGAAAACAACCTGAGCACTACCACAGACATTGCAGTTTCATACTTAGAGGATTGCATTGAGCAATTGTCACTCCTCATCCCCCAAATCAGGAAATTCCACAGTTCACTTGCCTTTGCTCCACAAAAGTAATCAAATAATTTTGGGAAATGCTAAATTATACATTCCCAGGTATATAAACCAGGTGCTTTGGCATATTCTAGGTTCCGAGAGAGACATCTTGAACCTAAAATATGCTTAACTTTAGTTAGCCCATTCCCATACTAATGTGAACAAAAGCTAAGTGTATTACAACTATTCAAGTACTTAAATTCCAGCATATCTCATAATAATATTGCCACTACTACTTGTCGTAGTTCATTTGTGCTGCTATGATAGAATATCTGAGACTGGTTAATTTATAAGAAGGAAATCTTTTTTCTCACAATTCTGGAGGCTGGGAAGTCCAACATAAAAGTGCTGGAAGGTTCAGTTGCCTGGTGAGGGTTGCATCCTCCAGAGGGCAGGAATCCTGTGTCCTCACATAGCAGAAGGTGGAAGGACAAGCTAGCCAAATGCTGCATGGAGCCTCTTTTATAAGAGCCTTAATCCCGTTAATGAAGGAGGAGCCCTTATGGCCTAATTACCTCCTAAAGGTCCTGCCTCTTAGTACCGTCACATTGGCAACACTTGACTTTTGGAGGGGACATATTTAAACCATAGCACTATTTATTTTTTGGTTTGCACTTGTGTCATGTCTCTTTTCAATTTTTCTTTTTAAATTTAAGTATATTTCTTATTAACTACATAGAACCGATTTTGTTTTGTAGATCCAATTTGGTAGTTTTTATCTTTTAATTGGTGATTTTGTCTATTTAGTGTAATGACCAATTTGATTTATTTTATGCCTTTCATTTTACTTTATGTATTAATTTAACCTGTTTTCTCCCTCATTTTCTTCTATCTTATTTTCATTGATTCAGTTAAGTTGTTATTTATTCTCTTTGCTCATCATGGTTAATTTTGAAATTCCTCTGATTTTCCATGTAATTTATGGTCCCCTTCCCAGCTCTCATGTTCAGGCACATATTTTTCTACTGTTGTTTGAAAACAAGATACCATTTCATTCAGCAAGATACCCTATTTTTCTTTAATTTCTCACCTCTCCAAATAGTGAAACTGTTGGGATAATTTTACTTCTTTCATCCTCCCCACATCCCCACACCTGCAGCCACAATCAAGTTTTAGAACATTTATGTCCTCTTCTTCTTACTTCTTACTTAACCCAATTTCTAAGTTTCAATTAGGTACTTTAGTGGGTTTTTTGATTCTGGACTGTATTTTTTTGTTCTGTTTTCAGTTTTAAATGACATAAAAACATTCATGTGACATATTTCTGTTATCTTTCAGTGTCTATGTCTATCTATCTATCATTTGACATGTATTGTCATGCTCCCTTCTCTTCATCGTTCATCATTACGAAGTCTGATTTTTGGCTCATTTGTATTCGGTTAGTCCGTATTTATTTACTTATTTTTGACACAGAGTGACTCTGTGATTCCTCTCTGGTTTTTTGTAGTCTAAAATGATTTTCCTTCCTGATATATGTCTAATTTTTTTTCCATCAGTAATCTCTTTTTGACATCTAGCATTTTGTAACTTCAAATGTTGCAAATGAGAAGTCTGATTTTTGTTTGTGTGATTAAGTGTTGTTTATTTGTAATCTCTTTTCTGTTTCAAAATGTGATTTCTGTATTTATATGTCAGTTTCAGTATTTTTAATGAACATTTCAAAACTTTTCAATTTAAAAAGGCAACAAAATGGTAAGATACCTAGCAGTAAATAAAAAAATAAATATGTAAAATTGATATAAAGGAAACAACATGTTACTAAGTGGAAATGCTAAGATGCTATAACTAGAAACGAGTTTTTCAATATTACAGACTCAATACTGCAGGTACCAATTGTTACTAAAATAATCGATACATTTAATGGCATCCAAATGGTTTCTTGGCAACTAGACAAGCTGATGTAAAAGACATTTTTGAAGAATAAATATACATAAATAAGTCAGGGAAATTCAAAAGTAGAAAAGTCATCAGGAAATTTGTGCTTTCCTAGATATTGAAACTTATAATGCTACAATAACTAAAACTCTTAGGCATTGAAATAAGTATACACACAGAGAAATGAAACAGAACCAACGTTCATTAATGGATAAAAATAACACAGATATTTAATAAATGTGAAATTCCATATCCATGAGAAAAATGTGGGTTATTCAATAAGAGGTATTGGGACAACAAAATTAAACATCTTTAAAAATTATCCATGCTCTACTTACCTCCTTTCTTTCAACAAAATGTATTTTAGATAGATCAAACATTTAAATGAAAAAGTTGAAGCCATTAAGTTACTAGAAGAAAATAGAGATTTAAAAAATCTCAGAGTGGGGAATGCCTTTTTAAATGTGAGATAACTTAGAAACCTAAAAAACTTGAAAAATTTGCCATAAAGTGTACATGAGAAAAGCATCATAAACATACACAAAAAATAAATAAACTCTGAAAAAATAATTGGTAAACATATATTATAGAACAAAGGCTAATGTCCTTAATATGTAAGGAATTTATCAAATTAATCCAATAGTACAAAGTGAATGGAATATGAACAAATGGCTTATGGAAAAGATAATCCAAATAGTGCTTAAAAGATTTTTAAAAAGCTTAATCTTGTTCATAATAATAGAAATACTCTTAAACTTATAGTAAGATACCATATGTAAAGTTTTATACATCCCAGTGTTGATGAGAATGTGAGGAAATAGCCACTCTCACATATTGTTTTTGTATGAGTCTAAATTACTGTAATTTCTATGGTAGGCATTTGACAATTTGTTATAAATTTTAAATACACATATCTTTTGCTCTGCAATTCTACTTCTAGAAATATCTTCTACAAATATATTCATACAAATGTGACCACATGTACAATGTCCACTGTACTCTGTTATAATAACAACATATTGGAATCAATCTAAATATCCGTTAATAGACAAGTAGTTAAATAAATGATAGTACATTAATACAAGGGAACATTATGTATCCATGAAATAATAACTTTTGATATGAAATGATCATACAAATAGATAACTAGGTGAAAATGGAAGACACAGAATAGAATGTATAGTATTACATATGCGTGTGTCTTATATTTGCCTGTATATTGCATAAAATCTCGTTGGAATAATACTTAAAGTCATAAAAGTTGTTGCCTCCAGCCAATTACGTGGCTGAGGAATGGTGGTGAAATGGTGTATTAGTTTTCCAGGGCTGCCACAACAAAGTACAACAGATATGGCTTAAACAACATATATTCATTTTCTCACAAGTTCTGGATGCTGGAAGTCCAAGATCAAGGTGTCAACAAGGTTTGGTTTCTTCTGAGGTCTCTCCTTGGCTTATAGATGGCCACCTTCTCGCTGAGTCTTCACATGGTCATTCCTCTGTGCACAGGTGTTTCTAGTATCCCTTTTGTAGGTTCAAATTTCCTCTTTTTATGAGAACACCAGTAAGATTGGATTAGGATCCACCCTAAAGCCCTCATTTCAATTTACTACCTCCAAATAGTCATGTTCTGAGGTACTGGGGGTTTGGCCTTCAACATATAAATTTTGGAAGGGACAAAATTCAGCCTGTAACAAAGAATGACTTAATTTTCACTCTATTCTCATTTGTCCTTTTTGAATTTTGTATTATATAATGTTATACTTTGTAAAAAATAAATAACTTTATTTTTTTATTTTTATTTTTTATTTTTTTGAGACAGAGTTTCACTCTTGTTGCTTAGGCTGGAGTGCAATGACATGATCTCGGCTTGCCACAACCTCTGCCTCCCAGGTTCAAGCAATTCTCCTGCCTCAGCCTCCCGAATAACTGGGATTACACACCTGGCTAATTTTTTTTTTTTTTTTTTGTATTTTTATCACAGACAGGGTTTCTCCATGTTGGTCAGGCTGGTCTCGAACTCCCGACCTCAGATGATCCTCCCGCCTCAGCCTCCCAAAGTGCTGGGATTACAGGCGTGAGCCACTGCATCCGGCCATAAATAACTTTAAAAACAATCCTGTAATAAAAAATATCAGGCTGAAAATTTGCGCTGTGCACAGGTATCTCTAGTATCCCTTTTGTAGGTCCAAATTTGACTTCCTCATGGCCCAGTAGAAAAAGGATCAATACAATTTGGTGTGACAGTTAATTTGAATATGAAAATAAACTTGAATACAGGTGAGTATCACTTTAGACAAATATATGCTTGAATTCATAAAAATATTTATTTTATTGAAGTATTTCCTACATGGGTCCTTTAAACAGAGAGCTTTCAATATGATTCACTTTATAGGCATTTTCAGTATTTCACTGTGTAAGGAGAATTACACCCGAACATCTTTATTAATTTAGCGGTCTAATACTGCCAAAGTAATAGAACAAGATTTTCATGTAGAACAATTTTCGTTCTTTGAAATTCTATTCTTCTTTGAGTTTCATAGGTTATACATCTGTTTAACAGTGAATTCACACTTACATTTGAACAGAATTTAAAATGGAACGAGCAGAAATACTCTTAATGCAGTAGCCATAAAAAAGGCAGTTGTATTATTACTCACAGATATTGCATAGTTACCATGATAATCTAAGGACTATATGCTTCCTCTGAGGTTTTAAAAAACAGGATGAACAGCTATCTTTCTGGGTTAAGTGTAGTCTTGTCTCTAGACAGGAGGATGTGCAGGTAGTTCTCAAGATCATATTCAGCCTTGTGATTACTGTAGCAACAGTTATAAAAAGAACACAGAAGCTATGCCCTTTATAAGCCTTGATATATAATTTGGAATTTTGATAAAGATGGATATCAAACATGTTTCATCTACTTATATGATTTACTTTTAAAGGTCAATATAGGACTACACTAAGTGTTAATGAAAATAGTGTATAATCAGAATATGATCCATTAACTGCTGAGTTTCCACAATAGTTCTTTAAAATCTAGAATATTCATTACTATGTGAAAAAGTTAGAGAGATGTCTGTGTTACCTAGCGTGGGTGTTATGAACTAATCAGCATTTTTCACACAAAAAAATGTGGTTAGCGATGGGGTAACTTGTTCTGAAGGAGACTGTGGCTTTTGAGTGTTGACAGTCTTACAGAGATCCTTCACCAGCACATAAATACATGACCCTCTCCTCTAACTCCATTGCCTCCTCATACTCACAAGTATATTTGTGTATACCATAATGCAAAGCTAGATTAGGTATTGTGACAGTGACATAAATTTGCAGTTAACTCGATTAGCTAGAAAAGGCTGCATGAATTTCAGACTTAAGAAGGAAATATTAAGTACAAGGAAGATTACAAATAATGATGCTTTTAGTATATGTTTATTCTAACATGGAATGTCTAGTGACAGATTCTTTTTGGGAGACTAAATATCCTTCTCCAAAGCCTGAGGAATTTTATTAAATATCAAGAACCCAACTGAAATGACAAATTTCAAGTTTCATTAAATGACACCACCACCAGCACATTATTGTAGCTATTTTACAATATGTAGCTATTTTACTACATATTCTAACCATGCATTTGACTATGTCTATTTTGGAATAAAGTCTGTCATATTAGATATAGGTCACATTTCTGGCATTCTACAAGTGAAAATAATTTATAAGGTCCAGCACTTCAAAGTGGTATGCCTGATCATTGGTGCAACACAGATGAGGTCCAAACTAACATGTCCAGGTACAACAAATACTCACATTGCTATACGGTAATTTCTGATGTGTGTCCACCACCCCAAGTAATAAGGAAGCTACATTTCTGAGTTAATATGTGCCATAAATTAGGTGGTAACCATTTGTTCCTTCAAAAGTAATATTTTTCCATCTGCTGACAAACAGCTTATGAATACAAACAACAGATTTCCCAAATGCCTGTTTAAAAATTTCAGTACAGTATTTGTTGTGTCATTTTACCTCACCTACAAAGATTGTTCTCTGAAGTTTCCTGTTGCAGCAAGAAAGGCAAAACTGGAGGTATCATCCTATCAGCGCACGCGTGTGTGTGTGTATGTGTGTGTATATGCTAGAGAGAGAGGGAGGGAGAGAGGAAAAGAGACAGAGAGAACTAGTTTTCTTTTTTGTGTCCACTTACCTTTAATTCTTTTCCCTGGCTTGCTTCTTAACTCCCTGGAAGCTGTGACCTCCCTTCACTTGCCTTCCTGTCTCTTGGGTCCAGCTTAGGCATTCAGCTTTCAGCCATGTACACAACCTTTGCTGGTTATTGGTCTTATACTGGGGCTTGTCTATATCCCCTTCTCTCCTACAAACATGTGAGTTGGACCTCCTTGATTGCCTGAGGACAGTTCTGACTCTAGGCATAGCCATATATCCGTGGAGTCTACCATAACTCAGTCCTGATCAGCAAAAGGTGACAGTCATTTAATCCTATAAAGACTTTTGAAGGATGAAAAAATGTAAAAGTTTGAAAAATCATTGGCATACTCTCTCTGAAAAAGCAAGAAAAACATAGTCTTCCCAGGAGCCCCCATGACTGTGGGTATGGTTGGGAGAACCCTGAAGGTTTGCTTTCTTGCAAGCCTTGTGGTTGATGTGATCTTCAGCAAACTTTTCTCATGATAACTGGCATAATGTTGCAGATATAAAGGAGGTGGGCAAGCATATAGTTGGTGCAAACTTACTGATAATATATTTCTATTCTCTGGCCCTGTGCTCTTTACAGGCATCATCTTATCTCACCCATATAACCATCCTGAGACGTACATTTCAGGTTATTCTTGCTAATAAGGAAACAGGCTCATAGAGTTTGTGTGACATATCTAAAGTCATAGTTTTTAAGTGACAGCTCCTGAGTTCCAACCCAGGTCTGGATTTGTATCCACATGTCTTTTCCATTACATTAAAGCTGGTTCTGAGGATGCAAGACAAAAGCTTAAACAAAACAAACAATAACAACAAAACTAACTTACAGATACTGAAAAGTGCCTAAGATATGAACAATTTAGTACTTTTTGAGGAAGACTATTCCAAAGATGCACCTGTCAAAAAGACTGTTTGATATTACACTTAATTCACTGTCTGTGAAAGCATGTTTTAGGTTTTCCTGTATTTCAAGATAATAGGCTGCTATTCAAATAATTCTTTCTTCTTGTGTCAAGTTCTGGGCAAGAAGCTACACTCAGCTGCTGCTGCATTCATCAAAGGACTAGTAGTTACAACAATAGCAGGACTCTTTATTTTTTTGAAACTGGTCTCACTGCTTCTATCCAGTGAGGTAAAATTGGCTCACTCTTAATATCAATATCAATATTCCACTGAATACTCTCAGAGCTCAGCATGCAAAGAAACACTTTAGGGTTGAATTGTCTGAGTTTGGCCTACGTAAGTCTCAATGAAGTTGACTTTCTCAGTCATAACAAGAGTTTAAGAAAAATAATCCTTTGAGCTGGGCTAATTTGGTACTTTTATTCCTGAGATATTTTTATTAAGGAAGATAGTAAACTTGGACTTTTCCTCTATCCCTTATACCATCAGCTGTGTTTGAAGTAGATTTTAATGTTTTTACTGAGGGTCTACCTTCAGAGAGCAGCTTTCATCACCAGGCTGGAGTCCTCATTCAGCAGTTTTGGAGCAGTCGGGGCAAGGCCTTCCTGCTCCCACAGTCCCATTAATAAACAGAGATCTGGCTCTGCAGCCACCGGCTACTGCTCCCAGCGCAGCCACCCATCCCAGCGCAGCAGTAAATCAGCCCTGCATGTTTTCCTAATTTTAGGTTTGGTCTGACTTAATCCATCTAATAGGAAAAACATCTGGTCTAGTTTTACTTTTAATCTGTTCTTTACATCAGGAACTTTATCGCCCTGGGACCAGTAGTAACAAGAGGTTGGTTCTTGTACCTGGGCATGACTATGCGTGTGCCAATGCCTAATAAGGGCCTGCTTTCCATTTATGCTCTCCAGTCATTTATCGGCCTTAATTTACAATAAAGCATTGACATCACAATCAGCTTGGGGTTGTAAATTCCCCAATTAGTGAAAAGTCTATGTTGTGACACATTTTGGGTCAAGGGGAGCTGGGTGTATCTGTGGGCAGGTTTAAAGTTATTTTTCACTATTAAATTTGCAAAGATCTGGGTATTTAACAGCCTTTTTTTATTAATAATAAATATTCTACAGCATAGTATTTGAGTTCAGTTTTACCTTTATATGGTTGTATGAAAGTGTACAAAGCATTATTTTAAAAGATGTATGGAAATAGCTTAGAGGAAATAGTAAAATACTGTCATATGGAGTCAGTTTAGTTTTAGTTTGGATTGGGCACGCAAGATAGCATAGACTATTTAATCCTTTAGGAAAGGGCCATAAACTGACTCTACTTTAACATTTTTGACTACAGTTGGAAGTAGTTTGGGTTTTAGAAATCCTTTCAATGAAAAGAGGCTAGTCATTTGGTTTCCCAAATAGCATTCTCCACTTTTTCTCTTGACATTCATCTCTGACTATTTTTCCTCTTCCAGCTCTCCTCCTCCCTGATGCCCTCCCTTCTAGAGCCCTTTCTCTCTGTAGTTTTTGAGAGAGCTTTTGGTCTAGTCCAAAGATATATTTTCTGAGTGAGGTGAGATCAATTGTTGCAAAAGTGTCTCGCTTTCCACTCAGCTTTCTACTTCTCCGAAGTGGTTAGGAAATCATGGACATGAGGTAACAGGGGACCTTATAGGAATTAACTTCAAATAGCCCCAGGCCTAAAAGCTCTTCCCAAATCTACAGTATGTTAGGGGACTTTAGCTCCCCAAAGTAATGTAGCTGTTTATGCACTCTTGCCTCTGAATTCCTTTTAACTGGGGCCTGAGAAATGCATAAGCAACATTACTTCAGCAAGCAAGAATTAATTATTGAAATCAATTATTGCGTCTTTGCGTCAACTGCAGTCAGTCCTCAGCGAGTTGACGTAAAAAAAATACTTGTCTCAATGGTTGTCTCTGTGAAAAGAGATTGAAATAAATGAAAAAGAAAAGGCACTGACTTTTGACTTGGTTCCATTTCATCTCTTAGGATTTCTAAGAAATTTTACTGGTTAGGGGCTAAAGAAAGAAAATATTTTAACTCTTTAATTCCATGGATGACAACTTGTTTCCTGCATAGCAAAATAACTTTTCTCATAATGCACAGCTTTTGGAATTTCTGACATGGGTAACTGTTAAAACTGTTTCAAAAGTGGCTCTCGACTTGCCCTTGTTTGTTCTGTCTGAAGGCTAAACCAGCATCTCTTGAAAATGCTGCCTATGTTCTTTGCCTCTTATCTTTGCCAGGAATGTCCTCTTCCATTCTCATTTTTTTATGTTGGAAATATTGAAGATTTACTTGGCAGGCACTTTCTAATGGGAAAGGTAGAAAGACACACAAATATACTATTAACAGACTTTTCAACGTACAGGAATCATGATCGTAAACATTCAAAGGGAGTATTTCGTGGGCCTTTCTGGAAACAGTCAATCACCTTATGAGTAAGAACAGTTAGATAGGAACATGCTTCTATAATTTCAAGTTGGATCATCAACTTTTTAAAATTGGAGATGACACGAACTCACCATCTCTGAGAAATACTGATTTGTAAGAGCTTTTCTAATTGGAGATATTAGAAGACATATTACTTATGTCTTAGTAAATTCAGGTTGCTATAATAAAATATCATAAACTGGGTGGCTTATATACAACAGAAATTTATTAACCATAGTCCTGGAGGCTGGGAAGTTCAAGAAGAAGATGTCAGTAGATTCAATGTTCTGTGATGGCCCATTTCTTATAGATGCACCTTCTTACTGTGCCGTCACAGTAAGGAGTGAGGGTCTCTCTGAGGTTTCACTTATAGGCCACTCATCCCATTCATAAGCACTCGGCCATGAACTAATCACCTTGCAAAGGCCTAATCTCCTAATACCATAACATCAAGGGTTATGATTTCAACATATGAATTTTGGGAAGACACTAACATTCAGACCACAGCACGTGATTCTTAGAAAAGAAATAAAGATAGAGCCCAAGAGCAAAATATACACTTATTCTCCTATGAAAATCTGCCACTGGATGGTAGACAAAATTTGAGACCCCCAACAAGCTTGAGACCCTATAGACACCTGAAACTACAAGATAAAAGGAGTGCTTTTGTGGCAAACATTAAGAAAAAAAGGGAAAGATTTTTTCCTGAGACTAGAAAGCATTCCCCTGGACCAGGAGAAGGAGAAGAGATACAGATTAGTGATGAGAGTGGAGAGGGCAATAAGCTCTTGAGAAAGGGGTGCTACAGCCTGCACAGTTGGCATGACCCCAAAGAGGGAATGGCTGAAACATGCATCTAGGCAGCCCCATAGAAATGCACAGGAAAGGCCTTGCAAGCAGGCTGCTGGTCCAAGGAGCTGGGTGGACAGGGACAAGAGACGAGTCACCCACAAACTGTGACTACCAGCCATAGCTCCCTTCCTACTCACAAGGTCTTTTCAAAATATCCTGCCCTATGCAGATCTCCTCGAACACTAACTAACCTTGAGGAAGAAGAGGGGAAGCCTCCCCAAATAGGAAGATTAAATCTTCTGCTAACTAGGCAGAATCAAGGATAAACTTGAAAGAGAAATGAAGTTGGCTTACGGAAAAATGAGAAAATGTCTATTTCTTATACCTGGAATTTTTGGATTGTGATTTCTACCTGTAGTAAATTCTATCCTTCATTCATATCCATTCAAATTGTCTCCAAATCTCTGCAGCTCTGGACTGTTCTGTGACTTGTTTCCTTTCTGCTGTCCACGGAGTACCACTTCTTTTGCAGCTTACTATTAGCAGAGATTGTGGCACCTGAAAATTATTGCTGTGTAATCTAGATTCTTAATAGAAATTCCAGGAAGCTCAGTTCTGGGCAGCATATGTGAACTGAAGGGAAATAAATATTCTTTTTTGAGGTCAAGAGGAGTCATGAGTAATTTAATATTGGCATCCCCCCTCCTCTCTAGCTCTCTCTGCAGGCAGTGACAGTGATTAGGAACGGGTCTCTGTCTCTTCCCGTAGAACTGATATGGAAATGTCTGGCTTCCCATTCTTTTCTCTCTAGCTGTGTAGTTACTGAGTGGACATCTCTTTTCCTGCTTTCTCTTTTATACCTCAGTTATTAGCTCATGTAGTGAAATGAATAGATGGGACAGATATTTAATAACTTCTATGGTCTAAGGTACTGCTCAAGTCCTTGCCCTGGAAGTGGTAGATATAATAATATAAAATAGTCAATAGAGAGGGATAGAGGCTGAGTGAAGGGGGAAGTTGAGTGATCTGTATGGGCTGAGTTTGGAAATAAACTTCAGCAAAGTCACCGCTGGAGCTTTGGCCTTAGCGGGTGGCAAGAGGCCAGATATCAAGGCTAGAACTCACAGCAAGTTAAAATTTCTAGAGCTGGAAATATGAATTCTTATGTATGAAATTATTCCATTGATTGCCATGGTTTCATTTTATTATACTAACATTTTTCAAAAACTGCCTACTAAAACAAAACAAAATAAAATTAATGCTAACATATTCTTTGTTACAAAAGAGCATGAGAAGTATATCTTTTTCTTGTGTTTGACAGTTCCAGCACTTGCTTGATATTTTGTTCAGATTCTTTAGAAGCAGAGCCTGAGATAAGAATTTGGGTGTATATTGTTTACTAAGTGAATAGTCATCAGAGAAAGGTAGAGAGGAATTAGGATATGGTAGGAAAAGGATCTAAGCAAGGATGTTTCTGGTTTCAACCTGATTCCACAGGGAATACTGGAGCAAAGATAAGGACTTGGCCTATTGTACCTCCATTTGTGTCAGTTATTGGCTGTAAGCTGTTCATTCCACCTTGTGTCTTGTGTGTGTGTATGTGTGTGCGCACACACATGTATATGTAAGATTTTTCCGGTAAGGTGGCTGGGAGTGTCAAGGTTAATCCTCCAACATTCATGACAACTCACACCAACCCATTCTGTGGTCAAGGCACCAGTGGCATTCAGCTTATTTGAGATTTTTCACTGTTAACATCTTTAATAACTAGCATTCCTCTACACCAACAACAATCAAGCCGAGAGCCAAATCAGGAATGAAATCCCATTCACAACTGCCGTAAAAAGAATAAATACCTAGGAATATAGCTACCTAGGGAAGTGAAATATCTCTACACGGGGAACTAATTTTTTTTAATTCTAAATTTAAAATGTTTAATTTAAAATTAAACAAATATTTTTAACACCTTTGATAATTTTAAAGTCTTTCACATTTAATGTATGAAATATGACATTTCATATTCTAATACTTTGTTAGCGCTAACTCATTTATTCAATAAACTATTTTTCGTAAGTGTTGGAGTTTGGAGTGCTGTTATACCATATGAGTATTAATACATTCTAATGTTGTGCTACCTTATAGAAAAGGATGCGAGAAATAAGGTACATGTCTATAATATTTTAGGGATTCTTTCCCAATATCCATTCACCTCAAAATTATTAATAGAATATGTGCTTTCAAGAAAAGAAATTATTTTAATTTATCCAAACTTTGCTAGAGAGTAAAGTAATAATCCTAATAAATAAAGTAATAGGAAAAATATTCAGGACAAAGTAGAACTGGCATTTAGAAAATAATAGAGTAGTGATAGTATTATAGTATCCGGAACTTCCTTTTTACATTTGGAGATTAATACCAAGATTTATAAATGGCTCAGTAGCTTCAAATGTCTTATGAGGGTCATTACTGGGTACTAACCAATAGGTATGGAGAATATGCATATTGGTGAAGTGAGTGGTTGTTTATTTATTTCTTAAAAGAACAAATCAGAATCACATTCAATCTAACAGTCAGCATTAAGAAAAGAAGGGAGAATACTGATTATAAGAGATTGTAAACCATTATGAACTCCTGACTTAGTTCTCTATTCTCACTTTAATTGGCTATTTGGATTTATACAGGAAGATACAAAGCTCTTGAGACTGAAATTTATCAGTTTTCCCTATCAATGTTGACCATGTATATTAGATGTCTTTGTACATCAGATACTGTTACTAAGAATTTAAACCTTTTGTAAATTTGCAGAAGAATGTATTCCACATTGTGAGGGTTAATGCTTCCTTACTGGCTGACTAGGAACCATTTGAAGAGTTTGAAACTTGTTATTTTCACATTGGTACTGTACATATGTCTCCAGAGTGTGGGAGCTTCATAAACAACACATTTTGATCTGAGCAGATGTACTGCATCTCTAGAGGTTAGGAAGTTCATTATTACAGACAGCCCACCTAACATCCATTTGGTAAGTCTCCATTAGGTATATTAAAATACAATGCAAGATGTCTGAATGAAAAGTGTATTTGGTGAGCCGTGGGGTATTCACATGTCCTCCAGAGTAGGAAAAGTTTAGTTTCAATAGCAGAGGCCACATTCAAGTGATATATATTTGTAATATTGACTACTATGTGGGTACTACTGACAGCTTTTACTGGTTTCTAAAATAAATGTCTTCTAGCAGCATGCAATAGACATGATCTTATCCATTTTTATATTCCAGGGAGGGACTAATGTTATTGTCCTTATAGGGTAGAAAGGAAATATGGAAGCAGACAAGGGGGATACATGTTTTTCTTATATGCTTTTGATTCATCTTTCATCTACATGGTCACTTCTTTAGCAGAAGTGATCCTGTTCTTCCAGAAGAAAAAGAAAACTACTTTAGGATTAGAAAAAGAAAACTACTTTAGGATTAGCTGGACAGCAAATGGCATCCCTTAAAGCAAAGGACTTAGAGAGGAAATTATGAAATATATTAAATTTATCTCAAATGAAATATGACTCCTAGGATGGCGATCAATTTTTAGTTGAGAGGTAGTGAATGAAGGTTAAATCATGAATTCACACTTTCCCTTGTGATCCTCAAATCAGCACTCTTAAATTATCTTCTTTAAGGCTCAAAGTCTCTTGTTGTTTTATGCTTCTTCCATGTCCCGGGTGCTAGCATATTAATGGTCCTTGCCATTTGTAGAGTAGCAAGCCGCCAGATCAATAAGCGTGCTTAGCTGCTTGCCATTAAAATTGATCTGTACTATCCTTCCGATTGACGTCATATCCAGCTGTAAATATCATCAAGTAAGCTGTCAACTCATTTTCATTATGAGTGTTTTTCATCTCAAAAGATGGACTTCAGTTGGACAGCACATTAGGATTTTTCTTCATTATTTCTGACAGTTCCCCAATAACATCTAGAGTATCTTTAAAGGAAAATCAGGATTGGCCAGTAACTTTTAAAATGGAGGGGGAATTAATAACAGCAGCAACAACCACAAATACGAGACACAACAAAAAAAAATCTTTGCAAGCCAGAATGTTAGAAATTAATATGAAAATTGAGAACAGCAAGATTTGGATGTTCTCTTTCACATGTGAATCAGGCCCCGGAGATCTTTGTGAGTATATGGGTTTATGTAAAGAAAATTCTAGTGTTATACTCTTGAGGACACATTTCCAATGGATTTGTCATTGGGACTTCAAAGGAGCATTTGTTTATGGATTGTTGATCCAAACTTCCTGCTGAAGACTACAAAAAGTGGCAGGGAGGGTGGGATGGGAAGTGAGGGTTGAAAAATTGACTACTGGGTCTAATGTTCACTATTCAGGTGAACATTAGAAGCCCAGACTTCACCACTATGCAATATATGCATGTAGAAAATCTGCACTTGTACCCCCTAAATCTATAAACATAAAAATAATAAATAAAGTGCCATGCAAATATTTTAAAAATTCTGAGAAAAATTCTGGGTCTGCAAGCCATCTTGGTGAGTGTACCTACCTGGATGTCCATCTAAGTGAAAATCCTGGAAAGGTCACACATTTTCTAATAGAATGTCACCCTAACCTCATTAGTTTGATATCTAAAAAATATTCTTCTGCTCTCATCCAACAGTACAGAACATCATTTCTTAGCCTTTGTCTGCCATTCAGCTCCCGTTGAAAATCTGAGAAGAGAAGCCATACTTACTGTAGATGATTTAAAACCCATTCATTGCTCTAGGAATTCTAAAATGGTATAAATATAGTACCATATATGTGTATATGTGTACATATATAATGTATAAACAAGGATAAAAGATATAAAAATGCACACACAAACTGGTGAGCATTTTTGGATTTTCAAGCAACATGATTATTACCTATTTGTATTAGTTATGTTTGCCATAAAATTATCACTATTCGATTATTTTTTACATTAGGATTCCATTTTCACATGAAAGGTCATACAAGAAGACATTTGTATGATATTCATATCTAAATTTGTTGCAAAAATATTGAGGTTATAGTCTGTATCACTCTCTATATATTCTATGAAGCCTCTACTAAGGTATATCTTTTAGAGTTCAATCTTAAACAAACTTTGCTTTTGGTGAGCAACCAGAATCTTCTTCTTTATTGATAATGAGAATTGTTTTTTACGGATTATATTTCCCTTTAGTTTTGGATACCAGGGCACTCTGAATTAAATATGAAATGACCAATAAAAAAATAGGTTATGATAGCATATATGTTCTGCATATATGCATTCTCGATTTTCTATTTTTATTACTACCACTTTATAAAATCTCCATTTAAGCTGTCTCAAATCCTTTGTGAAAAGAAACAGGATATAAGTAATTATAAACAGACAAAGTGTTGTTTGTCAAAGTATCAGTTATTTTGCCATAAAAACTTATCAACTACCAATAAAAGTGGAAACCATGAATGATTCATTTCTAGCCAGTCTGTAGTTTCTTTGCGAGAAGGTAAAGAATTCATAGCACTAATAACACTTCTGTGAATGTCTACTTAGTAACAGATGCTAGAAGATTTAATGTATGTTTGCTAATCTTCACTGCCACCTTGCAAATAGAGAAAGTGTGTCCCATTTTTCTGAAGATCAGAGTGTTTGTGTAAGTTATTTAAGGTCACCTACCTGGTAGGGGATTGAGCCACTGCTCAAATTCCCTACAGGAAGTGGAAAAATAAACTCTGTAGAATATTTATTGCAGGGTCTGGTGTACTTTAAATTGTAGGAATGATAAGTTCTATGTTTTGTCTATCTTTGTTTTGTTGGGTGCTAGTGGCTGGCAAACAGTAAATGCTAAAGAATATTGGATGCATAATTGAAATAAGACATAGAACAAATGAGTAAATGAATTTTGAGTAATATAAATAGCAGAAGTCCTATAATATATAATATGGTGAATAATATTATAAAATCAATATAATATCTAATTATTGTGAAATTATTTGCATTTATGTTAATATTTGTATTATTTGTATTACTATATTTAAAGTGATAAGTACCTATTCCTTCACAAGCATTTCATAGGTGATTCTACGTAAATAATTTCACTGAATTTTCACAGAAGATCTGTGAGGTTGACATCTAGGAAACTAGGCTCACATACCATGAAGTAACTAGCTGAAGATGATGAGTGGTGATGTTGGGATTTGAGGCCCTATCTAACTCTAGAGATTAGGATCATATGAAACTATGTCGATAAAGAATCTTTAGTTAATTACTGCCATAATCCTAATGAGTGGGTTCTGCATTCTGTAAATTTACTCCATTAACCTCCAGCAACATGTCAACATAGTTGATAACATCTTCCTGAGATTTTTTTTTTTAATTTTTTTTTTTTTGTGGTAGGCTCTCACTCTGTCTCCCAGGCTGGAGTGCAGTGGTGCAATCATAACTCACTGCAGCCTTGATCTCTCCAGGCTCAGATGATCCTCCCACCTCAGTCCCCCAAGTAACTGGGACTATAGGTGTGTGTCACCATGCCTGGCTAATTTGTGTGTGTGTGTGTGTGTGTGTGTGTGTGTGTGTGTGTGTGTGTATGTGTGTGTGTGTATATATATATATGTATGTATTTTTTTTTTTTTTGGTAGGGACAGGGTTTCACCATGTTGTCCAGGCTGGTCTCGAACTCCTGGGCTCAAGCGATCCTTCTGCCTCAGCCCCCCAAAGTGCTGGGATTACAGGCATAAGCTGCTGTTCCTGGCTTTTCTTGAGTTTCTTTCTTCACTTTGCTTTCAGGACCCCACTTTCTCTTAGGTTTCTTCCTACCTCACTGGTCAATCCTTCTGTCTCTTTTATTGATTCTTCCTCTTTCCCCCAAGGGGTAGAATATTGGTGTGTCCCAGTGCTTAGACCTTGGTCCTCTTTACTCTCTTTCAATGCTCCCTGCCTTGGTGATCTCATCCAGTGTCATGGCATCAAAAATCATTTTACATCCAGACCCTAAATTTCTATATCTATCCCAGATCTCTTTTCTAACCTCCAGATTCATAAAATCAAGAGTCTACCCTATATTTCTACTTGGATATCTATTAGGCATCTGAAACTCTTAATAGCATTATCTTTCCTCCTAAAATTGCTCTCAGTTTTCCCCATCAGTTGAAGGCAATACCATCCTCCCAAGTACTGAGGCCAAAACCGTTGGTATCATCCTTTATTGTCTCTCTCTCTTCCTCCCTCTTTCATATTCAATATCCACTACATTAGCAAATCCTCTTGGCTCTACCATATAAATATAACTAGAATTGGATCACTAGATGAATTATTATTGCCTTTGCTGCTACCCAGGCTTGAGCCTCCATCATTTTTCTTTTGGATTATCACAGTACCCTTCTAATTGGTCTTTCTGCTTCTACCCTTTTCCCTTATGATCAGTAGAGTAACCATGGCAATCCTTTTGAGACATAAGTAACATCACATAATAATATAACACCACATCAATTTTCTATTCGAAAACCTTTAGTCATTCTCTATTTCACTCTAGGAAAAGTCGGTCTTGACAGTTGTCTACAAGGCTCCACATATCCTGGCTCTTCGTTTCCTCAGCCTCTTTGCTGGTCGTTGAATATGCAAGTTGGGTGTCCATTTAAGGGCTTTTCTCCATCTCTTCTCTCTGGAATAAGAACATTCTAAATGTGACATTCTCCATGAGGCCTACCCTGACTGCCCTATTTAATATTGTACCTTTTCTCCTAATCCCCATAGTCTGATTTCCTTTTCCTTTTTATTTCCACAGAATTTATTTCTAATATGAAACATTACTTATTATTTTTAATTTTATTTTTTGTTTTCTGTGTCAGCCAACTAGAATATAAATTCTACAAGGTCAGAAATATTTGTCTATTTTGTTTATCAACATATCCCAGGCTTCCTGAATAGCGCACAAGTCATAGTATGTGCACAATAAGTAGTCGTTAAATTAAGAAACTTAATTCAAATGTAAGAATTTCTAGTGTCTTTTTGTGGTTACTACAGGCTTAGTGTGAACTGTTATAGGACAGATTGCAGCTGACTTTGTGTGAGTAGAGGCAGTTACTCTATCTAGGCAGGGCCATATCATAGTCTGCCCTAAAGGTTAAGTCAGAGAAGTCTGTGCTGTAATGCAGCATACTCATTTGACCAAATAGTCCCTAAACGTGTGAAGTGCACATACAAGCATGCCCTCTTCTCACCACCTCAAATTTCGGCACTCTGTTAATTAATTCTCTAACAAAGACCTAATAAAGTGTAGCACTGCTTATTACAATTGGTTTCGACTTATGTTTTAGCAGAGGCAACAGTCTGTTTACAGACAAAATATGGCCAGGGTAAACAGGATTTTTCTTTTTAGCATTCATTTTCAATGCCTTGCTTCTGGAAAAGCATTGTGAAAAGTGAGGACTATCTGGAACATGTATTTGTTAGAAAGCAGAGTCTCATGCACATATGACTTTAATTTTCACTTTGTGATATTTTATCTCAATCCTAATAATTGACACATCATCTTTCTTTGTCCATTGTCTCCTAATGATTTTCTCTTTTTTATAGACATAGAAATATTAAAGATATTTTAAGTAAAAACATCACCCCATAGCAGAAATATATGTTTCTATCAGATTTTCCCACCTATATCTATATTTTTCATAGTTGAATTTGTAAAGTTTAATTTTTTTTCCAAACATAACATTTTCTTGTTAGTCAACTATCCATTTTGCTCAGTTTGGAAGCACTGAGTTTCATAAACAATAGATTCCAGTAACTAGAGAGAAACCCATAAAAAAAAAGCAGGGCACAACTCTCTATATAACAGAACTTTACTTCAATTTAATGTATTCATTTCCTTTCAAGCATTTGAGAGCGTTTCCTCTTTAGCCATGAACAGAAAATAAAGTGACTAATTTGTGATGAGTGTTAAGAGTGTTAAATACTACAAATCATCTTTCCAGGTCTGTAGCATAAACTGGCAAAATCTTAGCATTTTTTTGGAATTTTATATACTATTTTAAGGAAAATGTTTGAATTTAATTCATGGCTTTTATTGTTATTACCTTGCTTTCTGAAAAACAACACGTACTCTCTTTTAATGAGTTGCTTAATTTTCTCCTGTCTTGATTAACAATTTAGATTGCCTTGGGTTTTCAATCTGTTTTGTGAGTTTAATTCCCCCTTCCCAAGTTCTATATTCATTTTCCTAGGTTGATTTGATTCATTTTCAATTAATTAATTTACAATTAATTAATTAATTCCCCTTGACAACTGCCTTAGTGGCATCACAACTCATATTAATGGTGTAGTGCCTGTTCTAATTAAAATCAATATGTAGTTCCTAATGACATAGCCTTATCTACTAGAAATAGTGAAACACTAGATAGAATACAATCTCTTTTTAGACCAAGGTCCATATGACCATTTGATAGTACAATTGCAATAAAAATACTTATTTTGTATCTTATGACTAAGATTCTTTATATACCAGTTACTATACATCCTAGTAACCAACACATTGATTAGAAATTAAAATGACTTCATTCTTTTAATCAGATAAGTCATTCTCTCTCCGTATGTGTTATCCACTTTAGATTTCAGGGATATATAATACATTTATTCAAATGTTGTCTAATTTGTTAGACTTCACCATGATATAAATTCTAAATTTGTTGCAATTATTGGTAAATTTGTAGAGTAAGGGTTTCATCTTAACAGACTTTTTACTTCCATTTGTAAATTTGACACTGACTTGAAATAACATATTAGGAGAAGACAATATTACTTTTGTATTTATCCCTGCTGGAGCAGCACTGATAAAATTTTATAGTGGTCTGGTATAAGGACTAAGTTACAATCCCCTCCCAGTTAACAAACTCTCCATTTATTATAGTATGTTATGGCAGAGAAAGCAGAGAGTTAATGTGATATTAGTTGAAACTTGGCATGCAATTTTGTATAGTGTGGGCTTTGTCCAAATAAAAGTGGTAGATATAATTCTAAAAAGATGTTTAGGATCATATGCATTAAGCTGAAGAGAAACTATGACTTCTTGAGACAACTGAAAGGTCTAAAAATTGCTCTCAGTGGCCTTGTTTTCGAAAACATGTTTGTTTCTCTGACCTACTTTCTTTCATCAGCCTTATTTCTTCTTTTTCTCTTTGACTATGCATCAAAACAAAAAAATCAATATTAATATTAAATCAGTCCTTAATCTATGCAAAGCTCTGTGTCGAAAGGCATGTAAAATCTGAAGAAGTCCCTGCTCTGAATGAGCTAACACATCTGTTTACTTCCCAGTGTCTATTTCTCCCTTCTAACCAGAGATCAATGGTCAATTTTGATCTTTATTTTTAAAGTACCCTACTTTTCTTGCTTTTATTTCATTTGGATCCTTTCACTTAGCCTTCTTTTTCAATTTTTTTTCTTATTACATCTGTATTAACTCTTGCCACATGTTTTGCTCCCAAATTTAGAAGGTTATTTTAAACAATTTAAGTGCTTTAGTTTATTCTCTTCAATGAACTGTTGAGCAACATAACCCTTGTCTCATATATAGAGTAGTTAAGTTATCTCTTATGTGGAATAGTAAAAGCTTACTTCAATACAAAAGCAAAACAAACAAATGCTAATTCTGTAATGCATCTATGAGACACAATTCAAATTATTTATCCCTTGAGAACCACTGGTTATACAATATAGAGAAAAGCACCTTTCAAGAGAATAACCTACCAATGACATTTCTCCTTATCAATGGCAATATTAATCTTCATTGATGCCTACATGGAGGGTAATTCTCCTAGTAAATCTGATGACTAGGGTAGTTTGTACATTCAATGAGATGTACTAAAATAGCAAATCAACTTTTTAGGTTTAGAAGACTCTTGGGCTTTATTTTTTTAATCAGACTATTGATTTTCTTGCCCAATTGCTGCTACCACCAAACACAGTCATACAACTCTGGCATATACTATTTATTATCAAAACTAGCCACTAACATTGATGTTTCCCTTGTATACTCTGAAACACTCTGCGATCTATTTTCAGGTGCCAAGAGTGGTCATAGAGATCACTGATCTGGCATTATCCTATATGATAAAAGCAATATTCATAAGCTAATGTGACCATTCCTTTGTCTTCTTCGTTGTTTTTACTTAGTTCCATAAATAATAATGTTTTACATTTTAGAGACTTAAAAATGGATGGACAGAGTAAATAATTCAAGAAACATAAAATTGTATATTGTATTGAGTTGTACATGAGGTGCCTCCCACCCTTAGTTCTTCTTCCCAAAGGCAACCACAACCAGTGTTCTTAGTTTCTTATACACCCTTCCATATTCATAACATAGACTTTTATATATCTACATTTACATCTGTATCTCTATCATTTTTTCAGAAATACATATGGTCACAGATTTTATATATTACATTATTACTAAATGAATTTCGTAAACTAAAAAAAGTATTTGTTGAAGAATTTCAACTAATTTGTGTGTATATTCCTTCCTCAAGAATGTAGAACATAAACTCCCCACTGTAAGTGTGGGCTGCTCATAGGGACTCTGTTCTAAAGAGGACAGTATGGAAAAGCATCTCACTTACACCTGAATGTAATATAGAGTTTTATGTTTCATGAGTAAGTATATTTACTCTGTCCATCTATTTTTAAGTCTTTAAATATAAAACATTTTTACTTATGGGACCAGGGAAAAACAGCTTAAAAAAGGAAGATTTATATTGGCTTATGCATATTGTTTTTATGATATAGGACAGTAACTATACAGTAGAGAAAACTGAGACATACTACTTCAGGCAGGTGATCAAGTGTGATGAGTCCTGTTGATAAGTCATCAGTGATCACATTTATAGCTTATACCCTTGATATCATGTGATGAAAATAGCAATTTACCTCTGTGCTCTTCCTCCCCAAATCTCTCCAAACCCTTGTCTAGCTGTGAGAAAAACATCAGACAAACCTAAATTAAAGGACATTGTACTGAATGTTTGACCTGCACCCCTCAAAATGCCAAGGTTATCAAAACACAAGAGAAGTTGGGGAAACTGTCACAATCTAGAGGAGCCTAAGAAGGCTTTATAACTAAATGTAAGGTGGTGTCCTGGATGGGATTCTAGAGCCATAAGAGAACATTTGGAAAAAGCAAGGATGTGTAAATGAAGAATAGACTTTAGTTATTAATAATGTATTACTATTCATATTAGTTGTGACAAAGTTCTATAATAATTTGGGTATGAAGTATATGGGAGCTCTATAACATGCTTACTTTTTTCTGTAGTTCCAAATTATTCTAAGATAAAGTTTATTAGATGTTTTTAAAAAGTATCCTTTGTGTATGACTGCATATGTGACAGAATAATTTTACCTCAAATCAACAATACAAAATAGCTTACAATAAGCTGCAAGTGTGGGATGTGCAACTGTTGAACTAACATCACCTAACATGTCCAGGGTGAGGGAGAAGAGGTTTCTGAACAGAAGTGCAGAGTTTATCATGCTGATCAGACAGGGACAGAGGTGGCCCTGGAAACCAGACCTGCCCAAGGAACTTGCAGAAGTGGGAGGATGCATAGCGTGGCAGGTGGAAAATAGTATCCAGAGAGAGGAAGAGGATCGGGGTTGGGGAGACTTAGCAAGAAATAACTTAGAAGTTTTTTAAGTGAGTAGCAGACGACATAGAAGGAATAGAAATGTCAACCTGTGGACCATTTTCCAGGACTACCTGTTTTCATATTTCTGTGCCCTTATAGATGCTGCTCCTTCTACCTGGAACACACTTCTTTTCCCTTTTCATGAACTCTCTTTCTTTCTTTACAATTCAGTTCTGATATTATCTCTTTGGGGAATGGTTCCTAAATCTCCCAGTTGAGCTAGGTGCCCGTCCAATGCCTCTCTATGATCCTCTGAACTTCCTATCTATTAGAGCAACAGCTCTGTTGATCTGAACTATCTGTTTGGGTCTGTTTATCTGTGTGTCTTCTAAACTAATTTGTGAATTCCTTGCTGGCATGGACTCTGCCTTTTTTTGTTTGAAGCTCTGTATGCTCCATGTGTGGTACAATGTGCAGTTTCAGTAAACACTCTTTGTGCTTGTAGAATAGAGAGGCTGGAAAAATGACACAGGGAACCCATCTTGGAGCCATTCCAGCATATGACAGGTTATCAACAGAGAAGGACCTAGACTCTAATATTTTGTGATTCAGTACAGACACCATGGGCCATGAGGCAATTCTCAATTAACACCTTGCATTATTCAGATCCTAAAGCTTGATCTACACACAATCTGCAAACACACAACCAAAAGAAGATCTTAGGAAACTGTAAGAAACTAGTTACACAAAGATGAAAAATTGTAGGAAAATAAGACTTCAGGAAAACTGTATGGAGATTCCTCAAGGAATTAAAAATAGGACTGCCATTCAATCCAGGAATCCAACTACTGGCTATCTGTCTACCCGAAGGAAAAGAAATCATTCTATCAAAAAGACACCTGTACTCATATACTCACATGTTTATCACAGCACTGTTCACAATAGCAAAGTCATGGAATCAGCCTGTGTTCATCAACAGTGGGTTGGATAAAGATTGGTTAAAGAGAATGTGGTGTGTGTGTGTGTGTATCTACATATACCACAGAATACTACATGTCCATAAAAAGAATGAAATTATGTCATTAGCAGCTACATGGATACAGCTGGAGGCCATTATCCTAAGTGAAATAACTCAGAAACAGAAAATCAAATACTGCACATTCTTACTTATAAGTGGGAGCCAAACACTGAGTATACATGGACATAAAGAGGGAGACAACAGACAGTAGGGGAGGGCTACTCCAAAAGTGGGGAGGGCAAGAGGGTGGGAAAACTACCTACTGAGTTCTATGTTCACTATGTGGGTGATGGGCTCTCTAGAAGCTCAAGCCCTAGCATTATGCATTATATCCATGTAACAAACCTGCACATATACCCCTTCCCTTGAATCTATAATTTATAAAAGACTTCAGAAGAAAAGATAAAGAAGTTGGTACTTTGTTTCTTTAGAAGTCTAGAGGAGAGGACAATTTTATAAAAATCTAGGCTAGGCGAGGAATTTCCATCTGCCCTGAAAACAGAAGAGACAATGAACTCAAGCTTGTCTACATGGAAAAATTATCCATCAGTTACAACTGCTTATCTTTAGGATACATTTAGCGAAGTGGTCATACAACTAAATTCAGGATAGATTTTTATCTACTGGGGTTAGATCCAGTATGCTTAATCCTGTATGAAGTTAAGTCAGGGAGCTAAATGACTGCTGCGAACTGCTTTGTCCAGCCCTAAGATTCAATGATTCCATTGGTGAGAGTCCATTTCTACTTAAAACATCCATCCTGGAGATGTGTGATTCTGAAAGTAAACTTTAAGATAAAGCATTACAGTTGGGATCTTCCCAAATGATCTCCTCTAAGTTGTTCTACACGCTTGAGCCTCTGATGGTCATGAATCACTGCTAATCTCTTAGAAACATATTTCTCCAGATAACATCAGTTCCTCTCAGAATACAAAGGAGAAGATTGCATTTCTTTTATGCTTCTGCTGAGAATAAATGTAGACATTTCCTTGAGACAGAAGAAGTTAAGATCACTTGGGGTTGATATCTGGCTCATAAACAGGCAGTTCTTTGTGTATAAACCCAACTGACCCAAAGCAGCATATGGCTTGTTCCTTGTAGTAATTGTGTGTTAAGACAAAACTTCCCATATTTTTCCTTTACTCACATTTGCCAGTCACCACTAAACTGAACAAAATCTATCTCCTTTGACAGCGTGGTAACTTATTCTTTGATGATAGTTTATAGCAATCTCTGAAGATATGATACATAATAATGCTAATACTATGAGAATATTTATCCCGGGTGTTATTTAACTAGTTATGAAAGCACTTGAAGTTTTACAACAGCCAAACAAATTCTGTTATTATGCCATTTCAAGGACTGTGAAGTCTGTTCTAAGTAACAGCAGAAGGGGAGCCCCCCTTCGTTTTTCCTGTTTATTTCTGCATTTAGATCTCTTGAAGAAAAAGCAATTCAGACAACCTAAAAACAAAAGGCAAGATGAGCGCATTCTCGTTTCCTTTTGACCTTGTAGTTCTGATATGCAAGTAGCAAATTGTCACTTGAAAAATAAACCCTCACAACTACCAACCCCCAACCTTTTATAAGGAAAAAAAAAAAGCCCAAGGCAAACATACTCAACTATTCTAGGAAAAATTTAAAATATGTCTGCAGCCATAGGGAATTCCAGTATTTGAGTGGAAATACACAGTTCCAACTGCAAGCTGCTGTTAGGGTTACCGTGCTCTGACCACTTAGGCTGAAAGTGAAAGAGGCATTAATTAAGTAATAACGATCAAGGTATGGGGCATTTCCTGGGGATTAATGACCAGCTGGGGGAGTTGATAGCCCACAGTGCAGCCAAGGGCCATTAACCCCAGCTGGTCATCAATTCCTGGGCCCTGTGTTATAGTCATTATTGCTGTCATAAGCCAAAAATGAAAAGCAAATGGGTCTATGGATTACTTTTATGGATGATGCAGTTCCAATTGGTATCTACAAGGCATTCCTGGAGAATGGATGCTCCGTCCCTGAGCCAATCAGGTGCTTCGACATTCCATTCTACTTAAGCTGCTGCCTGGGAGGAACGGAGGGTGAATGAGGTAGGCAGCCAACGGTTGAAGAGTTTCAGGTCTCTGTTGACACTTGAGAGCTATTGAAACCATAAAGATCACATGGAGGAAGATTTGGGGAAAGAAAAGAGAATGTACTATATAGTTAGGTGGTGTGTTTTCCTGTGGATGCCCCAGTTTAGTGCCTTTTACTATGAAGTGGAGAAAAATCATTGGATGGTAATGAGCCTCCTAGAAGACAGAAAGTGCCAATTTGCAGGAGGAGAGAGGGAGATGAAAGGACGGTATACTCTATTGAAAAAAAAACAACCATACATTAAAAATAAGGAATACTGAGGGACTGTCAGCCTACAGTGATCAGGTTGGACAGATAGAAATTAATTATATTTGGTTTAAGAAGCTGCTTCTGCAGCGTTGGTCAATTTTAAAAAGCACATTAGAAGATATCTCAAACTGACTTTCCAATTACCATGGATGACAGCAAAGTGCGTAGAAACAAAACTCATTTTAAATGGGTAAATGCATTCAATGCTGACTGACAATACTTTCAAAATTCATAAATTTCGTCCCTGGTCAAGCTACGATGAAGGAGATTCTGAGGAGAGTTGACCTCTGCTAAAGAAGAACAATATTAATGGGAGCCCTCCCCTGTCAAATTAATAATCTCAAACGCAGTGGGACAGTGAATATCTATGCACACGTTGGAGGATGCTGGGAGCAAAGAAATATTAAATTGAAAAATGATTTTGTACCAGAATTTTAATTGTAGAAAAAAATGGATAGAAAACAATATCCAAATCCAGCTTTTCCTAGTACTTCACAGTGACTTAGAGATGAGTTTGCTAACAGAGAGTTGGAAAATGTGAAGAAATTGAGCTTCAGGTAGTTATTTCCTACTATAAACAAACCTTTGAAATCAGACTTTTTTGGTGGAGAGGAGCTATTTGCAAAACAAAACAAAGTACACTGTGTGTTTGTGTGTATACACACTCTCACAGAGTTAAAGCTGGGTTCAAGACACACTAATCAAAGTCAATGACAAAATAATAAATAGAACCTCAGTGTTTCTGTGGCTCAAGGGTAAATGTTAAAGCATATTTTATTAAATACAATTGGCATCACTGGCATAAGTTTTTTCTGGTTGTGTTTTTATCAGCACCATTTAAAAAAATCTGTGATGGGAAAATATTTAAGGAAAGAAGGTGATTCATTTTGTTGGTGGGCATTGTCTTAGTTTATTGACTGTTGCTATAAAGGAATGCCCGAAGTTGGGTAATTTATAAAGAAAGAGATTTATTTGGCTCATAGTTTTGCAGACTGTACAAGAAGCATGGCACAAACATCTGTATCTGGTGAGGGCTTCAGGGTGCTTCCACTCTTGGTGGAAAGTGAAGCAGAGCCCGCAGCTGCACAGATCATATGGCAAGAGAAGAAGCAAGAGAGAGAGGGGAGGTGCCAGGGTCTTTTTAACAACCAGCTCTAGGGCAACCTCTTGCAGGAACTAATAGATTAAGAACTTACCAACCTTCCCTCCTCCAGGGAGGCATCAATCTATTCATGAGAGATCTGCACCCATGACCAAAACACTTTCACCTCTAACACCAACGATCCAATTTCAACATGAGATTTGGAGGGTCAAACAAACCAAACTCTAGCAGACATCGTTTTAAACTCAGAGCATACGGTATAATCTGGATTCAGTTATGTTTCTTTGACTCCTCATTATGCAGACAAGAATCAGCCTATGGGTGGCAATCCCTGAATGTTTCAACTTCTCCTCAATTCCTCTGGTATTATTCTTAAATGTTTCCTGATCATTAAGATGGATAAGAGAAATTTAAAAAGTAATATGTTTGCATTCTCCACCTATGATCCAGTAGTATGAGAGATGTAAGCAAAACAATCATGTTGAGTTAATTATTTTTAACTTCATCTTTCATCACTTCCAAAACCTTGTCCGCTCTCAGGGTTTCAGATACACATCCAAGTGGATGACTTCCAAATCTCCATTTTCAGCTCTGATCTCTCACCCAAACTTTCATCTTGAATTTACAATAGGCTTTGAGACCTTTATAACTTATGGTCCTGCCAACTCCTGATATTCAATAGCCCCCAAGCGAGAATCAGCACATTTCCACTCATCTCTCTCCTTTTTTCAAAAATCACACTCTGTTTCTGGAATCACATTTTCTGCATTAACTCAGGCTAAAGACCTTGAAATGATCCTTGATTCTGCCTTTACATCAATCTGCATAACTGGAGTGTCACTGGGTTCTAACATGCTTTCATGTGCAGAGCATGGCACATTTTTCTTTAAGCTCCTTTCTTCATCTTATCCTCACTATCTCCATTGTCACCAGATGAGTGGAATGATGTAAACATGAGGGAGCTGGCTGAGGTGTCCTCTTCAACATTTCAATCAACAACTTAGACAAAACGTAAGAGTCACTATCAAATAGAAGTTAGAGAGAAGAAGTCTGAAAAGAGTAATAAATAATTTGCTCGATAGAATCAGGAACCACAAAACACGGACTCCCCATACCCTTGCTTTGTAACCTGTTGATGGTTCTCCATTGCCTTCAGCCTAGAGTCCATGTTTCTCAGCCTGGAGCAGCAGTCTTTGTTTCTCACCATTATGTTCCATGCACTCTGTGCTGTCCAACAATTTCTTCATGTGTCCTCCCTTTTCACAGCTTAAAACTTTCCTCAAGGGGCTCCATCATCTGGAAATAACCTCCTCCTCCATGTCTTCTTGATTCCAAAAAAATTATACCCGTCTTTCAAGGCCTAGCTTGAATGACATATTCTCTCTGTAGCGTTCCTCAATGCCCCCGATCCTCCAACTAGTGTAAAAATGTCTTCCTCTTTGTTCCAAAGGCATTTTTTCACAAGCATTCCATCAGAGTGTATATCATTTTGTGGTTTCTTTTATTTCTTTCTCAGTGTCCTTAAAGTTTGTGTGAGCTGTCTGATGGCATGGAACTTTATCTGTAAATTCTTAGCACCCAGAGGGAGGAGGTGCACCCAATGGGTGCATCTTAACTCCAAGGTTTGTTGAATTTTGTTAATTGGAGTAAGGGACCAGTCCTAACTAGGTGAAACTGAACATAAAAAATATTTTGTGTCAAATGATTCAAGCATAGAATAAGCTGTGTAGCTTACCAGCTGTATAAATAAAGGTGATCTGGATGGTTTAGTTCAAAGTAACCACTCTGAAGTAATATAATTTTAGGTGGCACAAATAGGAGCAAATAAGGTATGTAACATATGGAATGTGATAATTCTGTGTCCTTCTGCACTAGTTTGGAAATACTTGCAATATTGTATCCTATAAAATGTTGAGAACCACATTTTAGAAGGAATCCACACAGAATGGAACGTTACATTTTTTTCAAAGCTGAACTACAAGCATGGTGAGAGAACCTTAAAAGAAAGCCCTATGAGGCCGGGTGCGGTGGCTCACGCCTATAATCCCAGCACTTTGGGAGGCAGAGGCGGGCGGATCACGAGGTCAGGAGATCAGGACCATCCTGGCTACAGTGAAACCCTGTTTCTACTAAAAAAAAAAAAAATACAAAACATTAGCCAGGAATGGTGGACAGTGTCTCTAGTCCCAGCTACTTGGGAGGCTGAGGCAGGAGAATGGCGTGAACCCGGGAGGCAGAGCTTGCAGTGAGCCGAGATCGCGCCACTGCACTCCAGCCTGGGCAACAGAGCGAGACTCCATCTCAAAAAAAAAAAAAAAAAAAAAAAAAGAAAGCCGTAGGAGGACACTCAGAGGTAGACAAGAACACTGAGTTTGATGATCTTGTTCTGAGTGTCCTCTTGAAACATGTGCTTTTTTTTTTTTTTTTTAAATTCCCTCACTATCCTTGTATTGTAGTTCACCTTTGAAAACATGTTCCATTTGAAAACATGTTCTGGTTTTATTTTAAAATGTGGTTCCCACATTTTATAGGATACAATATTATAGGCATTTTCACACCAGTGCAGGGGAACATAGGACTATCCCCTCCGTTATTTGACACATGTTATTGACTCCTATTGATGATGCCTAAAATCGGATTCCCTTGAAATTTCTAAGATATGAGTGGAATTAGCTTAGTTCTAAATGGCTTGAAGGATGAAATTAGCAAGGACATGTGTGAGCTTCAAGGAAGCAGATTTTGCTTTCATAGAAGAATAGTTTCTGATCATCAAAGTAGTACGTAGGCAGCATGTTTCACCTCAAGAGGCAGTGACACTTGGGGTATTCAAGCATAGGTTGGACGTATACTTGTCAGGAATAGTTTAGATTGGATGAGTTAAATATTCTCATAGAGGTATTTTTTTTTGTTTGATGGACCCATTGATTACCATCAAGAATTAAAGAAAAAGCTTATTTATGTTTTATTATTTTATTGTCCTATAATTATTTGCTGCACATATTTATGTTTTTACCTGCCTGGACTTTGAAGACCTTTGATTTGCAACCTCTGGTTTGGAACATCTAATTGCAAGGCTTAAAACTTCACTTCCTCAAATTCTCCTCTCTATCTGCACAGTCCGGTGTCTTAAGATCTATTGTAGTTTTCCAGACCTGTGACATTCTCTTCTTCTCCCATTCTGTGCCTTTAGAGTGATGTCATAAGGCCTATATTCTACAGGAACTCACCCTTATTTTGAGTCCCAAACCATTAGAGAATATTGTCCAAGGGGGGTCACCAATAAACAGCACTTTTCTCTCCCAGTGTGGAACTAAAGAATTTGAGGAATAAGACAAAGAAGAAAGACTACGTTGAAAGAACTGGCTTGGTATCAAAATAAATTGTGCTTTGTAACTGATGCTCCAAATCAGACAGGATTATTTACTTTATCTTAAGCAGTAAGACTTAGGGCATGTAGGTGCAGAGAACTTGAGCTTTCTTTAGTTATAAGTGCTCATAAGGAGAACAGAGCAGAACTACACATGCCCAGTTACTTTTTCCAAACTAAACTCTACCTTCCCAGGGGCAGAGTAAAGACTGGGGTTACTTTGTTTTTGGAATTTTTATCATAAAAAGGAAACATCAAGAATGGGGCAAATATTTCCCATTAATTAATTTTTCTTGTGATATGTGTAGGCCTAATTTCTCCCTCTTAATAGAAAGATGTTTGAAAGCAGGCCCTTTGTATTTTTTCTTTGTATAACCTAATTTACTCAGCACTTAGTATAATAATAAATACTAAATGCCATCACACACTATAAAAAACCACAAATGAGAAATCTGGAGACTTGAGTTATAGTTGTGGCTCTGTCGTTGTGAAATCCTCATATCTTCAGACCTCAGTTTGTCATCTGTGTAATGGGAGAACTGGAAGAGACTCCCAAGAAAGAGTTGTAGGCCTGACCTACAAATATAGTTGAAATAGAATACATGAATAGATTACAGGAATCTATTCTGATGTTAAAGTGGAATCAAGTATAGTTTATCACTGATCTTGCATAACTGATTGCCACAATCGTATTTAATATAAGTGAAAGAGACTGATTATCTACACAAGCATATTATAATGACATAAATATCTTTCCTGCACAGTTAGTTCTCATGCACAGGTGCCCAGAGCTGCTTCCCAGGCTTCCTTTTCCTGGACAGGGTCATATATTCCATAATTATCTTTTTATATCCTATTTTGTCTTTAAAATATTAATGTCCTGATCTTGGCAAATTGTTCTAGAGAAGAAGGACCTGGTAACCTAATTTCGCACAAAGGTGAGAGGTTCATATTAAGGTATTCATTTACAGCAGCATCTTAGGAAAGTGTTACACACTAGGTGGGGAGATATTTTTGACATGGAGTCTTTTTTCCGGCATCTCTCATGCCATATTACATAGGCATCTGTTCAGTCTATGCACACCCATAAAGCCGACTCAGCCTGTGTTTGAGAGGGATGATGATTGTGCACGTGCACGGTTGTATCATGCACCATAAAGACAGGCTGACAGGGAGGTCCACAGCTAGCTGCTCCACATGCAGCTGGATTATCCTGTGAAATATCTTGAAGTATATAAATCTGCTTGGATTCCCAAGAGGTGGACTAGATAACTTAGTAGGTATTTTTGTCTGTCTCTATTTCCTGAGATCTTTTCTACAAAAAAACATTTTTGGGTCTCACATGTTGGAACAATTATCCAAGAATATTTCATCCCTGAGAAAAATATAACCCTTGAGTTGCTGCCAAAGTCAGTGAGATCTATGGCAGCTTGCCTTCTGCACACAGACCTTGCACATTAACACTTTAGGGACTCCAGCCGAGAGCACGTTTCACTGTCTCCTACAGCTCACTGATGAATGAGGGAGATTGACTAGGACCTCTAGGAAGCTGACCTAGGGCACCTGAGGAAATTTTTGTCATAAAGTATGTACTAAATGGCCCTTCTATTTTTAGAGTTGCCATTCACATGCTGTAAACACTATTTCTTTTCACTTAACTGACAACTTGAATAAAACATTTGAAAGGCATTTTTCAAAGACAAAGAATATTGTAACACAGACTACCCTCTGATCTCCTACCCATTTCCTCCACTTCCTGGACACAAAGCCAAACTCCATTTCCCAGCCTCCTTTGCAGCTAGATGAGGCTGTGAAACTGAGTTCTAGCCAATGGAATGTGATCAGAAATGACATAGCCCACTTCTGGGCTTCATCTATAAAATCTTCTCCACTTATTACCCTTCGGGTTATTTTCCCCTTCCAGTTACCTGGGAGGGAGTCAACTCGCAGGTGAATAGTGGGAATCACATGTTCAAGATAGTGGAGCATCTGATTAATCTCTTCAAGGAGATCTATCCAACTAGAAACTCCCATATTGGACTGTTACGAGAGCAAGAAGAAAGCTTTTGCAATGTTAAGCCACTAAACTAAGGAGGTTTAACTATTGAAATTGTTAGCATTGCCTTAACTATACCATTATGACTACATTAATTTTCTTTAAAGCCATTGTTTATACTAAATGTTTTTTAATTAGAACAACATGCTATTATGGCACATCAAATTATGTCTGATGGGAAATTACAGTTTTTGATTTGGGGGTTTTTCTTTCTTCTACAGCTGGTTCATAATATGTCAACATTTTCTGATTCTGCCTCACCTCATCTAAGCTACTACTGATACACATTTGCTGTCTCCTTTTATTCTTTCCTCCTTTGTTTCTTCCTTTTAAAACACATTCTACTCGCTTTTAAAATTTGACACATTAACTCATTTAAGTAGTATTTGTTGTGTTCCTATTATGTGTCAGACATTTGCTTGGTACTGAGTTGATAGTAGTAAATGAAACAGCCTTGGCTCTGAGCTCCTCTCAGGTTTTGGTCTGGTGTGGGAGACAGATGATAAACAAGAAAAAGCAAGGAAAAAAACACATATTTATAGTAGGAGATCATGATGAGTACTAGGAATGAAATGAATAGGGTCCTGGAATGGACAATAATAACAATGGACTACAGAGAACCCCTCTTACAAATCTTATCATAGCAGGTTGTTAGAGGGTGATGTTTCCATTGTGAACAAAGAAAAGAAGAAAACTGAACCATGGAAAGGATAGGGGAAGAGCATTCCAGGTTGCGCAGTAGCACTGAGGCAGGAAACTATTTTCAGGTTTGAAGAATTGGAAGGAGACCACTGTGACTGCAGCTCTATGGATGATGAAGAGAACTGCACATAAAAGATGAAATTAGAGGATAGATGCAGTTGTTCAGGGATTCCAATCTCATGAGAAAAAGTTTCACTTATAATGGAAGTGCAATGAGAAGTCATTGTAACATTTTAAATAGGAAAGTAAAGTCATTCAATCAATGTTTTAAAAATATTCTAGCTTTTGTCTAGAAGATAGATGGTAGAAGCACAGGATTGGAAGGATGATCAGGAAGGAGAGTTTCACATCTGTTTAGGTGCAACATGATAGCAGTTTGTACTGGAGAGGAGGGAGTGGGCATTAAGAAACATGAATGTATTTGTGGGATAATTTTAAATGCCTGTGTGACATCTAAGTTGAGACGTGGAACTGGCAGTTAAATAGATACATAAGTCTGAAGCTCAGAGGAGCAGTCTGTGCTTTAAATATATATTTGGAAGTTGTGTCAGTGTATAGTATTTAAGCCATGGACCAGAGTAAAAGACCAAAGGCCTCTACTTAGGTTCACTGTGCCTTTTGAATTAAAAAGAAAAAAAAAATCTTAGGGCAAGAAACAGGGAGCTAGAGTACCAATCGAACATGGTTATAAGGTGAACAATTTACTAATCAATCCACAGCAATGTGAAATATATTTCAAGCTGATTCTCAGAAAAGGAGATGGGCTCCATCAAGCCATTTTTTTTTTCCCCTTTCAATTGCCATTGTAACTAAAAATGAAAAACTTTAAAAAAGAAGAGTTGACCTTGAGGTTTAAACATTCATGCTAGTAGATTGCCTGGCTTTCCTTCCTCTACCCCAGGAACCTTAGTATTTTAATCTCCAGATTACTTAAGTAATTCTGAGAGTTAAGTTTTTAAGACTAACTTTTGGACAAACCTATATGAACTAAGGGTTGTTCTATGATAATCATTTTGATTTATCTTTGTATCTCAGCTTGTCAGTGACTGATTTTTTGAGTTTATTTTTATGTTTTTGAAGTCTTCATTGAAAGTACAAAAAGCTACATAGAAAAGTACACAAATCCCAAGTATACAGTTCAAGGAACTTTCCCCAAATGAACACACCCAAGTAACTAATATTGCAGACCACATGAATGAATTTTACATTGCAACCACGTTCTCTCAGTTCTATATCTTAGTCTCATGTTTTGTTTTTTTCTTTCTCTTTCTTTCAACAGACATTTACTAGAACTACCATTTGCCAGACCTTATTCTAAGCACTGGACTATATCAGTGTACAAGAATAAAAAATAACTGTTACCCTTCTGGCACTCTCTACTAGTCATAATCAGATTCCTGAATTTTTATTCCTAGTTTTTCAGAGGCTAGATTGCTCAAGTGACCTCCTAGGTCCCCAGTAGCAGGATTTCCACCCTCTTAAAGTCTAGTCCTAATTCAGTGTTTAAAATCTACTTTCAGACCTCCTAGACTTTATCTGCACAGGTCTTGGCATATATCAGGTCTTCTGGTGTCCGTAGAATGAATGAATATGGGGTTTCTTCATCCATTCCCTAGTAGTCTAATCACCTCCTGTCCTGCACTCATTGAAGAGACAGATTGAATCCTGGACTCCAGTTACCTTCTGGCAATGTGTTTGCGACCCCCCTTTCTTTTCTTCTTGAACTAGTATGATTTTAGAATGCTAGACTCATTTCCATGCCTTTGTGCTTTTGTGCAGTGGCCTATGTCCTCCACCTGGCAACTAGTCCAGAACTTCTCCTGTCTGGTCCATCCTACCATCTGATTTTGATGCTTGTAGAACTTCCCTCTATGAGAAGGTATCAGGCCTACTTCACTCAACTCAGCCTTTAGCCATCTCAATGTCCTGTATCTGCTGACCTCAGTAAGTCTGCTCAATATCCAATAACACTACTATCAAAAGCAATTTCTAATAATGTACACATAAAGGCACCTTTAGAGTGATTGGATCATGCAATCTCATTTTTAACCTCCTCTCTGCTCTTTGCTCTAAGGGCAGCCATAATGAGAAGGGAAATGGGATTGGATACTGAAGGAAGGAGGTAGGAATCAGGAAGCCACTTGGTGGGAAACCTGAGCTGAACTTTGCAGGACTTGGTCTATGCAGTGATTGAGTCAGCTCCACCTCCATGCCAGCCAAGAATGGTTCCTGAGTGAGACCTCTTCCCAGGTGATATTCTGCTGTAGTGCAAAGTCTTAGGTGTGTGGATCCACCTAAGACTTTGCACTAAAGTCCAAGATGGTTGGACTTAGACTCGCCTGAGACTCACCCTAGGAAGTGCTCTGACATAAAGACATCCAGTGGAAGGAGTACGTTTAGCTAAAATGTGAACCAAACCCTCTCCTTTCTTAGGCAATTAAAGAGCTTCATTGCACGCTTGGAGACAGTGTTCACACAGGCGATTCTTCTGCTATTAGAGAAGCAGATTGACTCCATTTTGATCATCCTGCCCTCGTCTGCTTGGCAAGTGCAGTGTGATGTCCATATGCTCTATTGTTCCCGTCAGCAGGGCGCTAACGTTTCTTTTGCTGCTGCTCTCACTTCTGTGGGGGATGTTTTTTTAGCCCCCTTTTCAATGTTGCCAACACATACATATATATTTTTAAAACATAGCACTTATTCTGGAGCTGCAGAAGGTGTGAGAGCTGTGTCCCCTAGCCATGGGACTGCATTTTCATTCAAACTCTGCTTCCTGCCTTTAAATGCAGCATAGATTAGTTTTCCAAAGAGGTACAGATCACCAGTAAGTGGCAGTAGCCTGGCTTAAAGACAGGCTGCACTTACACTTCAGAGGCGACTGCCTGGAACTGGGAAAGGGTTGCAGCCAAACGGAATTTATTAGCGGGATCTATAGAATGTGTTTGAAGAGCTACAGTGGTGTGAGCCGGCAGGCACACAGGTTGGCCCACCATCACACAAAGTCAAACAGGCCAACTGCTCAGGGGATTCAGCCTGGCACGCCTTGTCAGCATTTTTTTATTTCTTCCTGCAGAGAAACACAAATGGAACAAATTTTCAGTCCCAGGGACTTAGGCTTCTTGTGCATTTTTCCCTTTTCCTTTAGAGCTTCCTTCCATGTTCTCAGCCTCCATTCTCTAGTTTTTCTTCCCCAGATGGTGTTAAGGAGGCAATTGCTTCTTTAGTGGTTCCAGCTGATTCCCTCCCTGCGCGTACCTGGATTTCCTGTGGTGCTGGACTTTTAGCTGGGGAAAATTTTCTCAGTTCTTCAAGTAAGGATTTTAAACTCTGTATTCAATGAGAGGTCTGTGGAATTTGGCTTCTTTACAAGAACTAATCAATGTACAGTGTGGGCTATGCTGCACCTGATCCTGAGAAACCCCCTGCAGGAGGGGGAAAGATCATTTATTCTTCTTGAGGGTAGGGAACATTCAAAACTCATTTCAGAATGTTGATTTAGTTCTCCCAGATGATCTCTTTGTAGAATGCTTGGCCTAGTAGGGATCCCCTAAACACCCTTGAAGACAGCACAATACAGTGGGAAGGGGATGGCCGTTGCAGCCAGACACATGTGGACTTAAATGCCAGCCCCATCCTTGCTGGCTGTGTGAAGTTGGGAGAGCCTGCCTCAGTTCCTCTCCCAGCAGATGGAGATACAGGCCCCAGAGGGGTGGGAAAGGGGTGAGAGAACAATTGGACATTGTCGTGATGGGTCTTCCTATGGGATGACATTTGTAGTTTTTCATACTTCTTAGTTTCTGTCATGAAGTCTCGCGATTTTGACAGCAGCAGAACAGATAGACTTATAATTTGTTTTCACACAACTAATTTCATGCTAACTCATTTCATGATCTATTTCATTTTTGACAGAAGTCCGAATTCTCTATCCTAGGACCTTGGACTGAGCTGCTGGGTGGGGCATGTTTTAAACTGTGTATATAGTGGAGATCAGAGAATTTCTCCTTCAATTCTCACCTCCCCCGTCTCTAACCTCTCAGTCCTCAGCATTAGGATTAAATGAGGTAATGTTTGTAACACACCTGGGAATCAACTGGAACTATCTGATGCTCAAGTGACAGAACTGACTTATTATCTCAATTTCCATCCACAGCCTTATTTTTGAATACCAGACTCTCAAAAGCAGCCTAAACCTTCTCATTTCTACAACAGGGAGATTGTAATTATCTGTAGTTATTCTGAAACTGCTTCTGTCAGTGTTGTTGACAGAACATCCGCTTAATTGTAATGGGATTTTTTTTTCTTCTCTTTCATAATTTGGGTGAATTTTATCTGAGTGTGAAGAAGCTCACAACAGTAGTTTAAAAGACAAACACAATGATGTCTAGTCCATTCCTACCAGACTGATCTCTGCCACATGAATATTCAGGGGAGCCCTGAAGAGTCCATTAAAAACAAAGTTGAACTCTACGTGTTTATAGATTACTTCTCTTCGTAATTACACTATGTTTCAGCAACTAATGGGAATGAAACTTCTTAACAAAAACAACTGCCTTTCCATAACATGAATTAAAGGAGAAATTAAGATCAATTCTGTTTCAAATAACTGTCTCAAAAGGAAAAAAAAATCTCTTCATTAATCAAAAGCATCCAGATCTACTTCCCCCTATTAATCCAGGTAGATAGAAGCTCCTAACACTTGTAACCAATCTCTGTCTGCTCTAATGGATATTTGGAACGTTTATTGATTTGGGTAAATTTGCTTCTTCTAAGGTCAATAATGATAAATGAGTCATGTTCTGCATGAAGTGACTTGGTACTTTGAATTAAATGATTGTAATTATCTGTAGTTATTCTGTAACTGCTACTGTTACTGCTGTTGACAGAACATCCATGTAATAGTGATGAGAATTTTTTTCTTTGCTCTTTAATAGTTTGGGTGAATTTTATCTGCATGTGAAAAGGCTAATGTTAGTGGCTTAAAAGGCAGACAGAGCAGTGTCAGGCACCTTCCCTTATGCTTCTGTCGTCATGGGCTGCATTCCCACTGAGCTTGCTCTGGGTTGGTGTTGATCACAGCCCAACCTGATGGGCATTGGGAGGAAGGGGAAGCCACGTGCTGCCACTTAATGCCTTTTTAGTGGAAGTAAGTCAGGCTCAGAACCCAGAGATGAAACGTTAATCACCCACTGTGTTTCCTAGGCCACCCTAATAGGGTGTCTGTTTGGAAGTCATCGTCAACCCTGTGGTGTTCTCATTGTCTCACTGGTGATGAGAAAATCCTGGCTGCCCACAAACCCTTGCTGTGCTTCCATCTGCAGCTGCATTTTGAAGTCAGCCCTCTATGCACAAAGCCCTGTGTTCTGTCTTCATGATGCAGGGCTCCCAAAATCATGGCAGGTGCAAATGAGATTGTACTTTCAGCTGGCCTCTGGCACAGACGGATGGATTTGCCTATCAGAGCTTCAGCCTCCAGGTGACGACAGTCTCAAGGCAATTTAGCATGAACTTAAAAGAGGGGGAAGAGCTACTTTATTTCCTCCAGCTACACGCTTTTTCTCAGAAACCTGGAGCTGAGAGATTTTCATTTTAAGGCAGATCTTTTAAAAATGTTTTAAGAGAAAGGCAGGAAGTTGGACATAATATATCTTTCTGAATCTCAGATTTCATTCCAGAAAAATGAAGCTGAAAGAAATTACTTTTTAAGACTTCTAGTTGCTCTAACATAAGTGGGACAGTAGGACTTTTATACAGAGGACAAAGAAATTGCCTTTGAATGCATATGTGTATTAGGAATAGTTTTTATTACAGACCCTCCCCACCAGCATCCAGTAATTTATTGAGAATTACAGTTAGTTGTTTTTGTGCTGCAAAACTAGATAGAAAGAGATAGAGTCAAACCTTGCTGGGATGAGAAAGCAATTTTCTAGATGTGAAAAAGCAGAGAGGAAAAACGAACCCACTAGGTCGGGTCCCTCCCATACCACTAGATGTGGCTCAAGAAATGAGTTATAAATAGCAACTTAGGGCAGACTACTAAGTAGCAGAGCAGGACATGACCTAAACTTCCAGAAAACAGAAGGGCCAAAGGATAGCAGTTTTCTAAATGGTGGAGTGGAAGAGGAAGAGTTGGCAAGTAGGAGGAAGGGAAAGAGATGAATGAAAGGAGAAGTGGCTTAGAACACATAGAAGAGGCCATTTAATGTTGAGAGTTTTTGCAAAAGTAGAGCTTTGTAACCTGATTCCAGTTGTACCGCTAGATGTGAGTAGAGCAGGATCCGGATGCCACCTTCCAACGACGATACTCTCATGCTGTGCCGACTGTGGAGCTTGCCTCTGTTCAGGAGGAGCAGCTGTAGGGGGACAATAGAACATTTTGGGCTGGGTACCTCACTTCCTCAATGGCATTTCAAAATGAAAAAGCAAACTGTGAGGTAACATCAATCGGTTTGAGCCCAGAACCTCTCATTCTTGCCAATTTTCTCTCTTCTCCCACCTCTCCTAACCTCTTAAGCGTAGGGATTCCCAGCTGAGATCCATTCCCTTGCTTTTTTCTCTGTTTGGGGAGTGATTCTTAAGCCACTTTTTACATTTCTTATTTTCTGCATCGGCCTAAAACCTCAAATTGGGGATTTTTATATCCCTGAGACTAGGATAGTAGGCCTTCTCTCTCACCGCCCCCCAGCTAATGAAAAAGAAAACTCTCTGAAGTCACCTGCAAGTGCCTCCGGCTCCCTCAGATGAGTAAGGCATTTGTGGCCACCTCCCTTGGTCTCACTCCTGCAGGTCATAAGGCAGAAGCCAGAGAGCAGCTGCTCTGGGTCACGGTAGAGAAGCAGCGGGCTCATAAGGCAGCAAAATGAGAAAAGCCACTCAGAAAAAGGATAGCACACCACGACAGGGCCATGGCGCCCTTCTCCATCTTTCACTGAGTAAACTGCTGAAATGCCAACACGGCTGTAAAGCCAGCAAAAATAGATGAACTTGTAGCAGGTGTTAGCACTTGTAGCTATCTAATTTCAGCTTTAACTTCCCAGTCCCCAGAGAATGTAGTTTCGGAGACTAGGGAAAGTGAGAGCATTCGTGTTTGAAGTCTGGAATCGGAGGTGTCAGCTAAAGACCAAAACCTTTAGCTCTATTAACTCCTTTCTGAATCAAGAAAACATCAAGAAGAGACTGGATCTAGCATATTTTACAGATAAACCAAGTGGAGGGTCTGGGTCAAAGAGTGAACCTGTTTAAGAAAGAAGAGAATTAGCACTAATAGACTGTCCTTTTTCTTTCTGCACATGAACTGTATCAACTATAGTCTCATTCCAGTATCTTTGTAACAATGTGCACAGCTGTATGTAGGGCATTATTTGTCTGTGAACAGAATATCACATGCTAGATGCAGTGCCCTTCAGATGAATTGAAATCTGTTAGGGAAGGCAGCAAACATACACTTGTGTTCCAGCTCAGCCCTTATTATAATTTATCTATGAGTGCTGTGCCTCACTGAAGAGTATAAAATTTCCTGTAGAGAAACAGAACAGTGGATTGGGTTTGAGGGAAGCCAGTTCACTCGCTTACCAGGGAGATTGCTCTTCATTAGCTTTCGTTGGAACAAAGGACTACAGCCTAGGCATCATCTGTGTGCTGGATGTCCTGCAAAAATTCCAGCTTGAGGAGTGCAGGAGGAACCGGTCTGCCGTGGCCTTGGTAGACATCAAGCTTAATGTCAAACAAGGAGGTGATGCTGAACAGAAAACAGCAACTGCTCAACATTATTGTCTCCCTGCCTTATTATTTAGAGACACTTAGTAGACAATTGGGACTTGCTGGCTTTTTGTTTTTAACTTTTCTTCCCAATAACTCATGGGGGTCTCTTCTGCCCTTTCCTTTTCCTTTACCTCCCTCCCCGACCCAGTTCTTTAATCCTAACATAGGAAAGAAAATG
This sequence comes from Pongo abelii, assembly GCF_028885655.2. Classification (NCBI taxonomy): domain Eukaryota; kingdom Metazoa; phylum Chordata; class Mammalia; order Primates; family Hominidae; genus Pongo; species Pongo abelii. The sequence continues at coordinate 38,687,296 of NC_072001.2, forward strand.
GTAATTTTTACAGTTCTCCTAAAGAGAAGGAACAGAAAATGAGATCAGATATTTGCAAGTGGTAAGTGGGAAAAGTACATGTTGCTGAGTAGACCCGCAGAAAAATAAAGCATGTTTTCTGGTATCAACCCACAGTAGACAGCCACACATACTCCCAAGAAATGCTTAATTGAGCCTAGTTGCTCCTCTCCACTCAACAGTAGTTCTGTAGTAAAATAATGTGTAATAACGAGACTTCCTTCTTGAAATGAGGTATCTTCAGGTTAGGGACAGGGGTGTAAGGAGGGCAGAGCTCAGGACTCCTGTTGCAACTGCATATCCTAACTGAGCCAAGGTGAGAAGAGCCTGGGAGATGGGGGAAGGACATTTCACAGCCAGTGTGGTAGTCAAACTATAAGAAGCCAGCTGCCCTTTATTACTGTCAGTAAACAACAAAGGAGAGAATAAAAAGCTAGGCAAAGTGGAGAAGCAACAACTGTATAAACAGTGGGGGCCCTGAAACATCTCATGGAAATACTTAAGACGTCTTTTGTATTTCTATGTGGTGGTTTGCAACTTTTCATTAAAAAATTCCATGAGAACAGTACACAGGTATCTTATGAGCTGTGAAGCAGCCTTTCCTATCACCCAAAGACAGAGGCCACTCTGGAACAGCTTTCTTTTTGATGAAGTCGTCAGAAAGCTCTAGTTATACCAATCAAGTCAAAGAAAATGGATCATCTCTACAGCAAATACTAAAGAGAACTAAATTTGGAAAACATGGGATCCTACATTTCTTATCCGCCACAAACTGCAGTTTCCCTTTAAGGAACTGGGGCATGAGCCGCAATTTATCCTTGGTACAATTATCATTCATATTCCTCAGAAATCATACATGCCTGGTTGGCTTAGAAAGAAGTACTAGGATCTACAATGTCCTTCTCTCCTTTCCTGAGCACTGATAAGGAAGAGGACTGTTAAGAAAAGTTATCCTCAGCAAATTATCAATTGCTGAATCATAAAATTAGAGAAATTGGATGCAGCTTTGGCTCTAGGTCTACTTCTTCTTTCCCACACCAAAATGGAATCTTGAGTGAAAAATTGCAGCATCTCTACTCTGTAATGAAATGTGCAGAAGAAATGAAAAAATGCATTACTTTGCCCCATGTGTATGTACTACATCATTACACCACTGAGACTGTTTCACTAATGATACAGAACATATGGGGGCTCTTACATAATGAACTACAATGAGGTACATTAAAAATATAGATGAGTTTAATTTTATATATTTATTTAATTGATAAAAAAAACTTTTATAAGGCAGTTTCATAATACTTGTACAGATGGTAATTATTCCCATTGGTGGAGTCCAGGCTGTGTGTTATTACAAAGTTTGCCCCAGCATAACTAGGAAGGGATCTGATTAGCCAAAATGAAGGATATCCTAAGTTCTAAACTCGTTTTGATAATTTGGGCTGTGGACTTATTTTCTTCATGTCTTCTGTGTGTGTGCTGCAGAGCTGTGAAAGAAGATTCTTTCATTCAGTGTAATATGTTTGCATTAGTGATAACCACTTCCATTTCTTCCAGAGGTTGTTGCTCTCTCCTTTCCTTCCCTCCTACAAAAAAGAAACATGGGACATTTTTTAAAAAGTTACCATCCTAGTGCCACACAGATATGAAAATACAATTTGACAGAGAATCTGAATACTTTCTAATACAGCACATAATTGGGTTTTACAGTCTTCAAGAAGAGCTAATTTGGCTTATAGTTAGTATTTTATGATCAATGTATTGAATTTAGATGACAGTTTTCCATTGGATCTATATCAAAATTGTTTGTTCAGTATAACCTCAGTTTCAGAGAGTAAAACTTTACCTTAAGATTTCAAAGAGGAAGAAAAAGCTTATTTTGCACAATTCTGATTTTTGTAGACTGGTGTCCACATCCAGCAACAGGCTGCAACAATTCAGAAACTCCCACTGTAGCTTAAAACTCAGAGTAAAATCCGATCTTCTATTAGGATAATTTTATATAACCCTTGTTACATCTCAATTTAAGGAAATAATTAGAGCAAATTAGATCACAGGAAAGTTTAATTAGCCAGTGGTAGTTTTGAATTAAAGTTCATTTTCTGTGAAAATTAGAAAAGGCTGAGAATTTTGTTCTTCATTATGTGATAATTTAGCATCATACATCAATAGCATCCTGGGAAAGTGACGGTATGGCAGTGGTCTAGAGGGTGGTGTGCTCAGTGACCTGGAACCAGAGATGGTGCCATGAAAGCTTAATACTCAGGGGCAGATGATAGCACATGGAGACCCAACTATTTCCAGTGCATTAAATTCCAGGTTATAACTTCCTAATCTTGATTTTGCACTTGTGATTTTCACTTGAGGAGTTCATTAAACAGCTTTTTGTTTTTTTAAAAAAATCTTACATACCGTATTTGCTGGAAGCCTTAAGATATTGTAACTTGAAGATTCTATCTTATACATACATGAGGCAGTGACTTTTCTGGTTTTAAATATTTTCACTGTTGTGCTATAATTTTTGTCACAATCATATTAAAGAGCGTTCCACAAATACAATGTGCAGAGCATGTGGCTTAATATTTACTTTGTATACACATAGAGGATTTGGCAAATCTTTTACTGATAATTAATGCCTTTAATTAAAATTTATTTAGTCATGGTGACTTAATTCGGATTAAGGTCAGTAATTAAGCTCTACCTTTAAAGCCTGGCTCAAATCTCCACTCTTTCAAAAAGTCTCCATGAACCCTCATCCAGTTAGTTTCCCCCATTCTCTTGCAATGCCCTTCCTAGTCAGCCTTCAGTTAAGGTTATTTATGCATACTTCTCACCCTACTGTAAGTCAAGGATTCCTGTCATTCATCTTTGCACTTGCCACAGCACTTGGCACAGGGTTTTGCCTATAATAGGTGTTCAATAAATATTTATTTACTGATTATTAATGTGAGGAGGTATGTACTATTCAGACCGTGTGGCTTTGAAACACATCTATGTGCAGTGAAAACGTGAATTTCTTCTTTCAGTGAGCAGCTCAGTGTCCACATGATCACCACCACCCATCTCCTCTGACATATCTATCCATGTCAATTCAGACCAGTGAATCCAGTGTGGAAAGCAGGAATCACACCAGCCAAAATCATGTTACGTCAGTATTTTGTATCATAAGTAGAAAGCCTTCAAACATTGAATTTAGCAGATTATACAGATCAACCATGAAACTGAATTTGACTTCTGCTGAATACAGTGAGTCATATCAGAACCTTCTGCACAGGGGAGTTCAAATAAACCCAGTAAAAAATTTCCACAGAAGTAATTGGAAGCATTCGTACATGTATTACTCTCAAATTAATAATATGAATCTTTTGATTGCAATTTTACCATGTAGATATATTTCTATACATCTTTCCATTGGTTCCCATCAAAACACATACATTTTGTGTTATGTAAGGATGAATATCTAATTTTGGAGAACAGTTAATGTTAATTTCATATTGATATTTAAGTAATAAAAATGTCTATAATATTTACAATAATAGAGGCTGTGTTATAACTGATCACACTTTTATCCAACATGAGACAATGAAGGCAGAGAGAACTGGCCAAGGCTCACATAGCAGAGCAGAGGGCATATAGGGTTAGATACCTGTCCTTTTCTTCTCTTGTTAGGATGTTGAGCTATACCATGTGTATTGTGAGTCTGTTACCTAAAACTGGTTTACCTATTGTAATGTCTGAAGCAGGACCCTGAATATCCCTCACATAAATTTTGCTTCTGAAATCTTTTTAGACTTATATTTAAGTGTGGTGTCTGATATCATGGGAATTTGAAGTATTCCAAATAAAACAACGCACATTGAGAAAATATGACTTGAGTGGCCTTATCAATTTTTTTACCATTTAGTAAGGAGAATTTATGGTCTAAATAACCCTTTCAACTTACCTAAATTGAGGATTTTGACTAAAATATCATTAAATTGTACTCTAAATGGATGAATTTTATGGTGTTTAAATTACATCTCAATAAGTGGTTTTTTAAAAAAGTACATTTCCTGAATAACTGCCGGCTACCTAAGTAACTATGAATGGTTTGGAAAGTCACCCAGATTTAACTATTCAGAGTAAGTGTCATTTTAGACCAAAGATTTGAGAGCTAGAATCTATAACTTTTCTAATCACAAAAACTAGAGTCCCATATAGGCTGAATGATTTGGCCAATATTTCATAGTAAGTTAAAGGCAAAGACAGGTTTTGCAGTCCATTCTCCTAAGTACCTGAGAGCAAAACTGGCTACTTGAAGTTCTCTTGAGTTAATTGCGTTGCACCCTGCCTCTTAGGGTCTATACTTTTTCTAAGATTTGCGATCTCTCAGGTAATACGTAGTGTTACGCTTAAAAGAGTCAGATCACTTGGTACTAGCCCCAGAACTTAAAAGTATCTGAATGAAATAAAGTTGGATTTAAATAAACATTTTTTGGGGAAAGGAAAAATGCTTCTTTCCCATTTTCTTGGTTCTTAGTTAATTAACCTTATCATACATATCTTTCATTTTAAGGTATTTAAAACTATTTCTGGAAAGGAGTATGAGCAAATGTTGAAATTTCAAACATAAAAAATAGGAGTCATATGACTTTGTTACATTGTCTACCCTGTTGATTGTCTCTGAAAACAAAAGCTCTGTATCTTTAATACTATTAAGTCTGCCTGTGAGCTATAAGCCATTTCTTAATTAAAACTTTTTGAATTTTTATCTATAAACCAAAACAGACCACTATACTTGCAGTAAATATCCATTTCATTGTACCACATTGTGGTTGAATTCACCATGAAAAAAAAAAAACCTTTATTTTTAGCTTTTGTTCTAATTTCACTTTAAGAAATATGTGCTTCATATTTGCAGCCAAATGAACTTCATATTTGTAACAATAAGAAAGATGTGCTTTATTATTTGAAACAATAACCCCTGTTTTTCTGAGACGTATAAAAGAAAACTGATATTAATGGGGAGATATATCATGTTCCAATATGGAGAAAAAAATTTTCAAAAACTAGCTTCTTCCTAATTTCTAGGTTTAATTTAGTTTTATTCCAAATTAACAGAATTTTTTTCTTAAATTTTACAACTGTTTTAAAATTGATCTTAAAAAAAAAAGGATAAGACCAGATAAGAAAATAAAAGGGAGGGGAGCAGAAACTGAAGACAAATTGATGTAGAATTTTAAACATAGTAAAAGCTATAATAATAAAATCTATGGTACTGACATATGGATCAATGAAAATAAAAATGGAAGCTAGGGGGAAAAAGACTCTAATATATATGTACTAGAATTTAAATGAAATGGAAAGATTTTTAAAAGCTACATCCTCTGGAGTTTGCTATGGGTGGCGAAGATATATTATTATATCTCTTTCAGACCTTGCCAAACATCTAATCCCTTCCTGCTTATAGAGGCTGTTTTGATGGGGGAGAGGGCTGAATTAATTCAACCAAGGGACTTAATCCACCAAATTTGAAGCATTATACAGGAAAAAATGTGATGCCAAAGTTGTCTGTTCTTTGTAAAGTTAAACTTAGAGGGCTAGACTGCCCTTTTAGCCATGAATGCTATCTTAGAAAGCAGGCCCTGAGATAAGTATTTTTCCACAAGCAGTTGATTAGTGATCCCAGGAAATATTGGCAGGGGAGCAGAGAAGTAAGACAGGGAGGTAAGGCGGCCCGGATAGTTTTTAGCAAGCACCTTACCACTGTAGGCAAGTGGAGCCTGATCTTGCTGGGGAAATGTGAGCACTGGTGTAAAACATACACTTAGACTCACCCACTCCAACCGAAGATGAGACCACTCGCGTATTTACACAGCACATTCTCTCGGTTACTGGCCTAGGGGTGCTGGACTGGGGAGAAGGATAGGTGTTACTCTCTAGGCACTTCCAACCTGCTGCTCCTGTAGACAAAACAAAATTTGGTGGCCAGATAAAGCCTCAGGTAAGTAAATGGGAGGTGCTGTTAGTTGGAAGTCAGACCGGCAAGCTCTGAAGTGCTAAGGGCCAGGGGAAAGAGATGAAGAAAGAACTATCGCTATCTGATACAAAGGCCAATACTCTAGGAGCTTACTTTACACAGTAAAGAAATAAGGATTTTTGGTGTTTCTGTGATAACCTGAACTGAAAAAAGAAAAGACGGGGAAGGAAGGCTGACAATTGTTGAGCTCAGGAAAGACGTGATGGGGAAGATAAATCAGAATGGAGAAATCAGCCTAGCATCTGGCCAATCTAAGGAGGAATCACTGTGACCATGATCTGGGGGTTGACCAGTGAAGGATTTTAGATGCAGTGGTGTTTCACAATGAATCTTGGAGTGTTTCCCGGTCTGTGTTGTACTCTCCCTCAGTTACCTCCAAACTTTCAGTAAAAATTTAAGTGTAACAGCCTCGCGTTAGCAGTGCCTTGGGAAATAAAGACAAAGGGACTGTGTCCCTGCTACGAATGAAGCTGTTCAGAGTGGTGATGTGATGGTCACAAGTGTCTGACAGTTGAGCAAGGGTTTGGCATGAGATGTAAGTACTCTGAGAATGTAAGTCCTACAGGTATCCCTGGAAATATTAGGGAGACTGCTAGCAATCATGTTACTTCGTATAGATTTGATTTTAAAGAATGACACCAGAAGGCTACAGGACTTGATTCTGAATTTTCTTAAAATCTTAATGTATTGCTTATTTGAAATTTTTACATTAGTTTTGATTTTTCAAACATTGTATTGTAATATTTATATTGATTACTGAAGGTTTTTTTTGTGCACCCTTTAAATTTTTCCCAGAGGGAAATTCCTTACTCATTTGACCCAAATGCTCATCTTCACATAGAGATATTTTGGCCCCAGCATATAAAAAAGTATAAGTTACTGGGCAAAGGAAATGGTGATGGGAATTGATTAACTATTTGGGGTGGTGGGGGGGAAAGAGGTTCTAAGCTCATTCTTTGTAGCAAATGCATTTTTGTTTGATTAATGTGTTAAAAAATTAAAATAATATTAGATTTTCGGATACAGAAGGGACTTCTAAGCATAAAACAAAGGAAAAAACTACAAAGAAAAATATGCATAAATTTGACTGCATAAAAATTAAAGCTATTCATTTCAATAAACATGAAACAGACAAGAAAATCTGCAACACATATTTGTAAAAACTAAGTTATTAATACATTAACATTTTTGAAAAGTAATTTTTGAGTTAGAATAAAGATCCTTAAAGCTATCTGTACTTAATACAGGAATCTCATTGCTAAAAACTTATCCTTATAAAATAGAGATGTGGCCAAAGATTTGTGTGTATCTGTAGTGTTTTATAGCTTACAAGTAATAACAAAAATTCTTGAAATAATCTAAATGTCAAATTATAGGAATAAAGAAAGTATGACATAACCATTGGATGGAACATTATACACATATAAAAAGTATGCTTTTAAATATTATTTAAACTGGCCTTGAGCAACAGCAGTGGGTCTACATGACTGAAGGGACAACAGGAACATGCCTTTGAGTTGACTATGATCATTGTGATGGAGACTACACTTGACTGAAGGACAATTTGGAAGATCCTTCTTCCAAAGTTTTTTGGATTGTGTAAGTTCTGTGGTTCTGTGTAAGATCATAAAGGAGAGGAAATAAAAAAATGACTTAAGTTGGATTTCCTAGGGGATTGAGTCCTATGCCAAATGTGGTTTGATTTAGAAAAATAAATATATATCATGCAGGAAATATAATCTCACAGTGATGGGATTATGGGTGATTTTCATCTTCCTGTTTGTATTATGTTTTTCAGCATTATATTTAAGAATGTATTCCTGGAGCAAACGATTTCTTCTCTCCCAGCTTATCACTTTGGTATATCTTCCAGATGTTTTAAAGAAACTTCTTTCAAATAAATGTGATAATTTTGAGCTGTAGGAAAAGGCCTACAGCTTGAAAGTGGAATTATTTTTCCCAGTAACTTTCATATTTTAATATAAAGCCAGGCTTAGGAAGCATATGTGGAAAAGGAATGAGATAGCAGAAGTGTAATGTATGTTTCAGCAAACAAATGTCAGAAGATGCCCTTTAAGATGAAGTTATAAGACAATTCTTTTAAAAGGTCCTGGCTGGTGAAGGATCATTTTATCAATTGCTGAGATGTTCATTGTTCACTCATTCTGTGTGAAATCACAGGTTGTAACAATAGGAACACTAAACTGAGCATCTTGGGACTGAGTTTCCAGTGTCTCTTCTAACACTCTCCATCCAGGAGAGCTTAGCTTCCATTCATCTGCCAGAACTTCCTTGTTGTCAGCAAAAGGAAGAACTTTCTGTAAATCTTTATTGAATTTTCAGTTGCATCTCTTTGAAGTATTTGCAAATATGAATACATATTGATTTAACAAAATCTTAAGTGGAATTCATCATTAGAATTGCCTACTTGGAGCTTACAAAATACATGCCAACCAGTGACTGCATTTTATGCAATTCCTTATATCTTTAAAGCTGGGCATAAAAGTTCATAAGAAACTCAAACCCAGAATCTGAGAAAACAATTCTTTTAATCTGGTCAAATAACAAGGAATCTCCCATTAGAAGATACATAGACAGATAAAAAGAAAGATATGATATACAAATATATCATTATATATGATACATATTTAAAATTATGATATCTATGACATATACATATACAGTGCACCTTAGAACAAACTTGTCATGTAAATTTGGCAATTTTTGATTGATGGCATTTTAAGGTACATCTTTATTTTAGGGATCCTGATGCCTCAAAAATGGACAGTGAATGTACTTTAATAATAACAATTAATCTAAAGTACAGTACCGTCATGTTTGCTCAATGGAAATATCCAATGCTGTACCACAAATGTTAAATTGTTCTTCCTTAAAGAGAGTGACATCATGCAGGAAATTCAAATCAAGTATCAAATAATTCTTTTTTAATTACAAAGGAAGCATCCCCTCTCTGCTTTCTCCCCTGTGGTCTGCTTTTTATTTTGTCTCTCTGACTCAATGACCTCAGTGAATCACTGGGTACAGTTTGCTATCCAACTTGAAAGATATATTGACTGGCAGGCTCATTTATTTACCCCCCCCCAAAAAAAAAGGAAGAAAGAAATCTTTTAAAAACTCATTGAGACTCCCCATTTTGTTTGAGCGCAAAGAGGAGCATCTTAGATGAAGTGTGAGCTAAGGAGAAGGGGAGTAGCCAGGATGGCATATTTTGAATATGATGCCGCCTCTCAGATGGCTTTCATTTTTATGCCCACGAGCATCTTAAAAAAAAAAAAAGCTGGATATTGCATATAAAGTTTAGAGAATTGAGTATTGTCTACTAAAGCAACAAGATTTACGAGGAACGTCTGGCTCAATTGCATTAAGAAAAAAAATGATTTCAAAAAAATCACTTCCCCGCCTTTTAAAATGAAAACCATCTGCAATGAAAAATTTAAAATGATAAATCTTCTCCTTTCACACTGCTACTGATAAATGGATAGTTTTCCTCCTCTTTTTGGAGGGAGCGGAAAAGGGATTTAGAAATATGTGATATTCATGCATGCAGACTTTTGGTTAAATATCTATATACTCTTCCTGGAATTTTGAATAAGATTCTAAGTTTGTATTATTATAATCATCATATGATATTACGAGAGCTATTACATGGAAACTCCAGGCTGTAACTTTTTGGAGTTGAGGTTCAATAACATTTCACCTTTCTTAGCTATGAAAAAAACTTGTGTTTCAATAAATAAAGTGATTTCAAATTCATGGAATATATTTAGGTCAAGATCTACTCAATGTAAAACATTTTAAATTAGCCAGTTTATACAAGCTTATGCTTACATTTGATGTTAAATATTTAATAATGTTTTTTATAGTGAAACCTCTTAATTTTGATTAAACAATCTATGGATTCTAATGTTTATTCAGAACATAAAAGAAGAGGAATAAATCCATAATCATTGTTTTTTTTTCTTCTCCAATTCATGTGCTCACAGACACACAAAGAAAGCGGGTAGTGATTAAAGTAATAATGCTACATGCTAGTGTCTTTTGTTTGTTCTATACTATAAAAGCCTTTAGGCAAGTGTCTAGTGTTTCATATTTTACCCAGATCTTAACAAATAGTGAGATCCTAAATAAATGGCAATGACTGAAGAATTCACATAAAATCATTCTCCATATTCTGTCGCCCCCAGTTTATGAATCTAGAGGGTACGAATTTACACGTGGCTTACTCTGAAACAGGAGTGAGTAGAACTGTCCCTAATGGGGGCATCTGTTCCTTTCCTGAAAAACAGGGGCACCCAGGCTCCTTTGGAAACATGCGAGTTTAATTGGAAATTCTGGTGCCTACTTTACTAGTCATAAACTAAGTAATTGTTTCCTAATGCAAGCTGGCAGTGCCATTGAGGGCAGATTATACAGACCTGCCATCCTGAGGTGTTCTAAACAAGTGACAAATCATTAACAGCAAGTCTCTGGATCTCTGTGAGTGAGCTCTGTGGCTGCTACTGGAGGGAAACAAGACCAGAGACGAGCGAGGGAGATCTGAGCAGGCAGAAGCTGCTGCATTAATGACTGGCATTGTCAGCACTGTGCGCTGGGGATGACTGCAGCATCTTCACTTTCACCTTCTTCTCAGGGGTGTTGCTATGGGTACCATCTCAGAGGTGTCATAGAAAAAAAAAGAGCAGGAGGTAGACTGATGAACAACATAAGGATGTAAAGGATATGCAATGGCATAACAATATGAAGACATTCTTCCCATACGAACGAGTGTGTTGCATACTTCGATAGGGACCTATTAAATATGGAGGATGGCAGACAGGAGAATTGGTTGAATTGTCAACAAATGACAAATAAAAGGTGCTTTGGAACTATTTTATGGCCCCAATTATCCATAAAGATAATCATAGTACTGGACCTTTATCACTTGGGTACAATCTTTTGTCACTAAATTAATTTATGAGCCCCTGGGAATTGTATGCATGCGTGGTGTATGGGTGTTTTTGCAGTATGGCAAGACTTGGGAAAGCTATTCATTATTTTAAAGGCTGTGTTGGTTTTTTTTTTGTTTTTTTTTTTTTGCACTCTTTTCAAACTCCTGCTCTCTACCCTGATCAGAGATTCTGTGTGAAGGTGCCAACTCCCTAGCACTTTGACTTTGAAATTAATCGTGGTAGCCTTCCTTCTCTGTAATATGTTAATCATCATTAGCCCGATTCTCTTGCTCTCTCTCTGTCATACTTTAGCCTTTGGATAAAAGTCAGAAAAAAAATTATTAGGAGCATTTTAACAAATTGCAGCATTTCAGTGATTATGTAGCAGTTGTCAGATTCCTTCCTGGCAGAGTTGGAAAAGTGACATTTTCTTAGTTTCCCAAGTTTATTCAACTTATTAAAATAGCATAAACAATGTTGAGGTAGAAAACAGGTTTTGCTACCCACCTTTATTATATATAGTGTTATAATCATAGAGTCCAATCATATATATATTTATAGAGGAGATTATTAAAAACACTCTGGTGAGAACACAGAGCAACTTCACCTCCTCATTTGATTGAAAACTGAAAGTTCATATTTTATGGGTCATGTGGCATTCAGCCTTTCCAAACTGGCTTGAGTAGTTTCTATAAAATATGTAGCTGGAAGTTTTGGTTCTTTTGTTTTAGTTTTCTTCTTCTTTCTCTTATTTACTTATTATTATTTTTTTTTACTTTTGTTTTTCTGTTTTAAAATCATGGTAGTTGCCGGGAATGTCAACCAAAATAACATTCATAACCTGAAACCCCTACCCATTATTTTCACACATATATCATATAACTGTCGTTGGAAACCAAATTCTGGGGTGAGTTGACCAAACTCTTGGGAGGCTATTGCAGATACTTTTCTATAAAAAATGTTTTTACTAAAATCACACCAAAGGACCCTTGGCCCTGACCCTACTGCATATTTATTTTTTGTAGGCATCAGTTTACTCAGGCAAAGAAACAGGAGAAGTTCTTAGAAAGGGATGAGGTCCTGACTTGCAGACAATTTTCTTTTTCTGGCTATAACTTAAGGTGTAGATCATTGTTAGAACTAGAGGTAGATATTTACGGGAAAATGAAATTGGATTTGACTAAGCAGTGAGAGCTAAGACAGATTTGAAAATATAGAGAAGACCTGATCTTTATTCATTAATTTGTTCATGAATTCAACATTTATGGAATAGCTTCCATGCATCAGGTACTGTACCTGATATTAGGGAAACAAAGATGAATAAGACACAGGCCTCTCCCAAGGAGCTTGCAGTCTAGAAGACATGGTCTTTATTTTATTTTTATTAAAAAAGATGAGGTCTCACTCTTGCCCAGGCTGGAGAGCAGTGGTGCCATCATGGCTTACTGCATCCTCAAACTCCTGGGCTCTAGGGCTCCGCCTGCCTCAGCATCCTGAGTACCTGGGACTACGGGAATACCCCCCCATGCCTAGCTAATTTAAAAAAAAAATTTTTTTTTGTAGAGATGATGTTTCCCTATGTTGCCTAAGCTGGTTTCGAACTCCTGGGCTCAGGTACGTCTCGCACCTTGGCCTCCCAAATTGCTGGGATTATAGGCATGAGTCTTCGCGCCTGGCTGAAGACAGTCTTTAAATAGCTTGTTATATAATGCTATGAGTAGCATGCATGCATAATAGTGTGATCTGAGACATCTAAAAATGAGGGCAGTAGTGAGGTTATAATTCACTAAGTGGTTTCCAGAGTATAAAATAAAATGAATGCTTTAATTTCCAAAGGCTCTTTAGGTAGGAAAAACAACTTGAATTATTAAAAACAAGAGAAGTACATTGAAGGTGGGGTTACAAACTCCTTGCTAGACAAGGGTAAGGTGAGAGCCAATGCAAGGGATATAGTTGGGAGAACCATAGAATAGACCTCAAAATTTGGGATTTAATTACCTATATGTTACCGTATCTACTTTGAAAAGAAAATGCTGTTTGCTGAATTAAAAGTCATTAATTATTTCTGTAAACTGTGCCCTAATGGCAAGTAAGAATTGAAAGTTTCTTATAGTCATTCTTGGGCTTGAGCTATATATAACCAGGGCATTTTTTTTTTTGTAATGGAGTTTCTTAAAATCGATTATTATCTTTTATTACAGGCTTCAAAATAATTGCTCTTCTAGCTATGATGTCAAGTTATATCTAGTCCAGCAAGAGTAGTATTGTGAAGAAATAATTTCTATTGCAAAAGTCAGTCATTATTCAATTAACTAATTCTATCACTAAATTTGGCTTTTTGTTTTGAATTTCTCTTACTTTCCCAGATTTGAAAGTTGTTTACAGATACTAGAAATATTCAGAGTAGTATGTGCAGTTTATAACATTACTAGCTCAGCACTGGTACTTACTCAACAATTAATAATGCCACCTGTCATTATTAGTAACAATAAAAAGTAGCACACATTAAATCTTGCAAGATAACCAGAGGCCATCAAGTCATCCTCCTTAATACTACAAATTTTAGTAAATTTTGTAAAATTATCCAGCTGATTTAAAAGTTGGATTTAATATATTTACAACCTCCAAATATATTACAATGTGATTATAAACTGCTCTGGGATTTTTTTATACTCAAAAAAGGTCAGCTTGTACTACAATGTAAAATTTAGAGCCCTTATTGAAATATGTCTTCCAGAAAGCTGTGAGGAAGTTTTATGCAACAATTAAATATATAAACACTTGTAAAGGACAGTGTATCTATAGATACATACATATGTATATATGTGTATATGTGTGTGTGTATATTTATTCATATTTACATAAAGCATGTGTGAATATACATTCTCATATTTATCTGTACATATGTCTGCCCCTGCATCTGGAAGAATATATTTGTGTTTGTAGAGAGTTGGTCCAGTGTTCATATCCAAATGCAAATTTTGACTCTTAGAAGCATATTTTCATATTTGTATCTCTTCCTTTCTCAGTAGTTTTGCCAGTTGGTGTATTTCTTTGCTTATTTCCACTTTTTCTTCCTCTGCAGCATCCCCCATGAAGTGGCGCTGAAAGATCACGTTAGCACAGTTCCATGATGTGAAATACCACAAGTCTGCAATTTTTCGGTCTTGAGAGTGTCGCTGGGCTGAGAGGATGGAAATCTTTCAGTAATTATACCAGTTTGTATTCGTCTCACATTTGGGACCAAATACAAATCCGATCCACTCTTTCTCCCTGTGAATATTCATAAAAAACAAAGTGCCAATTCTGGTCTAATCATGTATGGAACCAAATATGTTGATGAGTCCTAAGTATATACTGTATGTATGTATACATATGAATATATATATTTGTACACACTAATTTTGCTTGTGTCCTCCTCTGTGCAATTTGTTTGTTTAGTATAGGGGTTGCTGTTATAATGTGTTAATAAGCTGCTGAAAGCTTGGCACCTATTGCTTGAAATGACAGCTATGTTAGAAGCCTATTAACACTCCATAGCAGCAGCTCTGCAGCTACTAGAAATGAATTTCAAAGAAGGTAAATGAACAAAAGCGATTCATATCTCTAAGGAAAGCAAATACCATGCCTAGAACCATATATACTTTGGAAATGTACAGTGTATAAAATGAAAAACCTCTTCCAGTTAAAGAAACACCGGAAGGGAATATTTGGAGAAAGGAAGACTGCCTAAAAGATTTCCAAACAACCTTGAAGACGTAAATGTAAAGGATACCAAACATAACTTCCTCTCTTTGTTTCTATTGTATTTAAACCAGAGCCACGTCAAATTTATAAGAACAGAATATAGTACAGGTAGGGGAAATTCACTTTTCATGAGCAAAAGTTAAATCATCTGGATTTAGCTCAAACTTTTTCTTCGTTTCTGAGCTTAGAAGGACACCCTTTGCTATTGTTCTCGGAAGCAGGGCTCTTTATGAGTCAACTTGCTCTGCTTTTGAACTACTTTACTTACTTTTGACTGTCATTGGAATTTGCAAGATGGTTGAAAGTCCTGGGTAAACCTTAACCATGATAATAAAAATGTGGTAAGTTAAGTTCAGCGTAGGTGTTTTTCTTTCTCTCTTTTGTGATACAGTATGTGTGGGGGCGTGTGTATGGCAAGGTGGGGGGTGGGTTATATGCTGACAGTACAGTTCCATAATTCTAGGTTAAATTAAAATTTAACTGTATTAACTTTTTAAGGCCCTTACTTTTGAAATCAGCTGTAATGAAAAACAAATACTTTTACATTTCAACTTATGCACAGAAATTAAAAATTGCTTTCAGAGTTTGTGTAAAACTAGCAGTGAAAAGTTATAATAGGCAGTTTCATCTGTAGAATAATTTATATTACCTCTTTAATATCAGGACAGTAACATGTAGTAGCATTATCTTTGCATCCACAGTACCATAATATCTATTATATAGAATGTGTTTTATATACCATGCTATTCATGATATTTCTGTGAATGGCTACTATGACTTCTAAAAAGTAAAGCTTGAAAGGTCTTGGAAGAGAAAGAAAACAGGCATAGACTCTAAAAATCCGTATAAATATAAGCCAAACACTCTTTGTGTACATGCATGTGTGCATGCACTAATAAGGCTTTACAAATTAGATTGGGATAGATTGTCGTGGAGGAGGAAAGAGGTGAAAATAAAGGCAATCCTCTTATCACTGAGACTCAATACAAAACGTGTTTTGAACATTGTCTAAATGAAACTCCAATTTCCCAGGTAAGCTGACACTACCCTTGCCCTTTGGGACACTAACTAGAAATGCTCTTAGGTGAAATCCTGTCCACCAAAACTTAGCTTCCCCAGCCCTTCTGTACACTAATAGTACATTGACAATTGATGCTCATTATGAATTTAAAGGTACTCAAATGAGGTAATTTTGTGTTTGTTGAATCACTAACAGTTTGATTATGCTCAATATTGTTTGTACAAAATGATTTTTAAAAATGGATTCTAACATCTTAAAAATGTGTAACCCATGTATGATATAGACAGTAACTCTATTATTCAGAGTAGTTGATTAACTCAAATGCCCTACTTCATATCTAGCAGAGAACAGGCTAAATTTAAATTAAGCAGCATTTTATTAGAATTTTTGAAGACTTGTATTGAGAAGTGCCAATTACCAGTTGTTTGTGAGTTGCCAAAATATTATAATGTTCTGAATTTACGGAATGGAATATGATCATTCAAACAATAAAGCAACAAAACCAAAACTATATAACATTAGTATTCCCTAAATTGGTAAACATTAAAGTAATTTTATTTCCTTGCTCTTAAAAGATTAAAATCAAATAATTATTTTAATTTAAAACATAATGTATATATGGAATAATTCATGAAGCAAAAATATGTAGTTCAGTAACTTCCCATGAGAAAGAAACACCCAAGTGGCCACCACTTGCCAGCATCTTAGAATATTTTTTCCAGTCACGGCCCACTCTTTCTTTTCCACCAAAGTAACCACCATCTTTGCTTTCTCGCTCTTCTTTATAGTTTTACAACCTAAATGTGAAATTTCATTTATCTGCTTTTTCAACTTACATGGATAGAATCATGCAGTGTGCATTCTTTTGTATCTGAGTATTAGTCTTCATGTCTCTACCTTTTCACCATCATTAGTTATTTTTAATGTTTTACAGTAATCATTGTGGTTGTGTCTCATAATAGACGTTAGAGCAGTTTTAGCTTCTAAAACTGAGAGGACGGTACAGATATTTCCCATTTACCCCTGGCCCCACACATGCATAGCCTCCCCAGTTACTATTATCTCCTACCAGAGTAGTATATTTGTTACAGTTGATGGACCTAAATTGACACATTATTATCACTTGGAGTTCATAGTTTACATTAGGGTTCACTGTCGGTGTTGTGCATTCTAAGAGTGTGACAAATGTATACTGACTTGTATCCACCATTATAGTATCATACAGGGTATTTTCACTGCCTTAAAAATCCTCTGTGCTCTGCCTATATCTCTCCTCCTTCCCTTATTCCTGACATCTCCTGATCTTTGACACCCCTGTCTCCATAGATTTGCCTTTTCCAGAATATCATATAGTTTGAATTATATAGTATGTGGGCTTTTCAGATTGGCTTCTTTTACTCAGTAATATGCATTTAAAGTTCCTCCATGTATTTTCAAGTCTTGATAGCTCATATTTTAGTGCCGAATAATATTCCATTGTCTAGATGTACCACAGGTCATCCATTCACCTACTGAAGGGCATGTTGGTTGCTTCCAAGTTTGGGCAATTATGAATAACGTTGCTATCAACATTCGTGTGCAGGTTTTTGTGGACCTATATCTTCAACCATCTGGGTAAATACCAAGGAGCACTATTGTTGGATCATATGGTAAAATTGTGTTTAGTTTTCCAAAAAACTGCCAAACTGTCTTCCAAAGTGTCTACACCGTTTTGCATTTCCACCAGCGACTGTATTGCTCCATGTCCTCACTAGCATTTGGTGTTATCAGTGTTCCAGATTTTGGCCATTCTAATAGGTGTGTAGTGGTATCTTATTGTTTTAGTTTACACTTCTATGATGACATACTATGTGGAGCATCTTTTCATATGCTTATTTGCCATCTGTATGTCTTCTCTGGTGAGGTGTCAAATTCTTTGGCCCATTTGTTAATCAGGCTGTTTGTTTTCTTGTCGTTGAGTTTTAAGAAACCTTTGTATAATTTGGATTAATAGTCCTTTATCAGATAGGTCTTTTGCAAATATTTTCTCTTAGTCTGTGGCTTGTGTTTTTATTCTTTGACAGTGTCCAAAAATTTTTAATTTTAATGAAGTCCAGTTTATCAATTATTTTATAGATTGTACCTTTGGTATCATATCTAAAAAGTCATCACCAGTCCCTAGGTCATCTAGATTTTATCCTATGTTACTTTCTAGGAATTTTTACTAGGAATTTTACAGATTTGTATTTTACATTTAGGTCTGTAATCTCTTTTGTAACCCCCCACCTTTTTTTTTTTTTTGCATCTGCATACAGATGTTCAGTTCCAGCAACATTTATTGAAAAGACTGTCTTTTCTCCATTGTATTGCCTTTGACCCTTCATCAAAGATCAGTTGAGTCTTCATTGTGGCTTTAATTTTCTTTTCCCTTATTACTAATGGACTTGAACACCCTTTCATATGTTTACTGCCTATCTTTAATAAGTAGCTATCTTTTGCTTATTGATTTGTCAAAGTTTTACATTTTTAAAGTGTCCATGTGAAGGAATCCTTTATAAGTTATGTGTGTTTCAGATATTCCACTGTGTGGTTTGTATTTTAATCCTCTTATCAGTGTATTGTGATGAACAGATGATTTATTCAAAATTTTATTGTTTCCTTAGTTTTAAGTTGAATTTTCCTAGAAATTTTAATCTAGATTTTTAAATTTATTGGTGTAACATTAATATCTGCAGGATCTAGAGTGATGTTTCTTTTTCACATTGATATTGGTTACTAACGAATTTTTTTAGAATTTTGTCAGTTTTATCAGAAATTTAACTTTGTTAATCTTTAAAAATTTAAATTAGTTTGATTTTGTTGATGTTATCTATTGAATACTTATTTTTAAATTTCTTTATGTATTTCCATCTATCCTGTCTTAAATATCTATTCTTTTTCTAATTTTTAAAGATGCAAGCTTTGAGTTTTAGTCTTCCTTCTTTGTTGAATACATACATTTAAAGCTATAACCCCCCTTGATAAATAATTTTAGCAGCGTTCCACAAGTTTTAATAGGTCATATTTCCATTATCATTTAGTTTCACATGTTATCTAAAACTATTTAAATTTTTCTTTGATCCTTGCAAAGTATATTGCCTAATTTTAAAAAATATGGGGATTTACCAGTTATAGTTTTACTGATTTCTATCTTATTTGCATTGAGATCTGAAAATCATATAATATGAAGTCATATTATATATTTTATTTTGAGATTTTATGAAATTGTTTTATTGCTCAATATATGGTCACTTTGGAAAAAATGTAATATATCCTTAACAAGAGTGTATATTCTGAAATTGGTGGCCACTTTGTTTTATATATTTCAATTACATTTCTTTTTGATCATATCATTAAATTTTTCTATGTAGCTTCCAAGTTTTTATATGTTTTATCACTTACTAAAAAAGATGTGTTAACTGTTTATTGAAATTATTCATTTGTCTAATTCTTTAGTTCTGTCAATTTTTACTTCATATATATTTGAGGGTATGTTAACTGCAATACATTTAGAATTATATCTTCCTGGTGAATTATATCTCATCATTATTAAGTGTTCCTTTTACCTCTGGCAATCCTTTTAGCCTTAAATTCTACTGTGAATAATATTAAAATGAGCTTCTGTTGTTTATTTCTAAAACTTTTGAATCCTTATATTTTAGATAGATATCTGAAGCATATTTTCTTGGATTTTATTATTTATACTTGTCTGGCAATCTTTTCGTCTTTAATTGAAGCATTCTATTTATGTTTAATTTATTGATTGATACATTTGGGTTAAGTCTACTATCTGTTCACCTGGTTTCTTCCACTTACTCTTTGTTCTTTTTTTTAGACCTTGCTTGTTTTCTATTAGAGTAATTATTTTTCATAATTTTACTTATTCTGTTAGGTTGGAAAGTATATGTTCATTTACTGTCCTTTTGATTATACTAGAGCTAACAGCATGCATTATTGACTTACATATGTTTAATACTAATTAGTACTCTTATCCTCTTGTAGAATGCAAAGACCTTACAATAATTTTATTTCATTTATCCCTAACTTCCTTTTAGAACAGACATGCATGCACACACACATACACACACACATACATTCACAAAACAATTATTACTTTTATGCAGTCAATATTGGTTAATATTTACTCTAATGTTTACATAGTTTGTTGGCTTTCAGTCTTTTTTAAATTTCTAGTCTTCTATCGGAGACATTCTCAAGGGGAGAGTTAGTAATGCAAACTATTAACTATTATCAAAAGTGAAAGTACTTTCCATACATTTGTCCTAAATCTTTCCCAGTCTAACATGAATTTGAGTATTTTGTTGATTACAGTAGTTATTTATATAAAGTAAGCTGGAGCATGTAAGTTATTTTACGTCTTGTTGATCTAAGTCTTACCAGGACCTGTGTCTTAGGTTGGGTTCCTCAGAGGCAGATTCTCTGATGAGGATTCTTGTGAAAGTGATTTATTTAGGAAGTGTTCCTGGGAAAAACTGGTAGGGACTTAGAAGAGAAGGATGCAAGATCGAAGAATGATAACTTTGGCTCAGCCACACAGAGGTGCTCTGAGGACCACACTGATCACAACTTAGAGGTATTCCAATCAGTGGCAAAAGAAGTTAAGATTATTTAGACCCCTGTACTGGGCAGTCATTGTTTAAGGGATGCCCCCGAAGTAACATAAAGCCCCCTACTCCCTGCCATCCATTTGTAGATGCAGAGGCTGGGTATTTGCAATACAAGCACGCTGGGAACTAGTATACTTCATGAGAAACCCGACGGGATACAGGCAGACAAATGACTGTGTCTGTTACAATCTATACGACCCTGCCTTGATCAAGGTTCATGGATACAATTCAGGGTATCCAGGAACTTCATTGGGAAGAAAAAAATGTATTTTTGCTGACATATAATGAAATTTTTCATTTTTCAAAATTATGAAAGTCATAATACTACAGTACCTGTAAAGTATGTGTTCCTAAGTAACACAGGGCTTAGCATGTAGTAAATTACTCAATATATTTCATTTTTGAAAAATGTATGAAAAAGCACTGAAATTAGCTACAAATTAATATCTGTTCTAGCCATATTTCCAAAGTAAACATCCTAGAATTTGACTAGAAAGTGAACATGTTGCTACAATCTCTGCATTTACTGCACTGCAAATAATAACCATTTTAGAAGTATAAAAATGACCTGCTTCACTAGTCAAAGATATGAGGAGGATTAATTCTAGCAGATAGCCCCTGCCCAAAGTTTTGACTAATGTTAAAAAAAAGCAACCAAAAACTCAGTTAATAATGGACATTTTTCTAAAATCCATATCTATAAAAGGAAAGGGTGTTTCCCAAAGCAAAATCGGGCAGGTATGTTGTCCAGAACCAGAGAGTTTAAAAAATAATCTGAAATTTCCTTGTCTCAGATGAAATAAATCTGTAACCAAGAATCAGAGATAATGAATCCTTTTGAGTCTTATTTTAATATTACTTGTGTAATATAGTTTTGTATCAGGAAAGCTATCTTGGATCCCACTTAAGGAAATTTCAATACTGAAGAGCCCAACAATAACATTACAGGGCAGTCAGGTATTTGTGGTGGTTTGGCTCCATGGGAAACCTATGTAAATAGACTATAAGGTATATTGGTTTATCCTATTTCTTTCCTGGTACTAAATATTCTCACCCAACCTATGAAAACCTTTTTTTTTTTTAAGGAAAAAAAAAAGCTGTTTCCAGCTTGATGGTCTTCTGAATACTGTGGAAAGCTTCAGAGAGTCCTGTGAATACCTTTCCCTATTGATTGTTGCCTCAAGTTCATTTTTATGTGGGGCTAAAATATACCTTCTTCTTAGAAAGACTGTTCAACTCCAATTATTTCCTGAATTTAATAACTAAATCTCAATTACATTCCTAGCAGCCTCATTTCTTCCTGGGCTTTGTGCATTCTTTGGGCCAGAAGCTCCCTTGTATATCAAAGGCAGCTCCTTGTAGAGAAAGGGGACGTGAAGGGGCACAGGAGCCCGGAACCTGACCCCATGTTACTGCCTCTGCTTGAGAAAGTAGGGAAGTTAAAAACACCCACTAAATAATTCCCTTTAAATCAGAAGAAAAATGATTTTTTACAGTTAACAGTTAGATGCATGATGATTAATGTTTTCAACCTTGAGGGCAAACTCTGCCTGTTTAGTATAAATTTTTTATTTCTGTGTTTCAAGTGAAAAATATCCTGGGGTCCTTTTGAATTTCAAACAATTAGTCCAAATTCAAAATGTATTAGGTTAATTGTATATTTTTAATTTAATTTTAATATTCTTTGACTCTGAAATTGATAAGCTAGCATTTATTTGCTCTTGAAATCTTTCAAAGTTTATGACAATCTTTTATCCTTTTTAAGTAGTATTAATGCTTAATGATAAAAGCCTGGCCTAAGGAGGAGATAACATTTAAGAACAATATGAACCCATGGGGCCAGAGCATCAACCATCTATCTGGTCTATTCCCTTCCCATGAGTATGTATTGTGTATTATGGAATTTAGTGTGGGGCTTCCTCCTCTGGGGGACAGTTGACTTAGACGTAAGTGGTAGACTAGGCAGAGGTGAATGTCATCATTAGCTGTACCACTGGATTTCACAGAAAGACAAAGGGACCAATTTATA
This sequence comes from Pongo abelii, assembly GCF_028885655.2. Lineage (NCBI taxonomy): Eukaryota > Metazoa > Chordata > Mammalia > Primates > Hominidae > Pongo > Pongo abelii. Next base: position 38,709,722 of record NC_072001.2, read on the forward strand.
TGGTCTTTGTATGAGGGAATAAGAGGTAACTGCCTATTTTTGTCCATAAGAACATAAGAGAAAAACCTCAGTTAGGATCCCTGCTCATGTGTTTATACTGTGGGCAAGTATAAATTTCCTCAGATGTTAAATATAGAAGGTAAAATCTACCTTAATAAGTGGACATAATAAGAACAACCCAAAGCTTCTGGAAGGTAATTACCTTAGGGAGGTACAGCTATGTATAGGAAATGTTATGTGTCTTTTATCTTAGATTTTTAAAATTTTTTATAGCAAGAAATAGCGAAATTATAGGATTACTTTGAGGTTTTTTGTGTTCTCAATTTAAAAAAATGAATAGAGGTCCTTTTTGGAAAGAAATCTTCCATGAAACTTCAGTACATAAACAGATGAAAGTGGAGCCACTCCGCTTAAGTGAAAGTGAGAATGCAAAGGCGCAGCACCTTGGTTTTCTCTTCCCTCCTCAGTGCCCCCCCACCCCGCCCCAGGCGTCTCTAAGAGGCTCTGGGCTCCAGGGAATAGTGATTGAAGCCACTTCAATAGGGGTTAGTGTGGACCATAAAAGTAAAGAGCCTAGAACTGTGTCAGTGGTGCAGCATTTTCTCAAGTAATGCTAACTATTAACGTTATTGTCACTGGTTGTTCTTCAATTTTATTCTGGAAGAGTGGGATCATTTATAAGAGTAAAAATGAAATAGCTTTTTTTTCCTAAAAAAGCATTTATCAATTCAGTTTCTGTCATGGAATCAGTAGTCCATGCTGCTAATCAAGGTGTTCTGTGTTGAGCCTGAACTGGCTAGTCAGCTAGTGTTGGTGGCTAAGGATTACATGGATTCACTTTTTCTGATCCAAACTATGCAGGTATGAGGGCAGCTGTAGGGGAGTCAGCCCAGATTTTCTCAGGCTTGCTCATTTATTTTTAGTGGGACTACCTGATTGCCCATTTTAAAAGCTCAACCTTGTCTAGTTTTTTAAGATCAAACTTGACTTTTGGCAGGAGGAATGAAGAAGCTCTAGCTTAGCACTCTGGGGATTCAGCATTGAAATTCTAACTCCTTGCCTGTCTTAACCTTTTTTTTTTTTTCCCTTTATTATTATTATTATTATACTTTAGACTCTATGGTACCTGTGCACAACGTGCAGGTAAGTTACATATGTATACATGTGCCATGCTGGTGCGCTGCACCCACCAACTCGTCATCTAGCATTAGGTATATCTCCCAATGCTATCCCTCCCCCCTCCCCCCACCCCACAACAGTCCCCGAAGTGTGATGTTCCCCTTCCTGTGTCCATGTGTTCTCATTGTTCAATTCCCACCTATGAGTGAGAATATGCGGTGTTTGGTTTTTTGTCCTTGCGATAGTTTACTGAGAATGATGATTTCCAATTTCATCCATGTTCCTACAAAGGACATGAACTCATCATTTTTTATGGCTGCATAGTATTCCATGGTGTATATATGCCACATTTTCTTAATCCAGTCTATCATTGTTGGACATTTGGGTTGGTTCCAAGTCTTTGCTATTGTGAATAATGCCACAATAAACATACGTGTGCATGTGTCTTTATAGCAGCATGATTTGTAGTCCTTTGGGTATATACCCAGTAATGGGATGGCTGGGTCAAATGGAATTTCTAGTTCTAGATCCCTGAGGAATCGCCACACTGACTTCCACAAGGGTTGAACTAGTTTACAGTCCCACCAACAGTGTAAAAGTGTTCCTATTTCTCCACATCCTCTCCAGCACCTGTTGTTTCCTGACTTTTTAATGATTGCCATTCTAACTGGTGTGAGATGGTATCTCATTGTGGTTTTGATTTGCATTTCTCTGATGGCCAGTGATGGTGAGCATTTTTTCATGTGTTTTTTGGCTGCATAAATGTCTTCTTTTGAGAAGTGTCTATTCATGTCCTTCGCCCACTTTTTGATGGGGTTGTTTGTTTTTTTCTTGTAAATTTGTTGGAGTTCATTGTAGATTCTGGATATTAGCCCTTTGTCAGATGAGTAGGTTGCGAAAATTTTCTCCCATTTTGTAGGTTGCCTGTTCACTCTGATGGTAGTTTCCTTTGCTGTGCAGAAGCTCTTTAGTTTAATTAGATCCCATTTGTCAATTTTGGCTTTTGTGGCCATTGCTTTTGGTGTTTTAGACATGAAGTTCTTGCCCATGCCTATGTCCTGAATGGTAATGCCTAAGTTTTCTTCTAGGGTTTTTATGGTTTTAGGTCTAACATTTAAGTCTTTAATCCATCTTGAATTGATTTTTGTATAAGGTGTAAGGAAGGGATCCAGTTTCAGCTTTCTACCTATGGCTAGCCAGTTTTCCCAGCACCATTTATTAAATAGGGAATCCTTTCCCCATTTCTTGTTTTTGTCAGGTTTGTCAAAGATCAGATAGTTGTAGATATGTGGCATTATTTCTGACGGCTCTGTTCTGTTCCATTGATGTATATCTCTGTTTTGGTACCAGTACCATGCTGTTTTGGTTACTGTAGCCTTGTAGTATAGTTTGAAGTCAGGTAGTGTGATGCCTCCAGCTTTGTTCTTTTGGCTTAGGATTGACTTGGCGATGCGGGCTCTTTTTTGGTTCCATATGAACTTTAAAGTAGTTTTTTTCCAATTCTGTGAAGAAAGTCATTGGTAACTTGATGGGGATGGCATTGAATCTGTAAATTACCTTGGGCAGTATGGCCATTTTCATGATATTGATTCTTCCTACCCATGAGCATGGACATTTTGACTACATTTTGAAAACCAGGCTTCCAGGTATAATGGAGCTGACTTATACCAGCTCATGAGAGCCAGTTGTTAATTTCTCAGGAATTCCAGCTAGTTAATGTCACATAAGTAGCTTACAATCAGCCACGTTGAGAGCATTTATACTACGGAGACTCACAGACCCTGAAAATCGGATCTTTCCCCTGGAGCATACCACTGGCTTAGGAACTAGCCACCAATTTATGCTGCACTTCTCATGACTAGATCTCCATTATTCCCTAGACCAGAGTTCCTTTGGTGATATTGTAAAAATATTTGTACCCTTTGTTCTCGTCAGACTTTCTCTCCAATGTCAGGAGTTTGATTTTGTATCTTACCTCTAGGCTGGGCCCCTCTTTCCTATTACCTGCTCATAGATCTCTCCCAGTGCTTATCTAGCTAAGATGATAAATATATCACCATTACCTAGATTGTCTTATCTCGTTGATTACAGGTCTTGAACCATCATCCTGTGTTCTGCATTAGGTTATGTAAGACTCCTAAATGCCTGTTTAAATGCTCATTTATTGAATTTCCCTTCACCAGATGTGTATTGTCTCAAAGTCTGCAATTCATTCCCTTCAGTTTGTGGTTCCTAGTTTGCTTTATCATCTTACTAATGTCTTTTGTTCTGTCCCAATTAACTGAAATAACTCAATATTCTTTCAAAAGTTGTGAATATACTCCTCCTAGAAATCTTTTTCCATATTATTAGGCTTTAAATTATTTAAATGTAATTTGTTAGCAGCTTTAATTTTAAAACCTAATTTAGGGTTTTAATAAATAATAACATTTAATATCCATAATGAAGGTTCACCATATATAAAGTATTTAATTTCTTAACACAGCATCTATCTATATTTTCTCATAAAATAACTAACATTAATTGTTGCTGTCCATGTCCCAAACATTGTTCCATGTGCTTCACATGCATTAATTCACTTAGTCCTACAGAATTCCTGTGAGACATATACTCCTACCAGCGCCATAACAGTTTAAAAATGTCATGCCAATGTCAGGAAGTTGCCCTATATGGTCTATAAAGGGGAGGCGTAAATAATCCAAACCTTGTTTAGCATATAATCAAGAAATAACCATAAAAATGGGCAAACAGCAGCCCTCAAGGCTGCTCCATCTATCGAGTAGATGGAGCATAATAAACTTGCTTTCACTTTACTCTGTGGACTCACCCTGAATTCTTTCTTGGGGAAGATTTAAGAAACCTCTCTTGGGGTATGGATCTGGGGGACCACTTTCTGGTAACATTGCTTCAATTTTAGCAGAATTCATATTTTTCTGATAGGGGCTCTTTTCAAACTGATATCTTAGCCTTCTCAATGCCTCGAGCTAGATCTTGTTCAGACATGTTTTAACAAGTTAATATGAGTTTATTTTGATGTAAAAAATTTTGAAATCCATTCATAGTTTTTTCATAATACACATTTTCCATAAAATTTTGACTCCTTGTATATAACATATAGATATGTTTTATTATAATGCTTGTACGATTTGATAAAACTGAGGTTCTGGAGTATCATTAAGTATATAATAATTCTGAAAAAGTTTCTTTATTGATATCTTGCCATTTACCTTCAGAAAACAACACCAAATCCTATCTATTCAGGTCATGAGATTTGGCATATTGAGTAGAAAATGATAAAATTGAATTGCAGCATACAAGGATGAAGAGGAAATATGTAGTTCTTAATCTTTAAGTCTAGAGTATTTTCTGGAAAGCTCACAGGAAAAATGGCTGGATATATTGAAAGACCTCAGGAATCATCTGTGTTAAATTGTTTTTCCTCCAGTTGCTTCTTATAAACCTTGTAATTTAAGAATGACTCTACAGAGGGTCAGGCCACCATTCTAGCAAAGAACTGAGTGATTCACTGAATACCCCTGATTTCAATTCTTAGTGTGGAATCAATTCTGAGTAGAATCTGAAAAAGCAGAAAAGGGTGGAAAGTAAAGGAACATTCGTAAATGTCAGTTCATGGTGTAGGGGTTGTGTCTTCCTTGGGGTTCTCATCACAATTGCCCATCAATTGAATTTGTAGAAAAAAATATGTGACGCCCATGGGAACACATTAGACAGGCAACTGGAACCTCTAAAATGTGGTTTTCACTTTGGATCCTCTAAGCAGGAGACAGACCTAGAACAATGAGCCTGGCCTGCTTTAGGATGGATGCCACCTTTGTCACAAGTTAACTTACAGGTTAACATAATTTATCTTCTTTTATTGCCAGAAAATTGTGGAAAGGAATCTGTTGCTGCTTCTCCTATGATATTATTTAAAAAGTAAATGGTTGGGCCTCTGAGATCTGTACTTAGATCTGTTCTGCCTATCCTTACAGATACTACTATCATCAGTTTCCAGGTGAAGAAACTGAGGCTCAGAGAGTGTAAGTGATGTGAGCATATAGCTAATAAATGGTGGATCTGAACTACAGACAAGGTATACAAACCAAGTAGGTGATTCCTAGTGTTACAGGAGCCTTTTCAGGTCATGTTTGTCATATTTTTATGAGTAAAAAATAAATCTCTGTGATATCAATTTCAGTGTGAATGGGGGAAAGACCTTGCCAAGCAATTGTGGCACAGACAAATCATTTGTATTTTTCCTTTTTGTCTCTGGTTGGCACTTTCTCTTTGTTGCTATCCCACCTAGTTCCTGGGACCACCACCTGTCTTCTAGATGCACAAGGCCTTCTGCTTTGATATTCTACCTGTTTTACTCAGCACCCACCAGAACCCCTCCCCGATCTGTGGTTTGACTTTCTCTTCCCTTCATATGATAATGTACTACTCCTCTTTCCTTGACTCTTAAAACCCCAAATCCTGGTGTGTGATGGTCTGATAAGCCAACTCTTGCTGCTGTCTATCTAAGAAAGTATGAAGCAATATCTTAACCAAGTCAAATTCAACATTTTTAAAGAAAGTACTTCTAGGGCTGGAGTACTACCTGATAGGAGTTCCTTTTCCAGCCAAGGATGCTTTGGTGTGTTTAAGTCAAATAGGTAGAGGCCTAACCCGCTTATATATATAAAGCCAGCCCTGAACATTGGCATTTATTTAAATATCGTTTAGGGACACTCAAGTCTTCAACACTGCACACACAGAGATTCAAATCAAACACACGCACTGACATTTCCCCACTCCTTCCCTAGATGCTCATAATCTTTAAGGCCAAGCTGATGCTGGGAGAACCCCAGAGAATGGAGATGTTCCTATGGGAGTTTGCCTAATGGAGCCACTGGCATTTCTTAGTCAGCCAGAGGAGTGCTGAAAGTGATGACTTTGCAAAGTCTCCAGGGATTTTAGTTAGCACGGAACTCAGTATAGCAGTCTGTTCAGACCAGACCCAAACTACATAAGAAATAGTGTATGGAAGGCTGGGCTCTCTTTTCTCTCTTTCATCTCCCAGCTGCAAATTGGTATCTGCTATGCAAGGGGCGTTACAAAATTACAAAATCAAGAATAACTGCTACCACTAATATTTAGCATCAAAAAAATTTTCATATGCCTGCCCTCTTTTGATCCCCAGAAATATTTTTTTCTTTTTTTTTTTTTTTTTAGATCTAAAATTTTGATGAGGCTTAGAGGTACTGGCACTTTTACTGGGACTTTTCCAAGGCCACCTAGCTGGAGGTTGACAGAATAATTTGTTGAGATTTTAATTTGTGTTTTGTTCTCATTTTTCCAACCTCACCTTGAGATGGTAACCTCACCTTTTTGTTCTGGGACCCTTTGTGATGGAGTTAGAATAAAAATAACCCAAGGACAAGTTCCTTTTCTGCTTTGTTTTCTAACCTAAACTCTTTGAGGGGATTATCCCAAGGAAATGGAAAGAAGTGAGAGCCTTGGAGGAAAAGGAAAGGGCGATTTCCCCATGAGGCAAAGCAGCAGTGGTTAGGGTACCTTGGGGTGGGTGCTTCCCCTTCTTCACAGGGCCTAAGGGTGGGAAGACAGGGTTTCAAAGGGAAATGACTTAGGTGTGATTCACCTAAGAAGGCTGGGCTGCAGCTACCAAAGTACCAGATTCCACAAAGATGTACTGCTGAAGAAGATAGACACAAGCCTGCCTCTCAGGGACCACATGGGCTTGAAGATAGTCAGTGGTGGTAATCACAGAGCAGAAAGACCACTGTAAATGTCTGCTTTGCATGAAATCACAGGATACTGATGCCATCCTGAAGTGGGGTAAGAGACCCTATAGTGACTGTGATTAGTTTGGTGGGACAGGACTACTGACAGTTAATATGGTTTGAAGACCTGAGTTTGTTGAGTAAAGTGTAAACCTATTGATCTGGGGAGTCTGGCACTGCAAATTTGGTTGTCTTTCTATAGCACTTGTTGCTCACGGAGTTTACATTTAGATGGAGAGTGGGAAGGATCCAGCAGTCATTGTTCTGTATGCTTGTAGCAAAAGAGAAATCCATGCCCTGTCTCTTATTAAATTATACAGGATTTAATTCTGTGGCCATGTATCGCATGGCGCTTCTGGATGGCCACATCACTCAGCTAGTATCAGAGGTCTGGGATGGCCATATGGGCAGGGCTGAATAAATGGATCTCAGGAAACATGAAGTTGATAGCTTTCTGTAGTGGGAGTAATGGCTTATAAAACACATCGGAGGGGACTGCAGGAATTGTTTAAAAATCAAATTGCTTATTAGATTTTCCAACTCCTTGAACAACTAATATTTTCTAGACAGAGCCATCTACTTATCCCCTCTGCCTTTTGATGATGAAACATAACAATTTTATTGTTATATTGCTTCAGCGCTGAAAAATTTTCATGATTCTATGTTTCAGGAAAAATCTTTGATCCCCAACTTAAATTAAGCTGACGCTAAGAAATAGCCTACACATTTACATGTCATATCTGGTCATTACACTAAAAAAACAAAAAACGGAGGAGTTAAGCAAAAAAAAATCTCTTTTCTTAATCTCTTATCTCCTCCGTCTCTTCCTCTTTGTCTTCTCTTTTCAGTACATAGACCTCAGAGAAACACAGAACCACAAATTACTGTGGGGTGAAACTCCTACTTAATAATGACATCCCTTAAGTTGGCAAAAATCTGCCAACATCTGCAAGCTCCTCTAGAGTTGTGAGCCAAAGTTTAAAATCATGTGTGACAGTGTTGTGGAAAATACAATTGATTCCAGTCTGATTGTGTCAGTTCTAAACAGAGACAATATTGATGATGCTGAACAGTAATCTTATTGGGCTTGGACCCAACTGAACACTGGTCTTTGTCAACTCATTATTCCTCTATCAGAGGGATCTCCACAGATTGATCTTGCCAGCACCTCTTGAGGTGTCTCATGAATCACTGTTCTCCTGTTGGCAGGCAGATTTGAGTACTGCACAGTAATTGCTGGGGCTTGTTTCCCCTTTTTTATGCCTCACTCCCTGCCAGAAGACAGTGACTACCTATTGCAAGTGATTGTCATATGAAAGACCAAAAAAGTCCTAACAAGATAGAGTAGGTAGGTGTACAGTCCTTGTTGATACCAAGAGTTATGGCTATACCATTGATGCTTTTGGATTGGCAAAATAAAGTACTAAAGCCTCTATTTTCCTTTGATATTATTAATTAGAGGGGTCCCTGAACTTTTCAGAAGTCTGCAGCATTGCCTATAGGAAAGTTCTGCTCTGCAGTAGAAAGGTCTAGTTTGGATGATTAGTGTTGTCTCCTCATTTTTAGCAAGTTTATTTTATTTATTTATTTATTTATTTATTTATTTATTTACTTTGAGACGGAATCGCACTCTGTCACCCAGGCTGGAATGCAGTGGCCCGATCTCAGCTCACTGCAAGCTCTGCCTCCTGGGTTCACGCCATTCTCCTGCCTCAGCCTCCCGAGTAGCTGGGACTAAAGGCGCCTGCCACAGAGCCCGGCTAATTTTTTGTATTTTTAGTAGAGATGGGGTTTCACTGTGTTAGCCAGGATGGTCTCAATCTCCTGACCTCGTGATCCACCCGCCTTGATCTCCCAAAGTGCTGAGATTACAGGCGTGAGCCACCGTGCCAGGCCCATTTTTAGCAAGTTTAAAGTGTATTGTCTCATAAGTAATGGTGAGTGGGAGGCACAAGACATTGCACATAACATTTTGGACTAAAGACACTGTCTTCTGTGATTTGAACTTCCCTTCCTCAGGGCTAATTTGACATTCCCTAGAGACATAAAAGCCTTCAGATATCAAAATTAATTCAGTATAAGGTATCAAAATGTAAATGGATTTCAGGTGAATTAGTCAGGATAAAGTCAAGTCTTTATTATGGTGCCAGTGTTAGTTTTCTTCCTGGACGAGAGCCTTTGCCAGGCAGCATGTATTTGTCTTTGTTGTATTACCTGGCTAATTGGAAGGGAGCAGCACCAAGGATAATCCAGTATCATATGGCTTCACAATGTATGTTCTGCAAATTTGTAGCACTTTTAGCAAGTTAGGTTCCTACCTTCTAAGCGGTCATTGCAGAAAGGGCCAAAACCCTATGGCATCTGTGGTTTAAACAGCAGGGGCTACTTGCCTGGTATTTCCACATATGGGAAATGGACATTGAGGCCTGTGGCTGAGACTCCTTCTTTCCTTCTGATTCTCTTTAGCTCTTAAGCTTTTCCCACTCAAACCAGTATCCTATGAAGAATTACAGTGGCTGAAATAAGTGATCTTCAGCAAAAAGAGGTCATCTACGAGCTTAATACAAGTGAAAATCACATGCAAAAAAATTGTATACGTGTCTTGGAAGTTTCTGATAATAATGCTTGTGAAACTAGTAGAATCTTAGATATTGTGACTTCTTTCTTGCTTTCTGTTGCTTCTGAAGTCAGCAGTGTGTTCTTGGCAAGAGCCAAGCCTGAACAACGAACTCCATCAGGAAGCCATGCTCTGATGTCAGTCAGAAAAGCTGAAAGTTGTGCAACCTCTCTATTGTACTCCTTAAATGCTGAGTCACTCTCTGCACCTGACTCTATCCCAAGGATAATAGGTGAGGGAGAGTTCACATGATGAATCAGCCAAAATAGAACTCACTGCTGCTGCCTTGATTTGACTCTATTTAGTTGTCACACCTTTCCTGGGTTAGTGAAGGTAGTTGACTGAGTTTTGAAGGGCCTCCTGCTGGGTGGCAGGCTGTATAGGAAGGCAAAAATAAACAAAAGATAGTTAGCTGTGCCTCATATATCAAACTCAGTTATCCCAGCAGAACTTGAAAACAAGATTTATAGCAGAAGATTGGCAGTACAGATAATGGAGAGCTGACTGTTCAAAATCCATTTGACACCACGATCAGAGTGTTGCCAGAGGTGGGTACCAAGGCAACATCTCACCGTCTCCTCCCCCTACTTCGGGAACACTTTATGTGGGTGAAAACAGCACAACTTGGTCATCAGGGTCAGCCTTGAAGACACACTGAGTGACCCAGTAGGAAGATGAGGGGGGCATCTCAAGGATTTCTGGTTTATCTTGGTTTTTTAGGTGAGAGTATTCCTGAGCTGATTGGATTTGTGAAGGGGAGCCTGACTGAGAAATTGTGTTTTTTTTTTTTATTATTATTGACTCAACATGAAAGAGCAAAATACCTTTCTGTCTTCAAAAATTGGCAGACATTGTCACATCAAGGAAGTTTGATCATTGTAAACAGAGATCACTGTAATTATGGGAATATATTGTATGACAGTGTTCAGTGGTTTGAATGTTCAAGAAATAATCATGTATCATCACTAAAAGAAAACCAGAAAGTAAATGAAAGTTTTACTTAGTAAAAACAAAAAGTTCATACCTAAAAATACTGTTTCTTTTTTCTCGTGTTATTTTATTTTATTTGAGGAGTTGTTTATTATATTGTTTTGGTAATTTCTCATGCTTTCTTTGGAACGTCTACCATAAATGAGTAATATATATTTATATACAATTTTTGAAGCTGAGAAAATCTGGGATCAGGGAAGCAAGGGAGGGATCTTAGTACCATTTTCTTAGGCATGGTATTTATTGTTATTATGACCACAGGTGCAGTTGAAGCTGTTGGATGACTTAGCAGTTGCTCCTGGCCTTCAAAGTCCTAAGAAATAGGATACAGGAGACTTCTCACACTTAAGTAAATTTAAGCCTGTCTTTAATCCTACTCCAAGATGACTACTTTAAATAGGAAACTAAATGATAACACAAAAAGATTCTATAGTTTTCAAAATACTCAATTCAGAAAGCACTGCTAGATACATTTCTTGAATTCACCAAAATGAGTAGTCTGTCAGTCCCCTCTTTCCAGATTCAAGATGTCCTGTGGCTGTTTTGCCCAAATACCAAAAAAGATGCCACAAAATTCTTTGAGGCCTACACTCCTTTATCAAGAATCAGGGCCAGCTTCACTGATAAAGTGTCACCTGTACAGTCACACAGGGCCATGTGTTTGCTTAATCTCTGCTGCTGCCACCTTGAAATTCTTAAACATCTGAGCAAAGTGTCCCACACTTTTATTTTGTAAAGGGCCCCACACACTGTGTAGTTAGTCCTGTCAGGAACCTCTGATTTGCTATCACATTAACTCTCTCTCTTCCTATTTCTGTCTCTTATGGTAGAGATTTGTAGGTGGACACATAGATGAGGAGTTGTTTGCCTCTTAGTTATGTCTCATGGCAAGGTCTCATGTCCAGCACCCAGATAAACACAGCATCATATTCCAGTCACCTACATAGGGCCATTAAGCCCTCCTCAATGCTGTTGGTAAGAATCTTCTGGCCAGGCATGGTGGCTCACGCCTGTAATCCCTGCACTTTGGGAGGCCAAGCCTGGTGGATCACCTGAGGTCAGGAGTTCAAGACCAGCCAGGCCAACATGGTAAAACCAATCTCTACTAAAAATACAAAAATTAGCCGGGTGTGGTGGCACATCCCTGTCATCCCAGCTACTCGGGAGGCTGAGACAGGAGAATCACTTGAACCTGGGAGGCGGAAGTTGCACTGAGCCGAGATCACACCACTGTACTCCAGCCTGTGTGACAGAGCAAGACTCTGTCTCAAAAAAAAAAAAATCTTCCAATAGGACCAGTCAACTTCCTCATCCTTTAATGTAACAATAATTACATCTCATTTTAAGTTAGACTTTCTTTTAGTATGTTAAATGTCTTACAAAAATAAAGGATAGTGCCTCTTCTTCCTTAAACTATAAAACAAAATAAATCAGAAGCCTCATAAAAGCATGCCTTAAATACAGCAGGGAAGAACATTGCCAGAGCAAATAGCCACCTGATACCAAAGTGCCAGTTCTAATTTTTAAATCCTGTCTACCACAGTGCCACTTGCAGATGTTTAAGAAAAATTATTTCAACTCTAATAATACTTGGCAATATGACTGTCGAAACTCAATTCCTAAGGGAACATACCCAGGATGCTTTTGGTAGTTACCAGTCTGTAAGATTGGTGTTCTGTCCCAGCTGTCTTCGGCCAAAGGAGTTGTCGTTTGGAGTTCTCCTCCAACATTCCTATCTGCGGTGGTGTGCAGCAGCTCACTGCTGAGGCTCCAAACAATTACTGTTCCCGCTTTGCAAATATTTGCATGATTAATTTTTCCTGATGTGTGTATTTCCAACCATGAGTACAAACAGCTTTTCATTTCAAACAAGTGAGGAGGCACCCTGAGGGGCAAGATCATACATTTTTATGAAGTTGCTGCTGTGGAAACTTATAATTTTTATAGAGAAATTCACTTTTTCTGGGGCAAAATGAAAATTTAATACCTGTAAAAAGTAACTTTCATTTTCATAAAATAAAGTGACAACAAGAATAAAATATATTAAGAGTCTTACAATCTTAGGGGAAGTGGTGGTACCCTGTTCTCTTTACATTTCCATAGCACCTTTCCTTACAGTAGGATGTGCTTATTATTTTGAGATTTGTGTGTACTTCTGTTCCTACAAGGGAGAAACCTTGGGGGCTTTCCAAGTTATAAACATAATAAACCAAGGAAATAAAGCCTAGGTTATTAAACACTTTGAGAAAAATTCCCTGATGTGAGAAACCAATGTCAAATTTCCATGATAATGGGGAAATCATAAAGACTTAGAAAGCATTTGCTTTTTTAATAATAAAGGAAGAAAATTTTCCATTTGCCAGGTTCTAGTACAACAAATTTGTCATTTGAGTTTATATTTTCAGTCACCAATAGAATTTAATAGTCTGTGAGCTTTTAATCCAAGAGTTGTTGGCCATCTAATTCATTTTGGAGTTTTAACCTGGATGATCCATCTAAATGTGTACAGACAGTGTTTTCCAAGGTGCAGTCCTTACGTACCACCTTCTAGAAGAACAGGATGATTTTAGGTGCTACAAGGATGATCATTTTTTTGTTTTAACTATGCACATATTTTAATGAGTTGTTGAAAATATGTGTATATGTGCATGTGTAATATCAACTAGCACATCAACCTCAAGTTTTAGTAAATCCTCTTAGCACTACCTTAAAAGTATCCAAATATCATCGCAACTCACCATCTTTACACTATACTCCTAACTCATCAACCATCATGTTGCTGATAAATTAGGAACATGGTCTCCTAACTGACCTCTGTGCTTCTACCATTGCTTCCCTAAAATTGGTCTTCCCTACAGAAATGAAAAGGTTTAAAAAACAAAGTTAAGATGGAGTCATTCCTCTGTTCATGATCCTCCAGTGGTGTTCTGTCTCACTTATCATTAAAGCCAATGTCCCTGCCAGGGTCCACAAGCGCTGCCTGGTCTTTCCTTGGATGTTCATTTGACCTCCTGCTCTCTTTCTCATCTCCTGCCACTCTCTTCCTCTCTTCCTGCTCTACCTGCCTTGCTGTCTCTTAATCACACCAAATACAAGATGGCTTCATGGCATTTGGAGTCACTTTTCTTCACTGCCCCCATCTGGAATTCTCTTTCCCAACTATGCACATAGCTCTCTACCTCACTTAATTCAAATCTCTGCTCAAATGTCACCTGATTTGGCTCCTTCCCTGATGCCTTCACTTTCTTTCTTTTTTAAAAAAATTTTTGGGATACATGTACAGAATATGCAGGTTTGTTACATAGGTATACATGTGCCATGGTGGTTTGTTGTACCCATCATCTACATTAGGTATTTCTCTTAATGCTATCCCTCCCCTAGACCCCCACCCCCCAACAGACCCCGGTGTGTGATGTTCCCTTCCCTGTGTCCATGCGTTCTCATTGTTCAGCTCCCATTTATGAGTGAGAACATGTGGTGTTTTGTTTTCTGTTCCTTTGTTAGTTTGCTGAGAATGGTGGTTTTCAGCTTCATCCATGTCCCTGCAAAGGACATGAACTCATCCTTTTTTATGGCTGCATAATATTCTATGGTATATATGTGCCACATTTTCTTTATCCAGTCTATTATTGATGAGCATTTCGGTTGGTTCGAAGTCTTTGCTATTGTGAACAGTGCTGCAATAAACATACGTGTGCATGTGTCTTTAGAGTAGAATGATTTATAATCCTTTGGGTGTATACACAGTAATGGGATTGCTGGGTCAAATGGTATTTCTAGTTCTAGATCATTAAGGAATCACCACACTGTCTTCCACAATAGTGAACTAATTGACACTCCCACCAACAGTGTAAAAGCATTCCTATTTCTCCACATCCTCTCTAGCATCTGTTGTTGCCTGACTTTTTAACGATTGCCATTCTAACTGGCATGAGATGGTATCTCATTGTGGTTTTGATTTGCATTTCTCTAATGACCAGTGATGATGAGCTTTTTTTTTCATATGTTTGTTGGCCACATAAATTAATGTCCTCTTTTGAGAAGTATGTTCATATCCTTTGGCCACTTTTTGATGGGGTCGTTTGTTTTTTTCTTGTACATTTGTTTAAGTTGCTTGTAGATCCTGGATATTAACCCTTTGTCAGATGGATAGATTGCAAAAATATTTTTCCTGTTCTGCAGGTTGCCTGTTCACTCTGATGATGGTTTCTTTTGTAGGGCAGAAGCTATTTAGTTAATTAGATCCTATTTGTCAATTTTGGCTACTGTTGCCATTGCTTTCCGTGTTTTAGTCATGAAGTATTTGCCCTGCCTATGTCCTGAATGATACTTCCCAGGTTTTCTTCTAGGGTTTTTATGGTTTTAGGTTTTACATTTAAGTCTAATCCATCTTGAGTTAGTTTTTGTATTATATTTAAGGAATGGGTCCAGTTTCAGTTTTCTGCATATGGCTATCCAGTTTTCCCAACACCTTTTATTAAACAGGGAATCCTTTCTCCATTGTTTTTCTCAGGTTTGTCGAAGATCCAATGGTTGTAGATGTGTGGCATTATTTCTGAGGGCTCTCTTCTGTTCCATTAATCTATATATCTATTTTGGTACCAGTACCATGCTGTTTTGGTTACTGTAGCCCAGTATCATCCTGATACCAAAACCTGGCAGAAACACAACAACAAAAAAAATTTCAGGCCAATATCCCTGAACATCGATGTGAAAATCCTCAATAAAATACTGGCAAACCGAATCCAGCAGCACATCAAAAAGCTTATCCACCACGATCAAGTCAGCTTCATCCCTGGGATGCAAGGCTGGTTCAATATACACAAATTAATAAATGTAATCCATCACGTGAACAGAACCATTGACAAAAACCACATGATTATCTCAATAGATGCAGAAAAGGCCTTCTATAAAATTCAACAACCTTCATGCTAAAAACTCTCAATAAACTAGGCATTCATGGAATGTATCTCAAATAATAGCCATTTATGATAAACCCACAGCCAATATAATGCTGAATGGGCAAAAACTGGAAGTATTCCCTTTGAAAACCAGCACAAGACAAGGATGCCCTCTCTCACCACTTCAACATAGTAATGGAAGTTCTGGCCAGGGCAATCAGGCAAGAGAAAGAAATAAAGAGTATTCGAATAGGAAGAGAGGAAGTCAAATTGTCTCTGTTTGCAGATGATATGATTGTATATTTAGAAAACCCCATCGTCTCAGCCCAAAATCTCCTTTAGCAGATAAGCAACTTCAGCAAACTCTCAGGATACAAAATCAATGTGCAAAAATCACAAGCATTCCTATACACCAATAACAAACAGAGAGCCAAATCATGAGTGAACTCCCATTCACAATTGCTACAAAGAGAATAAAATACCTAGGAATACAACTTACAAGGGATGTGAAGGACCTCTTCAAGGAGAACTACAAACCACTGCTCAAGGAAATAAGAGAGGACACAAATGGAAAAATATTCCATGCTCATGGATAGGAAGAATCAATATTGTGAAAATGACCATACTGCCCAAAGTAATTTATAGATTCAATGCTATCCCCATCAAACTACCATTGACTTTCTTCACAGAATTAGAAAAACCTACTTTAAATTTGATAGGGAACCATAAAAGAGCCTGCATAGCCAAGACAATCCTAAGCAAAAAGAACAAAGCTAGAGGCATCACGCTACCTGATGCCTTCACTTTCTATCCCTTTTCCCTGCTTGTTGTTTCTCTATAGTAGTTACGCCCGGTGGTGGATTGAAGTAATGGATCCGATTAGTCATCCCATCCTGTATCCACACCCTATGCTATGTGATTTGTAATCTCCCGACTCCCATGACAAGCTCGGCTGTGTGAAGTTGGTTGGTCAATGGGATGTTGGCAGACGCAACACATGCGCAGGCTTGAGAACCTGTGCTTATTTTTGTTTGACTGTTACTCTTCTGCAATTTCCATGAAAATATGCTGGAAGATGAGACTCACAGAGCAGGACTAAATCACCCCAGCTATCCCAACCTATGCATCCTAGATCAGCAGTAGCCAGCTGACTTTTGGCTATATGAGCAAATTCAGCCGAGATCAGAAGAGCTGGACAGCCAAGCCCTAAATAAATGACCCACAGACTCATGGAGGAAATAAATGCTTATATTTTTAAGGCACTCAGTACAGGCATGCTTTGTTATGCTGCATTATTATGAAAAAATATAGCTGTTATATTCCTTAATGACATATTACATTTTAAAACTGTGTCTATTCCAGATTATAAGTTCTCAAGAAGAAATGCTTGGTCAGGTATAGTAACTAGCAGATATTTTGGCCCATAGAAAATAATTATTAAATAAAACTTTGTCAAACTCAATGCATTTTATGGAAAATCATGCTTAAGGTAAGTGAAAGCAGGCAGTGCCATGGCAATCCACTGAGGCCGTATGGACTGCAAGTGCAGTCATGAGATACTCCAGGATTTTGGGGATTTAGCAATCATGATATTCCATTAATGATAATGGTGGTAAACAGTGTCTTGAGGTACTGGGGTACTATGTCCTGTCATGCTTTATACCATCTAAATAGTTAAGCAGAACTAGAGATTTGTAGATGTTTTTTATGGAACTTCCACTAACGTTTACCAACCCTAAAATATATCTGATAAGCAACTTGTACACAGGATCTCCTGAGTTTCCTAATTAACTCAGGAAGATGCTGTGTGCATTTCTGAGAATGTTATCAATCACAAAGAACTTTTACTACTCCTCCCAAATATTATGGAATGGGTAGCCAGAAGTTAGTCGCTCTTTGGTCCATTGACATTCATTGTTGAATACGACTACATATTGAGCACCTAGGATAATATCTAGCTTTGATCTGGGGACTGGGAATACAAAACTAAAACAGACATGGTTTGTTTATTTTAAAAATTAAGTGAGTCACACTTTCTGAAAAAGCACTCAAAACAGTTAATAACAAGAACTAAGCTAGGGAATAGGGATTTCAAAAATAAAAATATCTCTCACCAGCTAGTCAGGAAACTGAAAGAGTCTACTTTTATATCTCATTCATTGAAGTTTTAGCCCCAAGACCCTCAATCACTCACCATTGAACATTTATCTAATAATTTGTAATTTGTTGAAATGCTTGTGTCATTGTCAACAATGTATTCAGTTTTCAGAAATAAAGAAGAGAATTGAAGATAACCAAATAGCATACTTAATTGCAACAACAGAGCTTAAATGCAAGACTCCCTTCATGAAATGTATAAGACAAAAGAAGGAGAAGTGACTTTCTTGATGTTTTACTGCTATGATTGGGATTATCCTGTACCTGTTTTGCAGAACATAATTAAGTTTATATGATGTTGATTATGGCCCCACATACATTTGTGCTAGATGATGAATTTGTATTTCATGTGATTGCCCAACTAATCCAGGTGTGCAAAGAAGACTTGACCTCTTATCGTATACTCGGTCTTTCCCACATACATGTGTAGTGTGTATATATCTATAGTACATGAAACTCCCCTTTGATATTTCCCTTCCAGATTTTATTACTGTTTTAAAGATTTTACTAACTCAGAAATTTATTTTAGGCATTAAATAGAATGTTTTAAAGCCAAAAAAGGCTACTAAACTCTATGATTTATGTATTCCTTGAATGCCATAGAATGACCATATTACCAATAAAATATGCACCAATCAAATAATTATATGTAAATCAGATTTATGTTTTATGAAATTCTCCCTTCTCTATTTTATTCATAACAAAGGTAGTAAATATTTTTTAATTTCAAGTGTCTTAGCTGCCTGGCAACTTTTTCCTTTCTGGAACTAGAATAAAACCACAATTTAAACCCTTAATGTTAACATGCATGGTGAATATCTATGAGGGAGATTCTATGTTTTCCAAATATATTTCAACTCAGAAGTTGTCCCTCTATGGTACATCTAACTGAATATTTTATAAAATGTGCTCTGGTAAATTCTACCTAATGTATACATATGTGGATCATAGCTTTGTGCCTGACCAGAAATAGTATTTCACCATTTGGTTAACTAACTAATTCACCATTTACTGAGCCCCTGCTGTATTTCCAACTCTCTGCTGGGTTGAGGAGGTAGATCCAACATGGTCTTGATACTCTTTATAATGTTTTTAGTAGATAGACTAGTTCTTAGTGGGTAGTACTGACCAAAAGCAATGATAAAACCAAGAAATGAATTTAAATTTATAAATCAAATAGTAAAGATAATGAAATTTGTAATGGGGCAGTCACTGAACTCTATAACACATGGGTAGGCAGAAGCTGGAAATATTTCTTTATTTCTCATCTTTCTTCTCTTCTCTTTTCATTTCTTGCATTTCTCCTTTGACCATTATCTTTTCTCATTTCAAATTTGTGTGGTGATATATTGTCAAAGTGCATATATGTGTATCTTCTCACCATCTCTTAAATTGATATCTCATTAAATATTGTACTGTTAACCTGGTTATCTTTACATGGCATTTTGCCAACTGGGCTCTGAGCTCTGTTGGGGGCAGGCATTGTATTTTTCACTTCTTTGTAACCTTCAGGACACCTTACCTTGCACAAACCAGTTGTCTGGTAGTTCTTTGGTAATTTGACTTGATTAAGTTGTTAATTTCTGTCTACTAGTATTTCTTATGACAATGAAGATAACTATTCCCTTTGGTGGCCCTCAGGTAAATGTTGATGCACTAACACAGAGAGTAGGATTCAGTTCCCATTGGGGAGGATCTATATTTTTATTGATACATAATCTTTTACGTACTCATGCAGTACATGTGATATTTTGTTACATGCATAGAATGTGTAAGTATTTATCATTTCTGTGTGTTGGGAACATTTCAAGTTCTCTCTTTTACACACCTTGAAATATACAACATATTGTGGCTAACTATAGTTACCATACTCTGCTATGGAACATTAGAACTTATAACTTCTATTTAACTGTATGTTTGTACCCATTGATCAACCTCTCTTCATCTCTTCTTCAACCCACACACCCTTCACAGCCTCTGGTAACTTATCACTTCACTCTCTACCTCCATGAGATCAGCTTATTTTAGCTCTCATATAAGTGATAACTAATGCATTTCCAAACTGGCAGCCTGGCTGGAGACAAGGTATTCTTTGAACTTGAGCTGAGATGACATATTTGAACATATATACTCATCTCTATTTCTCAAGCATCTGTATCAAAGATTTTGCCATGATTTAAATCTGATTCAGGTGGTGAAGCATCTGGAAATCATGATGGCATTTACCGAACATCATAAATTCTTGACATATAAAGCTTAAAATTATGTAATATACCATTTTGTGCTAAATCAGATGCCATCTTATGCTAGATTCTCCTGTAGATGAAGAGTGGCAGATGCCAAATGTAAAAGAAAAAACCACGACAGCAATAGTTTAAATAAATATGACTTTTTAAATTAATGAATATGGGAAAATTTGCATTATTCTATCTTGGTTGTGAAACTTCTAAATACATCTATCAGAACCACGGTTTAAATAGCCTAATTGTGTCCGCAACTTAAATTTGACTTTTTAGTTTAAGAGCAACTCTATAGTATTATATTGCATGGGCTGAAAGATGGCAGTACTAATCTGGATAAAATTATTTCCCCCTTTTTAAACTTAAAAGGAAAATTGGTTACAGCCCTGTCACTGCAGTTAGAGAATTAGAAGAATTTGGGTTAGTTTGAATCTTTTGTTTTGCACATTTCTAATCCATCTTGGTATTTTGGGGAAAAAAAGTTATAAGGAGAACATCTGTTGCTACTCATGTCATTTTTCATGGACATCAAGATCCATAATAGGTTAGAAGGGCCTCTCTCTATATCTTTTAAAAATTGTAGTCCTTAACCAAAATTCTAAGGAGTTTGCATTACTTATTTCATTTAAATTACCAACAAAACAGTGTTGTTTCTCTCATTTTTTCCTATCTCCATTAATAAAACTCTATTTTCTTCCCTCCCACTCCTCCCAGGTAAGGGCTTAGCCCCCTCTTCCTTACCCATCTCTCCAAAGCCCCTCTGTTTATGCTGTTACATTTTCCGCTTTCCAGGTTACCTAGGTTTATATTTTCATACCTACTGCCTCCCTGCACCCTATCCTTCATTATGCAATTCAACCTTAAGTTTCTTTTTCTGTCCCTCTGCTATCAAACATGGTAACTGTGAAATTTAATTAAACAAATAAATACTTAATACAAAACCTTTTTCCTTTTCATTCACAACCTCCATTGAGCACCTATTATACCAAGGCCAGGCACTGTTCCACATATGGAGGATATGGTGGGGGAACAAGATAGATGAGGTTCCTGAGCTGATGGAATATATATTCTAGTATGGGGAGGGGGCAGGGCTGAAGCAGTTAGACGTTAATAAAAATCAGGTAAATGTGTATATAGGATTGCCAGATTTGGCAAAGAAAAGTATCACATGCCCCAATTTCAATTTCAGATAAAAAATATTTAATACAAGTATGTCCCATGCAATATTTGGGATTAAATTATAATGTAATAGTGATTAGGATGCTATTTGAAACAGCTTCACAGCTATCCCTTTACCAAAGATATACACGTGCCGTTTTTACCCATGTGCATAATCAGTGTATTTCTGGTGTACCATCTCCAACTCCTATACTCCAATCTCAGCTGATAAAGATTTTGCTCATTCTCAAGTTCCACCTTCTTTAAACATTCTGTTGTAACAGTGCCAGCTCACTGTACTCTCATCTTTCATAAATCACCTTTACAGTTATATCCACATTACACAATTGGCATAAAAAAACCATGACCTGGGGTAATCTCTCTATTCTAGAAGTTGGTATTTTAATGGATCCACAGTACTCTACTGCCATGTTCATGACCTTTTCTATGTGCGCATTTCTTATATCTTCAATTTATAAGTGCAGAAATTGAGAATGAAAGGTCTAGAATTAAGCAGTCCAGGATTCAGGATCTTGGTTCCGCTACCGACTGGCTATGGGACCTATGGGACCTCACAAAGGTTACTTGCTGTGCCTCAGTTTCCTCATTTGTAAAAAGAAGAAAATATCTGCCTCAAAAAGCTTGTAATAAATATTAAATATGATTACATATGTGAACTACTCATACAAAGTGCATTCATTCTTCTTCTTCTCCTCTTTCTCATTATCATCATCATCACCTGCATACAATTTCTAGAATTTGGCAGACTATTAGCCAATATGAAACTTCAGTATTAAGTGATCACTGAAATGAAGAATGGCTTCTATAGCTTTGCTAAATTTTTATATGTATCTCGCTCTCTTTTTGGTCATGATGTGCAGTCAGAAACAATGTACATTGTATTGTTTTAAAAGAGAAATAACTTATTGATTATATAAACTGGGAAATCAAAAAAAGAAACATTTTTTAAAGCAACGCTCTGGAAAAAAAAAACCCAAAATTATAATTTGTGAATTAAATGCTATTCGTGCCTATTCTCTCATCCATTTTGGAAAGTAAATTTATAAAAGGCAGAATCAGTTCTTCTGGAAGAGACCATTCTCTTAAATGCCTAAGCTTTGGGTCTCTGGTAAAAGTATTTAGAGACAATCATGATGATAGCCCCCTGATGATCTGTTCAAGAAAAATTAGATTATTTCCAAACCTTCCATTCAGCAGGAAATGACTCATTTTATATTATGCTTTTGTAACTGATGTTTTTGGTATTATATTATTTGTTGTAGTTATGTATGTAGCCAAGTTTGTAAATTGAATTCTATAATATATCTCCTAATGTTATGAGAAATAGAACATTTTGGGTTAAAATGGTGTAGTTTCGTCTTGCCAGAAGAATATAGGGGAATCATAGTATTAAAAAAAATCATCCTGGCCAAGCACAGTGGCTCACACCTATAATCCCGGCACTTTTGGAGGCCAAGGCAGGCAGATCACCTGAGGTCAGGAAGTTCAAAACCAGCCTGGCCATCATGGTGAAAACCTGTCTCAACTAAACATACAAAAATTAGCCAGGCGTGGTGGTGAAAGCCTGTAATTCCAGATACTCAGGAGGCTGAGGTAGGAGAATCACTTGAACCTGGGAGGTGGAGGTTGCACTGAGATCATGCCGCTGCACTCCAGCCTGAGCAAGACTCCATCTCAAAACAAGAAAAAAAAAAAGGCCTGTCTGCATGAGAAATTAGCGAAACAGTAAAAAAGCTTATTGCTGTAAATCTATAGTATCCTTATGTTAATATAAGTCTATAGTATACTTTTTTGATATGAGAATAATAAGAGAAATACCTCTAAAATAACTACCTAAACTATAGTTAGTGTAGTAGAAGCTGAAAACTCCATTAGAATGAAAGTCAAAAGTTATTCTAGACATGGTACTCTTTATATAAAAAAGAAGTCTTTGGGATAAGTAAGAGCAGGTTATAATTAAAAGAGTTAGAAATGGTTAAAATGGATAGAAAAGGAGATGGGAATAAACTCTTCTCCTACCCAAAAATGACTTTAAAAAGTTTCTGCTTTGCCTCAGATTATATGAACACTCTAAATTGCATTTAGAAGCAAAATGTCTTCTAGAGAGGTCTGTGAACAACATTGCTCCCTTACCCAAAATAAAGGAATTTGAGCTTAAAGTGGCCACAAGAATTTTGATTGTTGTTACAGCAAAAAACACAATACAATTTCAACTTCCAATATTCCTATACTCACATTAGGGATTTAATTACTACATGTGACTGAATCCAATCTTTTAATTTCTTTAAACTGAATTATAATTTTGTATTGTCTTCCATATTCAAGATGTCTTACTTACTTTCAATTGATAGTAATTCTTTATAATTTACTTCCTTTTTTATTTTGAATTCTAGATTATAAGGAAATGTAGGGTGAATGTGTGTTTGTCGGCTATATATTACTTAGCATGACATTTATTTATTTATTTATTTATTTATTTATTTATTTATTTTTATTATACTTTAAGTTCTAGGGTACATGTGCACAACGTGCAGGTTTGTTACAAATGTATACATGTGCCATTAGCATGACATTTAAATGCATTCTATTTTTAGATAATTTCCCCAATTCTACTTTCTGTGATAAGGATCTATACTGGGCGATATAAACAGAAAGAAAAGGCTTTACTTTTCCCAAATAAATGCCTGGATGTGGTATTTGCTCTCTTAAATACCTGGATGTGGCATTTTCTCCTCCTTTCCTAGGTGAAATTCTGGCTGTTAGAATAATTTGAGGGATAAACAGAGGCCTCAGGAATAATGATAGTCTCTCTAGACAACAGGTATGCATGATTCCAGGGAAAAACACGTGAACACCTTGTGTGTGTGTGTGTGTGTGTAGGGTGCTGGTTAGAGGGAGAAGTTTACTTAAAAGCTCCCCGATCTCCATAATGTCCTGCTACTTTCAGAACAACTAGCTGTCAAACAGCAAAGCACATCTGACCTAAGGGATTTAGGATTTAGGAAACTCTCAAATGAGGGGGACACAGAAGGGGTAACAGAATAGTTTCATAAGAAAAACATAGCAGATGGAAATGAGAGAAAAATAAAATAAAAAGTTCTGATTTCATACATCCTGTGTGTGAAAAAGGAGAAAATGAGGCTTGGAGAAGCTAAATAATTTGGCTAAGGTGCTACAAATTGGCAATGGGCCAAACTGATATTTGAACTTGGCTTAAACAACACCAGACAGGTTTTTAATATAATTCCTGAACCAGTCCAAAAATTAATCTCCATTCTGTTACTAAAAAAAAGGATATACTTGAGAGTCGACTTACAGTTTATTTTAAAGTCCTCAGTTTGAATTACCAGGGGATGAAAAAGCTCCATTTCTCTGCCAGCAAGGGATATGCACAAACGGCAGGCGCCACAGTCCTTAGTGAGCACTGGCCGGTCTCCTCACTAAGTCTTGAGCAGCCTGCAGTGACCTGCCCTTGAAGTGGTGGTTTAACAACCTTTGCCCAAGCACTCTCTGGCTCTTTGTACATCTTTAATAGTTTCCTTGACGGACTATGAAGAACTGCCAGATGACAGTTCTATTTCATTTTTGTCACTGCCTGGTGCTCCTTTTTTCTCTCAGGCTTTTTCTCAAGGGCATGATTCTGTAAGTCAATGTGGCAATGTTCACGATGGGTATTGCTCTTTCAACCACTGTATATTGATGCAGTGTGAGCAAGTCACGGACATGTCAAGATTTCGGGCCTTCAAAAAAGTAATCAAGGAGTATTTTATAAACTCTAATGTCCTTTCCATTGGAAGCAAATTGAAACTGGGGATTGGGATCTGATATTAAGGGTTTACTTTAAAACACTGCTGCCAGAGGCATATAAAAGCCCTTTTGATTAATATACCGTAGGATTTTGTTCGCTTGGAAAAAAACACAAGTGATGTGCTTTTGTTCCCCAAGTTTTAAATAAAACGTTTGTCATTCTTGCACACTGTTTATTAATAATTGCACAATTATTTTATTATATGGCACAGGAAAAATATGATTTAAGTTTCCTCCTGCATATTCTATGTTTTAAGTAAATAATAGCTTCAGTCAAAAATTATTTATTAAATTACATGATTCTTTGCTAAACATAATTGAGATGTCAAGATTTTTTTATTAGTGCTGCATAATGAAATAATTGAGGAATTAGTAATAAATTTTGCCTCTTGTAATTTAGAATAAATAAAAAACAATTACTAGGGTTTTCTTTAAGAATGTGGGGTTCTTAAAGTTACCTCTCATAAAAATTATGCTGATGAATAGCATATGTTTCCTCAGCCAAAAAAAAAAATGAGGTGGCTTTTTCTTGACATCTCTGCAAAATCAGGGTAGCTATCACACATTGCATGGATGTGCAGATTTCTCTGTGTATTGTTGTTTTTTGATTTTGCAGTATGGAGAGGGCAACTTACTTTCAAATATGAGTACCCTGGTGCATTGGAAAACACTTTTATAATGGTCATTAACTTTCACATATTGTCAATTCTCAGCTTCCATACCAAGAGCAAGAAATATCTTTAAAAGATAAGTAGTGCCTTTTTGTGGCTTTGTGATCCAGAAACACTCACTATGACACCTACTGTAAGGCATCTCAGCCAAAATGAGGGGCATGAAGGAGAAGATATGGACCTTGCTTTCAAGAAGCTCACCATCTAGCAAGAGGGATAATGAACTTACATAGATTATTGGAGTGCCAAATTAAAAGTAGACACTGACAAATTGATATGGACTTTTAGAAGGGAAGGAGAGATGGATTTTTAGCTTGGGAGGGAGAGATGTGGGGACTATGAAAGGGAGATTATCAAGGGATTGGCATTAGAGCTGGAAGGATGAGTATTAATAGCAATAGCTAACATGTACTGAGCTCTTATGTGAACAGACCTTCACCTACTCCACAGGCCATTTGCTTAACCACTAAACCATAGGATGTAGGTATGAAGGGACTCAGGGAGTGGATATTCTGGGCAAAGAAAACTGTATGATGACGGGGCCTGGTGGCTCACGCCTGTAATCCCTGCACTTTGGGAGGCTGAGGCCGGTGGATCACCTGAGATTAGGAGTTTGAGACCAGCCTGGCCAACATGGTGAAACCCCATCACTACTAAAAACACAAAAATGTAGCTGGGTGTGGTCGCGCATGCCTGTAATCCCAGCTACTCGGAAGGCTGAGGCAGGAGAATTACTTGAACCTGGGAGGCAGAGGTTGCAGTGAGCCGAGATCACGCCATTGCACTCCAGCCTGGGCAATAAGAAGCAAACTTCATCTCAAAACAAAAACAACAACAACAACAAAAAACAAATAACAAACAAAAATTCTGTGAGCAAAGGCATGAAGGGGACTGGGTTCTCTCTTCTAAGTCATTCCTTCGCAGTAACACAGATACTCCTGCATTAGAAAGATAGATCCACGCACTTAGATTCCTATAGTAAAGTCTAGTTATGGCACTTGTAGCTTGCAATGAATGCCAACAGCAATGTGTAGCCCAAAAATAACTAGACACAGCTACACTTCACTATAGAATGTTTTGGCCATGCAGTTACACATTTATTAATATAATGTCACTCTCTATTCTTCCAACTGGGAAATCCTGGTATTAAGCACCAAATATAAAATAGAAATCAGAGAGAGGGCACTCAGGGTCCTTCTTAGTCAGACCTCAATTTACCTATTCAGTCTAATTTTCCCCTTTATACACCTTATGCTTCAGCCAATAAAATGACTGATTCCTGCATGTGCCCAGTCCTATCCCACAACCCACCACGCTTGTGTGTCTGTGGACCCATAGGACTGGCTCAGCCTAGAAAGACTTCCTCGTGGCAGCAAGAGCTCCTGAAACCACGTCGGGTTTTGTGAATCAGGAGTGGAGGACATCCTGATCTCCTGGAGGGTAACATCTCATGCCCTTTGCAGGTGTTTGATTTTTTATTACATTTCTGGGATTGCTTATTGGCTCAGGACCAATTTGGAAAGGCTGTGCACTTACAAGTTAACTGAGCGTCAGCTCTTCTCCAGTCCCTTTCAAGGTCCATACCCCTCTAGTTTATCTTAGAAAATAAAATCATTTATTTTACCCAACACTGGAGCTGTTCTTTTTCCAGTATTCCACACCAATTCCCTCACCATTCCTGTTTTGCAGGCATCACTGTTCACTTTCCTGCTTTTCATTGTTTGGCTCTCTTATTTTCTAACTCCGGGAAGGTACTTATTTCTTTACATTGTTACCATGTAATTCATCATCCACTATTTAGGAAAGCCCCCTGGACCATTCCACTCCTATGAATTTATGCAAGAGAAATGAAAATACATGTCTATACAAATAGGTGTAACAAATACCAAATGGCACTGTCTTCCACAGTGGCTTAATCATTTTGCATTTCCACCAGCCATGTGTATGAGTTTGTTGCTAACACTAAGTGGTGTCAGTATTTGTAATTTTAGCTCTTCTACTGAGGTGTGTAGTAGCATCTCCTTGTGGCTTTAGCTTGCATTTCCCTAATGGCTAACAATATTGAGTATTTTTGTATGTGCTAATTTGGAATCTCTATGTGTTGTTTAGTCAAATTCTATTTATATTTGTGCCTATTTTTTTTGAATTATTTGTCTTATTATTGAGTTGGCTACTTCCACCATTTGGCAATTATAAATAAAGCTGCTTTAGGATTTTGTGTAAATGTAATTTTTCAGTTCAGTTATGTGAATACCTAGGATTGCAATTGCTGAGTCGTAGAGTGAATCTATATTTAACATTGTAAAAAACTTCCAAAGAGGCTATATTATTTTGTATTTGTATCAGTAATACATGAAAATTTCTATTGGAATTTTGATTTAAATTGTGTTGAAGCTATACATCATTTTGAGGGTGATTAACATACTAACACTAGTGAGTTTTCCAATCAATGATAATGACATATCTCTACCTGTATTAATCATCTTTGATTTCTCTCAACAATATTTTATAGTTATCAGTGTACAAGTCTCATATCTTTTATCAAATTTATCTATAAGTATTTCACATTTTTATGATATCATAAATAGTTTTAAGCTAAAATTTCTAATGGTCAATATATGTAAATACAATTAAATTATTTATATTAACCTTCTAACGGCTGATCTTACTAAATTCATTTATCAACTGTAGTATCTTTTTTACAGACTTACTAGGATGTTCTACACAGATGGTCATGTTGCTTGCAAATAAAGTTTTATTTATTTCTAGCCTGTCTGCCATTTATTTCTTTGTTTCTTATTGGCAAGGACAGTCAGTATAATGTTGAATAGAAGTGGTGGAAGAGGGAATCCTTTCCTTGTTCTTGATCATACAAGGTCTTTCACCAATAAGTAAATGCAAGCTGCAAGTTTTTCAAATATGCCCTTTCGCAAGTTGAGGAAGTTCTTTTCTATTCTTAATTTTATAATCATTCTCAAGAATTATTAGTATTTTGTCACATTTATTAATGCATCTATTAAGATTGTCCTATAATTTCCATTTTAGTATATTAATAGAGTGAATTATATTGATTGCTTTTCAATTGTTTAACCAACATTGCACTGCTGGGATAAACCCTATTTGATTATGATGCATTATCTTTTTATAGGCAGGTTCTATAGACAGGTTCTGCGATAGTCAGAGATATCGCAGGCTTGGTGCTAGACCACTGGAATAAAGCAAATATTGCAATAAAGTCATTCACATAATTTTTTTGATTTCCCAGTGCATACAAAAGTTGTATTTACATTATATTGTCATCTATTAAGTGTCCAATAGTATTATGTTAAAAAAATCAAGTAGATTCCTTAGTTAAACATACTTTATTGCTAAAAAAATGTGAATGATCATCTGAGCCTTCAGTGAGTGATAATCTTCTTGCTGGTAGAAGGTCTTGCATCAGTGTTGATAGCTGCTTACTGATAAGGGTAGCGATTGCTGAAGGTTGGGGTGTCTGTGTCAATTTCTTAAAATAGGACAACAAAATTTGCGATGTTGATTGTCTCTTCCTTTCACAAAGGATTTCTCTGTAGCATGCAGTGCTATTTGACAGCATTTAACCCACAGTAGAACATCTGTGAAAATTGGAGCCAATCCTCTTAAACCTTGTCACTGCTTTATCTACAATGTCTATGTAATACTCTAAATCCTTTGTTGTCATTTCAACAGTGTTCACAGCATCTTTACTAGAAATCAATTACATCTCAAGAAGTCACTTTCTTTGTTCATTCATAAAAAACATCCTTATCCTTATGTTTTATTGTAAGATTGCAGCAATTCAGTTCCATCTTGAGGTTCCACTTTGAATTCCAGTTTTCTTCTAACTTGCACCATATCTGAAGTTACTTCCTCCATTGACATCTTGAACCCATGAAAGTCAGTCACTCATAAGGTTTGGAATCGGCTTCTTCCAAATTCCTGTTAGTGCTGACATTTTGACCTCTTTCCATGAATCATGAATTCATTAATGACATCATAAATGGTGAGTCCTTTCTGCAGGTTCTCAATTTACTTTACCCAGATCCATCAGACAAATCACAATCTACGGCAGCTATAACCTTACAAAATGCATTACTTTATTTTTATTTATTTTATTATTTATTTATTTTTTTAGAGATAGGGGTCTCACTATGTTGCCTACACTGGTCTTGAACTCCTGGCCTCAAGCTATCCTTCTGCCTCAATTTCCCAAAGTGCTGAGATTATAGGTGTGAGCCACCACCCTTGGCCACAAAATATATTTCTTAAATAATAAGACTTGAAAGTAGAAATTACTCTTGATCCATGGGCTGCAGAATGGATGTTGTGTTAGCAGACATGAAAACAACATTCAGCTTCTTGTACATCTCCATCAGAGCCTCCATCAGAGCTCCTAGGTGACTAGGTGCATGGTCAATAAGCAGTAATATTTTGAAAGAAATCTTTTTTTTTCTGAGCGGTAAGTCTTAACAGTGGGGTTAAAATACTGAGCAAACCGTGCTGTAAACAGATGTGCTGACATCCAGGCTTTGCTGTTTCATTTAGAGAGAACTGGCAGAATAGATTTAGCATAATTCTTAAGGCCCCTGGGATTTTCAGAATGATAAATGAACATTGGCTTTAACTTAAGGTCATCAGCTGCATTACCCCTAAAAAGAAAGTCAGACTGTCCTTTCAAGCTTTGATATCAGGCACTGACTTACCCTCTGTAGCTGTGAAAGTCCTAGAGGGCATCTTTTCCAATAGAAAGCTGTTTCATCTATATTGAAAATCTGTTATTGTAGCCACCTTCATCAATGATCTTAACTAGGTCTTCTGGGTCACTTTCTACAGCTTTTACATCAGCACTTGGTGTTTCACTTGCACTTTTATGTTATGGAGATGGCTTCTTTCCCTATCCCTCATAAACCAAACCCTGCTAGCTTCCAACTTTTCTTCCTCAACTCTTTCAGCATCATAAAATCGAAGAGAGTTAGGAATGTTGTGGTGGGTTTGATTTTCTATGCAGACCACTAAAACTTTCCTCGTGCAGCAATAAGTAAGGCTCTTTCACTTTCTTACCATTTGGGAGTTTACTGGAGTAGTACTTACAACTTTCTTCAAAAACTTTTTCCTTGGATTCACAACTTGGCTGTTTTGTGCAAAAGCCCTAGCTTTGATCCTGTATGCCATCCTTCTCCATGCCTTCCTCATGAAGCCTAATCATTTCTAGCTTTTGATTTAAACTGAGAGACATGTGACTCGTCCTTTCACTTGAACACTTAGTAGCCATTGTAGGGTAATTAATTGGCTTACTTTTAATATTGTGTCTCAGGGAACAGGGAGGCCCTAGGAAAGGGAGAGAGATGGGGGCTGGGTGGTGGAACAGTCAGAACACACACAACATTTACCAGTTGAGTTCATAGTTTCATACGGGTGGAGGTCATGGTACCCCAAAGCAATTACAACAGTAACATCAAAGATCATTGCTCACTGATAACTGTAAAAAATGTAATAACAATGGAAAAATTTGAAAAATTGTGAGAATTACCAAAATGTGACACAGAGACATTAAGTTAGCACATGTTAGAAAAATGGTAACTGTAGACTTGCTTGGTGCAGGGTTGCTGCAAAACTTCAATGTAAAAAACACAATATTCCATGTGAAGCACATTAAAGTGTAATAAGACAAGGTATGCCTGTATTGTCAGATTCAATCTGCTAAATTAGCACTTACTGTGCCTGTGTTCATGAAGAATAATGGTCTCTAGTTTTTTTTTTTTCTCATTTTTTTCCTTTCCATTTACTTCCTAATATCTTTGTCTAGTTTTGGTATCAGGTCAATTCTAGCCTTATAGAATAAAATTGATCTGTTCTCTTCTATTTTTTGGAAGAGTTTGTGTAGAGTCGGTATTTACCCCTTAAGCATTTGATAGAATTCACTAGTGAAGCTATTAGAGCTTTGAGTATTCTTTATGAGAAGGTTTTAAACTATAAATTCAATTTATTTAAAACAGGATTACTCAGGTTTTCTTTTTCTTGAGTGAACTTTGGAAGTTTGTGTTCTTTAGCAACTCTGTTATTTTACCGAAGCTCTTAAATTTATTAGCATAAAGTTGTTCAAAATATTTTATGATATTATTGCATGTAGTATCTTTTTTTTTTTTTTTTTAGACGGAGTCTCGCTCTGTCACCCAGCCTGGGGTGCAGTGGCATGATCTCGGCTCACTGCAAGCTCCGCCTCCGGGGTTCACGCCATTCTCCTGCCTCAGCCTTCCCGAGTAGCTGGGACTACAGGCGCCTGCCACCATGCCCGGCTAATTTTTTTGCATTTTTAGTAGAGACGGGGTTTCACCATGTTAGCCAGGATGGTCTCGATCTCCTGACCTCGTGATCCGCCTGCCTTGGCCTCCCAAAGTGCTGGGATTACATGCGTGAGCCACCGCGCCCGGCCTGCATGTAGTATCTTTAATCATGAACCACTTATCATTCTAGATCTTGGTAATTATTTTTGCTTTGCATTTTTCCAGTTTACATTTGCTAGAGTTTTATTGGTTGTATTAGTGTTTTCAAAGGACAGCTTTTGCTTTCATTGGTGTATCTCTCCTTTTATTTTCATTGCTTTCATTGATATATATGTTTATTTATTAATGTTTACTCTTACTTTTAGTTCCTTTTTTGGTTCTTTGGCTTGGTTTTAATTTTTCTTTTTCAAGTTTCCTAAAGTGTAAGTTGAAACTTGATTTGAAAATTTTCATGTTTTTGATTATAAGTAATTTATGCTGCATATCTCCCTCTAAGGCATGTTTGACTACATTCTGCACATTTGATACATTGTATTTTCATTTTCACTCAGTTCAAAGTACTTTATAATTTCCCTTGTGATTTTTTTTGACCCATGATATAGAAATGTGCTGCATAATTTCCAAATTCTTGGAGATTTTCCAGATATCTTTTAATCATTGCTTTCTGCTATGATTGTGTGTGATCAGAGAATATTCATCTTACAATTTCAATCTCTTTGTATTTGTTAATATTTTTTATATGGGCTAGCTTGGTATTCAATGCCCATTTTTTAATGTGTATTTTGCCATTTTGGGGTGTAGTGTTCTACAAATGTTGGTGAGGTCTAGCATGTGGTGTTGTTCAAGTCTTCTTAGTTATTTCTAGTCTACTTATTCTGTTATAGAGAAGGGGATTTTGGTATTTCCAAGTATACCTATGAATTTTTCCATTTCTCTTTTCAGTTCTATAAACTTTTGCTTATATTTTGAAATTCTGTTATTAGGTACAGATACATTTAGATTTGTTATGTTTTATTGGTATATTGTCTTCTTTTTTATTGTGATGTATGTCCTCACAAGAGTTTTTACTTTGAAATCTACTTCGTTTGATACTAATATGGCTACCCCAACTTTATTTTTTGTTAGATATAGTATGATATATCTTTTTCCATTCTTTTACTTTTAACCTTCCTGTGCTTTATATTCAAGGCATGTTTCCTGTAGACAGCATATAGTTAGATTTTAGTTTTTTATTTATTTGACAATATGCTCTTTAATTAATATATTTAGACCATTTACATTTAATGAAATGATCATTGTCTTTTGGTTGGGTTTAATTGTGCTATCTCCATCTTTTATGTTCCTTTTTTTCCCCTCTTTTTATGTGTTTGTTTTTGACCTTATTTTAGATCAATTAATATTTATTATTTCATTTCAACTTCATATTGGTTTATTAGCAGTACCTCTTTTTTAGTTGGTTGCTCCTCTTTTTACGTATTAAATAAAGTAAGCCTTAAAATGGTTAACCACTTGCCAAAAATTGCATAATAATTAAGCCAAAGTCCTTAAAATGGCTTACAAGGCCCTACATTTTTTGGCCTTTATTGCCTCTCTGACATCATCTTTTTCTACCCTCTTTGTTATTCCCTCTGCCCTAGCCATACTGGCCTCTCTGTTGCTCTTAGACATGCAAGATACTTTGCAACTTGCACTGACTATTTGCTCTTTCTAGAAGTATCTTTTCCCAGATGCCCACATGTCTAACTAATCTCCTGCAAGTGTTTGCTCAAATGTCACCATGCAAGTATAGCTACCCCAGCTATATTATCTTACATTTGATCTTTCTTCCCAGTCTTCACACTTAAGCTCTCTTACCCACTTTATTATTTTAAAAAATAGCATATACCATTTTCTTAGGTATTATATTTATTGTGTACATTTTTCTGCCCTTCAACAGAATGTAAGCTCCATGAAATCAGGAATTTTATCTGTTTGTTCAAAAATATATTTCCAACACTTAGAACAGTACCTGGCACATAGTAGGTACCTAAATATTTTTTTAAATGAATGAACACATTAGGAAGTGGAATGCAAAGAAAGTAAATTTACTGTTTGCAACAATTAAAATAAAATCTAGCAATGTAAAAATGTTTGCAAAATCTGTGCTTGAGATGGAATTACATATGGATTTTATTGAAATGCCATTTAATGCTGTTCAAACTCTGTTTTTATAAAAGAAATATAATTTAGACAAAGTGAAGTGATTTCACATAGCAAGAGGCCATATACAAAAAATAAATGAAAAACAGTAGAATATGAGGTTGCCTGTCTGGTGATTCAAGCAGCTTTGAGCATTTCCACTTTCCATTCCCTCTATTATCTGAGTATAAAATTCCACCATTACAGAGTTGCACCTTTTAACTTCATGGGATTTTTAGAAAGTCTTTAGGCATTTTTATTAAAATGTAAATACTCCTGAAAGGGGAGGAAATATACTTTAGTATAAATGTACACTTAGGGATGTGTTGACATCGTGCTTAAAGCAGGTGGTTCTGAGAATAAAAACCGTGTGCTAGAAAACAAAGCCTTCTCATGACTAACTTGACCAGCTTTATAACTCATGCTGGGAAAAGCTCTTAAACTGGCCAGTGTAGCCATTGTATATGTACTATTGTTTATGCATCCTAATGAGAAGGGGATGCAGAGGGACTTTTTGATGGGCAGATGTTTTTGGAGTATTAAAAACTAGATCATTTTGTATCCTATATATAATTCAATATTTTACATATCATCTTTGATAGGTAAATTTAGTATTAAAATATAAATATAGGCAATGGCTTTGATTAATCCATAAATTTTTTTAAAAAGATGGACCTTGGTGGGCAAAGGCAGAAGCAAAGTTGTGTGCTAGTTTTTCCATTAACAGCACAATGAAACCTTTAAATCCAAGGCTTATCATGAGTCTATGAATTTATCTGTACAAAGAAATCAGAAATGATGGAGGCAAATCTTGGTAACTGCAACCTGTCTAGAAGACAAAACATGGGAAGGTTGGGTGAGGTATAGTAAATTCAGAGGTGAGATTACGTTTATGTGGTTCATCCAAAGCTATGGGAAATTGTAGGAGTTTCTTCATTTTGTAAAGTGAAAAGTAGTCTTGAAATAAAGCTTTGCAACATTTCCCGCCACGCCCTGCATGGCCCTGATTGTAAATGAATGGTTAGTTGACAATATCTTCAGCAACTTAAAATTTCTCAAAAGGATATATTTGAAAGATGAGAAAAGGTATGAATGCCAAGGAATGTTAGTAATTTTTAAAAAGCAGATAATTATCCAATGAAATATTCGATTATTTCTATTCACATCTCTTATCTCCTCCAATATTTTTAAACGGCCTCTCTGAGCCTTAGTAATATTGCATGCATGCTTATACCTTAAGGGTCTTTAGTATTGAAATATAAATAAACTTGTGAGGACTATGCAGTAAGCTTTCAAAAGTGGACTAGATGACATCACCTTGAAAGCAATACAAGGCTTTTGGTAGTAGGCAATATTGTTCATTTTCGCTTGTAGGTTAAGAGAGAAAATCACTTAGGATTTGTATTTTTTCTACCTTATATTCTGACTCTCATATTATTCTATGGTTGATTCTTGAAGCAAAGTGAGAGACTGGTAATCTGGCTAATCTATGATTTAGTCATTTCTTTTTAGATCTAGAATTATTGAGGTTAATTACAGGTCAATATTCTATTTAAACATCTAATAATTATCTGACTTCTCTTTGACCACAGAAATCCCTGGTGACTTAGTATTTGTCACATAGAAGATAATAACAGTTGACATTTATTAAGTACATTCCATGAGGTAGAGATCATGCTACCTACTTTTTAAAAAGTAGACTTTTAATTTTAGAACAGTTTGATATAGAAAGATTAAGATAGTACAGAGTTCCCCTATACCTGGCACTCAGTTTCAAATACTTTTAATTAAAGCCAGGCTCAGTAGCTCACACCTGTTATCCCAGCCCTTTGGGAGGCTGAGGCGGGCAGCTTGTTTGAGCTCAGAAATTCAATACCAGCCTGAGCAACATGGCAAAACCTTGTCTCTACAAAAAAATACAAAAATTAGCTGGGCATGGTGGTGCACGCCTGTGGTCCCAGCTACTTGGGAGGCTGAAGTGGGGGGATTGCTTGAGCCCAGGAGGTCAAGGCTGCAGTAAGCCCTGATTGCAACACTGCACTTTAGCCTGGGTGACAGAGTGAGACCCTGACTGAAATAACTATTATAGGTACATTATTATGGTACACGTACATTAATATGGTACATTTGCACAATTGATATTGATACATTATTAACTAAAATCCATAATTTATTGATTTTTTTTTTTTTAAGGTTTTACCTAGTGTCCTTTTTCTATTCCAGGATCCTATCCTGAATACATTACATTTAGTCATCATGTTGTCTTAGGCTCCTCTTGGCTGTGATAGTTTCTTAGCCTTTTCTTGTTTTTTGATGATCTTGACAGTCTTACGGAGTCTGGTATATATTGTAGAATGTTCGTCTATTGGTATTCTTCTGATGTTTTTCTCATGATTAGACTGGGATTATAGATTTTGGGGAGGAAGAAAGTAGAGGTAAAGTGTCATTCTCATCACATCATATCAAGGGTACATACTATCAAAATGACATCACTGTTGATGTGTTAACCTTGCTCTCCTGGCTAAGGTGATGTGTGTCAGTTTTCTCGGCTATAAAAGTTACTATTCCCCCTTCCCTTTCTATACTGTACTCTTCGGAAGGAAGTCACTATATATACCCCACTATAAGAAGTAGTGAGTTATGTTCTGCCCTCTTGAGGATGGAGTATCTACATAAATTACTTAGAATTCTCCTACATGGGGCATTTGTCTATTCTCTCTAATTTATTTATTTACGTTACAATCTAATAATACTTTACTTTCTGGTTCGAATTATTCCAGCTTTGACCATTGGGAGCTGTTTCAGTTGGCTCCTGTGTCCCTTGACCATGCCCTGTTACAGGGTGTGTGTGTGAGAGAGAGAGAATTCACTCTCATGCTGTCCACATACTATTTGGTACTGTAAGATGCTTCATGCTTATCTTGTACATCTTCTGCTCTAGTCTAAGACTCAACCACTTCTCTAAGATCCCTGATTCCCTTTATTAGAGAATTGGAAACCAAGATCTGGACACTAGGCATGCTCATTGTAACCAAGTGCTACAACTTTTTGTCCTTTCAGTTGACAAAGCAAGGAAATGAGTATGTGTACTAACCTGTGTATATAAACGTATTGATACATATTTCTATATGTAACCATCAGTATCTTTATTAGGGTATACATTAATTAATACTGATGTCCCCTATTCTAATCCACTGTATCATGGATCATTCTAGCCTCAATCTCTTGCCTATTTGTAACTTCCCCTCCAAAGTAAGGAACCTGGCTCCCAACATCAGCCATCTATTTTTTACATTCCAGTATACACGTATCGTGTTAGCAGAATTGTTAACTCATACCCTCGGGAAACAACATAATCAATTGAGCACAGTATTATGTACAGTTTCTGTTGTCTTTAGTTTTGCAAGCTTCTCTCATTTTCAAAGTTGTACTAGCAAGCACTGTTTCCCCTTACCTTCTCCAGTGAGATTGTTTTATATATTTATAATACAGTGAGATTATTTTGTCACATTCCCCATTACATCCTGGAAACCCCCAGGCTCCTAAATAATTTTTTTTAAATTTATATGTTAAGGAAGGTTCACTTTTGTGTTGCACTGGGTGGTAGAAATGGAGATAAATGGGACTTCAGTGTGAGGATTAAGTCAGTCTAGTGGTGGGACTGTGTTTAACATATGCTGTAGCTGTAGGTGCCAGAGACTTCAAATTTCTCTAGTGTTAAAGCTTTTGTCTCCTTTCTTAATTTTGGGCTTCCCTAGATACTCCCCAGAGAAAGTCTGCATCTTGCAGCTCTTTAGCTGTAATCCGCTATCATCATACACCAGAGGAAGTTCTGTTGGTGTTGTGATCAAGTATGGGGAAGGGAGACATTCTATTGTCTTATGATTAAATCTCTGTCTTTCAGTGGGCCTGTGTCTCTGGACCTTCCCAAGTTTTTATTTCTCCATGGCATAACTTTCTCACTCCTATCCTCACCCCTCACCATGACTTCAGAATGTCCAATCTATTTTCTTGAATCCCTTACTGATATGGTTTGGCTGTGTCTCCAAATTTCACCTTGAATTATAATAATCCCCATGTATCAAGGGTGGAGCCAGGTGGAGATAATTGAATCACAGGGGAAGTTTCCGCCATACTGTTCTCATGGTAGTGAATAAGTGTCATGAGATTCAATGGTTTTATAAATGGGAGTTCCCCTGTACAAGCTGTCTTTGCCTCCTGCCATGTAAGATGTGACTTTGCTCCTCTTTTGCCTTCCACCATGATTGTGAGGCCTCCTCAGCCATGTGGATCTGTGAGTCAATTAATCCTCTTTCCTTTATAAATTACCCAGTCTAGGGTATGTCTTTATTAGCAGCATGAGAATGGATTAATACTGTATTGACTTTTTAATCTTAGATGAGACAGGAAGGCTACAGAGAAGAGGAGGGGGCTGATGTTAGAGGTATGTGGGCTGGTGGTGTGGGAGGAGCTAGCTGAGATAAGACAAGAGTCTTATAAGACAAAAGTCCATGCTTTCTTCCAAAGTTACATAGCTTTTCCATTCCTATTAGCCTTGTAATTTTTGTTGCAAACCAGTTATGTTGTATTGAGTGATAGGAACTGAGGTAAACAGAGTATTCCTTGGCAAAGTTTTCTTTCTTGGAGAATAAGTCTTTGTTATAAAGAATTAAGCTCTAGGCTTGTTTCATGTTGATGACTGCATTTCCCCATCCCTTGCCAGAGCCAGAGATATAAGAGGGAAATCTTTCTCTGATCTTTATTGTAAGAACCTTGTGGGATTCTGGGAAGTAAAACCCATGAAAATATGGGGGACCCTCCTAACATTGAAACTCTCAGAATTTCCTCACTCTCATGCTGTCCATGCTTTGCCTTCAGCAGTTCACCAAAATTATCATATAAGTGTTCCTATCACTTACATTTCTAGCTGTGTATGTTCCAGGTAGGCAGATCTTGGCTGTGTCTCTCCAGTTGTGTCTGTCTCTCTAGATTGTGGAGTGCTTATTTGCCTTATGACCTCAGTTTTAATAATGGGTCCAAAAAAGTGTTTTGGTTGTAGTTTGTCCAGGCTTTTCTGTTGTAAGGGCAGGGTTGACAATTTACAAACTTTTTCTATGTTGGAGCTGAAACCAGAAGTCTTCTATGCCAGGCTTTTTATTTGATTTAATTTGCATAACAAGAAAATTAAGTAGTTACTGTTACTGCCCCTATTTTATATATGAGAAAAAAACTGATTGATCCATTGAATCTTAAATTTAGTAAGGTTTAGTAAGAATGAGATAAAAACTAAGATCAAAATGCTTTGAAATGTTACAGGGAAAACAAAGATATTTTTTAGGAAAATGCAACTTCTCAAAATGTTGCCTGTATCTGGTGTTGCCAAAACGTGCTTGATCATCACCTTATAGTGGATGGCCTCTTTTAAGAATCATCATTGAATGGATTAAAAAAGAAGTTCCTGGCAGGTGCGGTGGCTCACGCCTGTAATCCCAGCACTTTGGAAGGAGGAGGCGGGCGGATCACGAGGTCAGGAGATTGAGACCATCCTGGCTAACACAGTAAAACCCCGTCTCTACTAAAAATACAAAAAATTAGCCGGGCGTGGTGGCGGGCGCCTGTAGTCCCAGCTACTCGGGAGGCTGACGCAGGAGAATGGCGTGAACCCGGGAGGGGGAGCTTGCAGTGAGCCGAGATCGCGCCACTGCGCTCCAGCCTGGGTGACAGAGCGAGACTCTGCCTCAAACAAACAAAAAAGAAGTTCCTTTTTAGCAGAGCATAGTTTTACTACTAGATCATTTTTTCATTAATTTCTGCCTAGAATAAACTCCTATATGGTTACCTTGCATTATCGTTTCATTTTCATGCTAATGTTTCTACATATGCCTGAAGATTGAATTATTGAAAAAACTCAATTGAGATGAGGTTCTTTTAGTAATTTTTATGTAATGAAATACTTTGGAATGGATTCAACATGGACCAAAAATGCCAAATTCTGTAGCTAGTTGTATTTTAGTAAGCTTCAGAATCATTCTTAATCTATGGCATTGGCAATTTTTCCATATTGGAATATATATTTTCACTTTATCAGAGGCAATATAAAAGTACATATTCATAGCAAAAAATAAAAACTGCTACTATTTCTGTTCATTCATATCTGTAAGTATATAGCCAGTGAAAGATGAATTGAAGAGGTTAAGTGATGTTCTTGCAGATTCTCTATGATGTGTGAGATAAAAGAGAACCATTAAATTGTATATCTTATTTATGGGGGAAACAGAAGTGGGCCCTATGGATTGTCAAATACTGTGTGAAATATAACTGAGCCTAGTAATGCATTTTTACTAATCATTCTACTGTTTGTCTAAGCCTCAGGAGTAAGGTAGTTTGCTCAGTAGTGGCTCAGTGGTTTATTTATTTTCATGGCATTTGGGGGACAGTTTTCATAATTAATGTTTAAATTATGCTAACAATGGCTCACAGACTCGCTTTAGAGAAGGACTTTAGTCACATGACACAGAGACCTGCCACCATACCACGTCTAGGAAAGTTCATATAATGTCAATAGCATTAAAGAACCTGGAGGGACACAGAAAAAGACAGGTGTGATGTTGTGCTCAGGTGATCAAAGTGAGGCCACTTCATGGCCAGTTGAATCTCGGATGGGCCTTTGGTTTGGAGACGGTATTTCCATAGTGGCTTTGGACAGTCATCAGTACAGTTTCTGAGATATGAATACAGGGAAAATGGTATAACACACACCTTGTAAGTGTAGTCACCAAAAAGGGGTTCCTGCTGCTGGTCTTTGCAAATCAACTACGTCCAGAGACATTACAAAATGAAGAAGCACCATTAGAGAGAAGGTAAACAGCTCTTGTATCTTAGAAAAAAGTAACACATTCAGAAGTGCAAACAAAAAAGCCAGAGCAAATAGTGTAGATTACAATCCTATAGTAAAGAAACATTTAACATTCCTTGTTGCAAACATTCTTAATCTAAGATTCATGCAGGGCCTTGGAAGGAAAAAGGAAGTTTTCACAACCCTTTTGAAGTTGTTGGCAAAATTGCGCATGTATGTCCATTCTGATAGGGAGAAAGACAAGTACTTTAATTAGATTCTTCAAGCTATTTGCTAACCAAAAAAGTATAAGAAGGATTAAAAAACAAACAAAAGATTTAAAAACAGTGACTTAGTTATATCTTTGAGTAGATCCTAGAAAAAAATGTGTTTATATCACTTAAACTGAAAATTAGCTAAAATATCACTGTGAGGATCAGTAGACTTTGGTTTTAACACCAGCTCTACTGCCTCAAATGACCTTGGGCAAATTAAAATTCTTTTTAAAATAAGTATGCATAATGATACCTACTTCTCAAGTTATTATTTTCTAGATGAGGTATGTTAAGTATAATTATAAAACACCTAGCAGACTGCCTGGCATATATAGTGGGTGTTCAATAAATGTTATTTCCAAGGCAGGATTCCAGGGTTGTTATGGTATCTACAATATACTTTAAAATACTTTTTCAAAAAAAATTAAGTAGTGTGTGTATATGTGGGTACTGCTTAGTTTAAGTAACATGGTATATACTGTTCTAATCAGAAATTTGGTTTCAGAGGTGGCCAGATGAGATGTTTTCAGAAGGTCCATGCCCTAAATGTGCCTATTATAAGTGCTTTTGGTTATATTATCTTTGATTAGCACCAGATGTTAGAGTGAAAGCTAAAAAGGAGTTTTCATTGGTGAAACTTGTGGTTCATTAGTTGGCATAATAAACTTTAAAAGTAGGCTTTTACTGGTGAAGTGAGTGGTATTTGTGGTATGTGGAATGGATAGAGTATTTTAGAAACATTCCCCACCCTTTCATAAATAGAAATTATGAATCTAGCAGACCTTCTGTAGCCTGTACCCTCAAGGATGGTGCCTGTGGCTCTATCCTGCATCTAGCCATTCATGCCAATGTAGGTTATCAGGGACATGAAATTCTGCTTCTGATATTGATCCACGTGCCTCTAGTGAATCTCCTATGCAAGATAAGGTAGGCATCTTTAAAAGGACAGAGAACTAGGGTTTCATTGAACTTACAAAACAAGTTGTATAAACTGTTCTGTGCCTGCTTGCTATTAAAAATGTGTTTCATAAATGTCACCACATCTTGGAGAATGTAGAAACTTGCTCACATTGGAGAGGCTATGGCTATAATTCTATATAGTGGCTATAATTATCTACCAAAAACGTCATAATAGGTGTGACCAAATTGGCTTAGGTCATTTTTCTTTCTTTTTTTGAGACAGAGTCTCGCCTTGTCACCCAAGCTGCAGTGCGGTGGCGTGATCTTGGCTCACTGCAAGCTCCGTCTCCCGGGTTCAAGCAATTCTCCTGCCTCAGCCTCCGGAGTAGCTGGGACTACAGGCGCCCACCAGCACGCTTGGCTAATTTTTGTATTTTTAGTAGAGACGGAGTTTCATTGTGTTAGTCAGGATGGTCTCGATCTCCTGACCTTGTGATCCACTTGCCTCGGCCTCCCAAAGGGCTGGGATTACAGGCATGAGTCACTGTGCCCGGCCAGCTTAGGCCATTTTTCAAGAAGAGTCAAGATAAAACCTTCAGTATGAACAAAGTAGGGAAGTCAGAGTCCATGCACTAATGAAAAAGAAACATAAAAACAAGTTCATCAGGCAGATGACAAGCAAGGAAGGTACAACTCAGAGATTAAAGGAGGTGTAAAAAGGTCTTAAATGTAGGCAAACAGGAATCAGGACAGCTGATAAATCTGAAAAGGCAGGAGGAAGAAAACCGGTAAACAGCCTCCAAACACTTTGATAATCTAAGGCAGACCTTTGCCTTAGCCAAGGAGATGGATGCTACTCTTTTTAGGGTAATACCCATCTTTGAACATCTGTAGGCAGAAAGAAGTGAGGGAGATGAGAGAGAAGGGCAGCTACTAGGAGGTAGTTTTCAACACTGGGAGATCCTGTAAAGGGGTTTATATTATACTAAACTCTCTGTCTCCTCTTGTTATTCTTTTCTATCTTCCTTTCAGAAGTTACTTGGAGGACACAGGCCAACTAAAACCCTCTACAGTACTGGTGGGAATGTACAATGATAAATTCACTTTGGAAAACAGTTTGGATATTTCCTATAAAGTCAAACATACACTTAACCATTTGACCCAGTAATGTCACTTCTTGGCATTTATCCAGGAAAAATGAAAGCATGTGTTCGTGAAAAGACTTAAACGTGAATGTCCATACTAGGTTTATTCATAATAGTACAAAGTGGAAAAACCCAAATAGTCATCAAGTGGTGAATGGTTGTATAACATTTGGAACACACACACAATGAGATGCTACTCAAAAATAAAAGAACAAACTATTAGTAGTCAGGTATATTATTTTACCAAATATTATGTTGTCAACTTTGCTGCATTGTTGGCAGCAGGAAGTAGTGGAATTATTTTTTTTAAATTTTTATTTATTTATATTTTTGAGATGGAGTTTCGCTCTCATTGCCTAGGCCAGAGTGCAGTGGCGCAATCTCAGCTCACTGCAACCTCTGCTTCCCGGGTTCAAGCCATTCTCCTGCCTCAGCCTCCTGAATAGCTGGGATTACAGGCATTCGCCACCACACCCAGCTAATTTTG
Source organism: Pongo abelii (assembly GCF_028885655.2). Taxonomy (NCBI): domain Eukaryota; kingdom Metazoa; phylum Chordata; class Mammalia; order Primates; family Hominidae; genus Pongo; species Pongo abelii. The sequence continues at coordinate 38,753,308 of NC_072001.2, forward strand.
CATTTTTAGTAGACAGGGTTTCTCCCTGTTGGTCAGGCTGGTCTCAAACTCCTGACTTCAGGTGATCTGCCTGCCTCGGCCTCCCAAAGTGCTGGGATTACAGGCGTGTGCCACTGCGCCCGGCCTAAGGAAGTAGTAGAATTCTTATAAGGAATGCAGAAGCACAGAAAAAGAATGTAACTAATAGGGATTTCAGGTATGGAGGCAAGCTGTTGAATAAAATAGTTTTAGTTTGGAGGCTATTCTGAAAGTTCTGCAGGCAAGCCACAGAGGTATCTACTCCATTTGTGAAAAGTATCAACTTTGGACATTCAAATGACATCGAAATAAGGCATTTTGTTTTTCTCTGGACATCACTCCCTTAAGAATTGGAAACCAAGCAATATTTATATATTTTTTCACTAGCTTCTTTTCATTTAGAAAAATAACACTGGTTTCTTTCTCCTTGGAAAATAACTAATGCTAAGACCACCTAAAATAGAAGCTGCCAGTTCAATTTTTAGAGTAGGAATGGAATTTCCTTTGCGAACTCTTCCTTGCTGTACATAAAACCAAGAAAAAAGCAGAAGGGAAAGAGACCTTATTTTGGAATCTGTAATGGAACCCCCACGCAATGGAACCCCCACATTTGTATGAATCTTTTTGTACATATAGGAATCTATTGGGAGAAATTCTCCAAAGACCAAGAATATAGTCCTATGGCATTTGAAAGCTGAAATTTATAGGCAGGCTAATAATCAGTGGAAAGGTTTTCTGGCACATGTATACATATGTAACTTACCTGCACGTTGTGCACATGTACCATAGAGCCTAAAGTATAATAATAATAATAGTAATAATAATAAAAAAAAAGAAAAAAAAAACTTTTCTGTTTAGTCAGAGGATAGTTGATTTTTAAGACTTTAAAAGAAATCAATTTGTTTCTTTACATATGGACCTTTATGTCAATAAATGATGTATGTATTTCACTAATACCCAATAAAAATGAGCAGTAGACTTTTCTTTAGTTATGGGTGAAGTTTCTACAGGAACTAGTTCTAACTTTAGTGTGTGTCCTCCTAGTGAAAATTCACTTTAACTGTATTTTTTCCCTGAATGTCCCTCCCTTTCTCAAGCATGGAAAGGCATGGCACAGAATTGCCGAAGGAAAGAATCTCTAGCAGTAGAATAAGAAACTTTTAAGATAATACAAAAGATATAAAATAAACTGTACCTTGCTTATAGGTAATAGTCTCTAACCTGTCACCTGAAATACAGGTATGTGCAGAACCTTTGGTTAACCACTAGGCAATTTTTGGAAGTCAGTGCACATATTCCACTCTTTGGGGTGAATGGATCTCTACTGACCTTCTACATATTTAGCTGGCATCTACCTTATGACTCCAAAGGTAATGCAATAAGAGACAGCAACTACAGCCAATAAGTATTTTGCCTAGAATTCTATAATTACAATCATATGTTGCTTAGTGAGGGAAACATGTTCTGAGAAATGTGTCATTAGGCATTTTGAACATTATAGAGTGTACTTACACAAACCTAGATAGTGTAGCCTATGACACACCTAGGCTATATGGTGTAGCCTATTCCTAGACTATAAACCTGTACAGCAGGTTACTGTACTGAACACAGTAAGCAATTGTAACACAATGGTAAGAATTGGTGTATCTAAAAATAAAAAGTACAGTAAAAAATACCACATATTAATCTTATGGGACCACCATTGTATATGTGGTCTATCATCCAGATATATTTTAAACATGTTCTCTCTATATAATTGTATTCATAAAGAATAAATAGTATTGTTTCATGTATTTTTAAAATTTGCATAAATAGTGTCATACTTCATATACATTTTTTAGCTTGCTATTTCCCACTCAAAATTGTTTGAGATATATCTAGGTTGATTTATGTAAATGAAAGTAATTAACTCATGTATGTCGATGTATGATTTGTAGTAAGAATAAACCAATTTATTTACTCATTCCTTCAGACAATGTTATTCTTTGAAAAACTGCCACAGTGAAAACCCCTGTGTGTTTTTCTGTCTAGCCATATGAGAGAGTTTCTATAAAGCATATAACTACATATGGCCTTGATGGGTCATAGGGTATAGGTATGTTCAATTTTATTAGGTGGAGCAGAAACTGCTGGTTGCCAACCCTAAAACCCATTCTCACTTGATTTTTCAAATTGGACACATGGATATCTGGAAGAGACATTTCTTATCCCCACTTGCTTCTAAGTGTGACCATTTAACTAAAGTTTGGCTAATGATATTTAAGTGGAAGTGTTTGCGTGGCAGTTTTCAGAATATTTCCTTGAAAGCAAGCTTGCATATATCCATTGTCCCTTCTTTCTCTTTGTTCCTTTCGTCTTTACGTCGGTAATATAGATATGAGGCCTGGAGGTCTAGGGGCCATCTTGGACTGTGAGAACAGAGATGCCAATGTGGGGATGTCAGACTAGAAGAAATTTGGGTACCTTCTTGGAGCTACCTTACCAGCAATGAACTTCATTTCTTGACACCTTATTGGAGAAATATGAACATATTTTATATGGAAGCACCTGTTGTTTTGGATTTTCTGTCACAGCCAGCCAGGTGTAATTCTAACTGATGCAGTAATACTACAAATTAGTTTTCAAATGGTTATACCTTTTAATACCTCAGCAAAAAATAAATGACTTTGTAATTATTGTATATTATTTTATAATTGTTAAAAGCATTTTAATAACCATGTCTCACTTTTGTACAGTGTGAGAAAGAACAACAACTATATTAGATCCCCACTCTGCAGCTCAGAGGGGTGGAGCCCAGGGAGGTTCAATGAATTGACCAAGGTCCCAGTTATTTGGTGCAAGGTAATAAATAAAGGTTATCAAGGATAAATATGGTGTCTCACAGACAAATGCCACATGCACCTGTGGGCTCTAAGCAAAGGAGTATTGTCTTGAGTGTGATCTAGTTACTCTGACAAATCTTACCTGTTCTATTCTCAATTAATTTGTATAGCATTGTGATTAAAGTCTCTCTTTAGTTGTCTTTTTGCTAAGGAGGAGCATACTGAGTTGCATGCTAGAATTCCCATTTTGGGCATTGGCTCAGACTGGGGAGAGTCATGCCAGCACAAGAAGCTAATTGGTTTACAGAGAAGGGAGGGGGAAGTATACATTTATCAGAGGGCACCGGCCAATTGCCTGGTCTCTTGGCAATGCTTGCCAGCCAATTTCCAGACTGAAGTTGGCATTGGATCTGAAAAGTCACTGATCTCCATGCACAGCTGGAGGGTACTGGGCTAAAGAGGCAGAATTTGAAAAGGAGGAGAAAGCTGAGACCTAATCTTAATTTTTTTTTTCATCTTTTTTTTAATATTGGGTGACTTTGAGAAAATGGGATGGTGTTAGAATATTCAGACTGCTAGGCAGGGTGGGAGAGGCTGTACTGAGGGAGCTTCTAAGGATGGAAGGAAGTTTCCTGGGAAATGTCCAGAAGTGGTTGTGGAGTGGCACTTGAAATGGACTGAACTGTGCTCCTGCCTGCTGTGCCTCCAGAAGGCTCTGTAAGAACATCTGAGTGTATACACACATCAGAGGGCACTTTGGGGTTTAGTTGATGTCAAGGCTGAGGGATTCCATCTCCTGCTAATAAGATGTTTACCACTACCACCTTCTTTTGTCACTCCTCATGTCAGTGCACAAAGGGCCCTTGAGTAGAGAAGCATGTTTGGTCTAGGTACATGAAAAGAGGGGACTGTGAAGGAAGAGAGACAGACAATTCAGTGTATTTTGGCATCCTATGAACTGAACCCCAAGTCAGGCAATTTTAAGAATATTCTCTTTAAAAACTTCTCTTCTACCAAATGTGTTTTCAGCTAATGTGGGAAATTAAACTGCTAAATTCTAAATCTATTCTCAACATCACTAAAAATTATAAATAGGGGAGAATAACCTATATAAATTAAGCTATCTGTGCTAGAGGATACAATGCAGTTCATATAAGCCCAACAAATGCCAGCAAATTTTCCCAAACCAGAATTTAACTATCTGTGCTTGATGTGGGAGGGCAACATACATACTTAATAAAAATTTAAAATCCAGGCCTCAGGGCTCAACAAAATTCAGTTCCTGCCTACTGAATTTCTCATTGCAAATAATATACTGCATGAAAATAGAAAGCGCAAGGAACTGGAATTTCTACTGAAATTAGATAGAAGGCTCTTACTCCATTTAATCAACTGATATGAAATGCTTGGCTCTGGGTGGCCCCATAAAGGCTCTGTTTTTATTTGATTCTGCTGCCTTCTTCTGATGAGGAGCCCATGTGGAAAGATGGGGGGACTGTGTCGTGAGAAGCATGGTTCATGCTGTCATTATTCTCACCAGCTAGGGATTCTGGATACCTAATTTCTAGTTACTGTATTGCCTCTAACTAGTTCTGAAATTGTGGGTGACCTTTTCGCCTCAGTCCCTTCTAGTGCAAAATCGGAGAATGGAAGATGTTCTCTAATCAAGTCCAGCTTTAGTGGTCTGTGATTATCTCACAGTTCTCTGCACTGATTCAAGTTGCTCCTGACAAAAGGATAATATAACAGTGTGGTAAAGACTTTATCACTTAGACATGTCTGGTTCTCTGCTCCTTCCTGGATCCATTGCAGTTAGGTAGGGTCGTGTGACTCTCTCTGATCAATGGACAATAAGTGTAATGTCAGTCTGGGCCAAAGAGAAGAACAGTGAGATTTCCATGGTTTCTGTTCCCTGCCATAGCAACCTTGCACGTTAAATGTTGAGACAGCAGAGTCTTAAGATGGAAATGATAGACTCCCTGACTGGAAAGCATGCTGCTGTGGCAAGCCATTGGATTTGCAAGGAACTTAGGAGGGTAAAAATGGGTGCGGCACACCAACATGGCACATGTATACATATGTAACAAACCTGCACATTGTGCACATGTGCCCTAGAACTTAAAGTATAATGAAAAAAAATTTAAAAAAAAAGAAAAACTAAGTTAAGTTTTTAACTGCAACACTTCCCGGTCTATGTACAACAAATACATAGCATTGCTGCAAACACAGGTGGCTCACCCAGGAGAACCTGTTTATTCCTCTGAAATGATTATTCACAGGCAAAGTCACACAATACATAACAAAGAGAGCAAGTGTTCCTGTGTGTACCATTAAAAAAAGACCCAAGGAAGAAACACAGGCTAGAGGTGTTTAACAGAGTACACAGTAATCACTCAACAAATGCTTGTTTAATGAAATCATAATATAAAGTTTCCCCACTGGTGTGTTTGGATGGGAAAAGGGTATGTGGGGAGGGTGTACTTGTTGAAAGCATCTCTATATCCTGAGCACTGTAGCACATGGTAGTACTCAAGAAGTGTTTGTTAAATCCAGATGAACTGAGTGAACACTTACATGGTGACTCATATAGCTGACTTTGAAACTGACAATATAGAAATGGATGTTGGTCTCATTCCTGACTCAGCTTACACTTAAAAGTAGAAAATATCTAAATCTATACACGTATATAATTGCCATCTACCGTTTATTCATTCAGTAAATATTTATTGAGTACCTGCTTTGCCCAAAGTGTTATGTTAAACACTGGAAGACTGGATAAATCCTCACTGAGTTTACATTCTGGGGCATGAGGGCTGGGTAATGGCAGGAACAGAGGGGTGGTGGACACTACATAATTATTTAAATAAAATCGTGGTATGTATGACAAAGGAGAATTACAGGATGATTTGAGAGTATGTGACTAGAGGACCCAATTTCAACTAGTGGTCAGGGAGGGCTTTCAGTTTTAACACAACTCATTGTTCCTATTAGGATAATTGGGCAACTCAAAGACTTGGCTGGATTCTTTAGCCCACATGTGAAATCTTGCAACTGGGGCACTGCTTTCAACCATAGTGGTAGCCAATGTGAAGGGAAGGCAGATGTTTTTTCCAGCATTGCTTGAATTTTGATGCAGCAACATTAGTCAGGTACCCTAGATATTGCAGGACTTTGGCTTTGAAAAATAGAAAAAGGAAGGAAAGTAATTCTGTCCTTTTTTTTTTTTTTTTAAATCTGTACCAAGTTTTGTAAGTGGTTTTAACACTCTGTAATGTGGAGTCCCTCCTTAAGGAGGAGAAACTATTATTTTGCAGATGAGAAAGCTGAGACATGGTGGGGTAAGCAACATACCCAGTCACAGTTAATGAATCCTCGGGCAAAAAAATTGAAGCCAATCAATTTGGCTCCAGAATGACAGCATTTAACTCCTGCTTTACACTGCACTGCCTCTCCAAATGCTGGATGCTACCAGAGCAGAGCCACCTAAGTAGGGGATCAAGTTCCAAGGTTGATGTACAACCTGTTAACAGAATTACCTTGGAAGATTCTTAAGAAGGTCGCTAAATAAATATAACGTATTTTTTTTTTTTTTCTGACAGCTTGGAACATGTTGCTAAAGAGCAGTTCTGTGGGCAGCCTTGGACTGATCCAATTTTTACTCTTTTTTGCTTATAGTTCTCAGAATAACTCTAGAATGTTGTGAGGATGCAATGTCCTGAGATAGGAAGAGACCGGCCAGATAGCCTGGACTCTGTTCTAGTCCTCTCTCCTCTAAGAAACAGAATGTCCTTTACAATACTTTAGCCCAGTGAATCACGTGGACCCAGGGTGTAAAACCCAGAGTGGGCCTGTGCAAGTGGGGCACCTGCAGACAAGAAATCTGTTCTGGATAGTGTTTTCCTGAGTCTTGGGTGACCGACTCACCCTGAATCCTAAGCTTTTGTTGTGTCTTGATGTCTATCTGTAAGTAATAAACTCACTTTGCGCTGTTTGTTGTATATGTGTGTGATCTGTCTTGCTGGACTCAGACAGGTTAGTACCCAGTGCACAGGGAACCTGCTTCACAGAAGCTTATATGGGAATATTGTTACGGTGAATTACAGGCCCTTTTAAAGGAAAGCAAAATATATCCATGAAGGTTGTTTCTCTCTTTTTATATATTATCTAAATTATTTTATCTGCTATGGAAAATGATAAACCGATTAAGGTATTTGAAATTGTTAGGAATATGACATGGCCTAAAGAATATTGTTTTTTTCTTCTACAGATTGACTTCTCAGTGACTGATATCATATGTCTGTCTGTCTGTCTATCTCTCTATCTGGCTAGCTATCTACCTCCCTACCTACCTATCTGTTTTGGTGTGTTTTAGGATACAGTTGTTGTTTAAGATGCCCTACTGACTGTAGCAGCAGCTTTTATGTAGTCTCTTATTTATCACCCTCTTACCTACTGGCTGTGCCTAAGTTCTAGGTTTTGATTGAGTTTGACTAACCTACCTCTACTGGCTTGTAATGGTCTACTTAATTTTTAATTTGTAACTTTGGGGAAAATGTCCGAATTATCTCATTGAGATTTATTTCACCAAATGGTGTCCTTTGATAGAGAAGGTATTCACATCACTGTTGTTAGTTTCCTCTAACTATGGGGACCAACCTGATATGGCCAAAGGTCTACACAATAGGAGATAAGAAAATATCCTCATAGATAGTTAGACATATTGGGAGTTAAAGATATTGGGTATTATTACTTATTTTCCGACTGATGTTAAGTCTTTTGTTTAGTTAAAAATTTCCCTCCAAATCATTTCTCTAACTGTGGGAACCAACTTGACATGGCAAAAGGGTTGGACCATAAGAGATAAAAAGAAAAAATCTTCATAGATAAAGATATTGGGAGAGAAAGCAAACAGACAGAATATGTGAAAATATTTACTAAGATATGTACTAAAATGTTACTGTAATTCTGATTCACGTTCATTCTGGAAACAATGAAGGCAAAAAAAATGTAAATACCAACTATTATTTGGAGGCAAAAAATAACAATTCAAACAGTATTTGAAAGAAAAAATGATACTGCTGTGGCAAGAAAAACCAAGAGGAAGGATAATTTTTGATTTGGAAGTAGATGGCATCCTAGGTGGCAGCTCTACTAAACCAGAGACAGAGCCAGTAAAAGAAATCCACCCAGGATTCTAATGCTAGACAGATAAGTACACACTTGCAGCCGTATCTGAAGACGGGGTACAACATGCCACACTTTGAACTTCATCACCACTTATTCCCCAAAACTGAAGGGATATTTGAAATGCTAAGCAATTTACCCTGTATATCAAGGATTACTATCCTACTCAAACTATATGTGCCAAAAACATTGACACATGGCCCAGTCAATGCAAACAACCTATTACTTACTTTCTGACTGACATGTTAACTCTTTTGCTTAGTTAAAAATTTCCCTCGAAATCGTTTTAACGATTATGCTTCTGACTCCTCACATGTGAAAGGAAGAGTATTCACAATTCCATGATTACTTTTCCAAGTCAAATTTTTGGCAATTTATTCTAGATTCAAAAAATAATTGCTATTTTCTTTCTGTCTCTTCTCAGGGAGAAAAAAACACACACACACCTTCAAGGGCTGCCATGCCTTCCTCTCATGATGTAGCTGGGAAATGTATAACTCAGGGCTGCTAATGCATGGAATAAATGGACAGTCTTGCTAACTCCTATTATCATCATTGTGTCTAGAGTCTATGTCAGTTCAAAACTAAAATGTCCTCCTTTGCATCCACAGCACTTTAAATAACCCAACAGCATCTGCATTTATATAATGTCCATCTGCAGGATATGAAATCATCTTGACAAATATGCCATATTTCTATCTTGTCTGTGTGTGTATGGCTGAGAAAAATGGAAGGGTTACACAAGAAGAACTTTTTTGGGTTTCATACATGTCCAAAAGTTGTAGTCCTCACTGATAGTAAAGGTCATGTAACTTGGAGAAAACAGGGGCAAAAATGGATCCATGTAGATCAGAAATGATTAGTCAGCTCCATTTTCTTTTACATCATTAATTTTAAATGCAAGGGACTGGAAAGAATTGACTTCTATTTAATAAGGTTTGATTTATTCAACCTTGTGTTATTAGTGAAAATAGAATAACTTGTTAGCTGGAAAATACATTTAAAATAATGCACTTCTCTGAATAAATTATCAGATTGATGAGTATATAACAATAATATTGAGATCACTTTACATGTGCACATAATGTGGCAGTTTACAAAGAACATTCATAAGCATCACTTTGCTCAATCTTCATAATCCTCTGAGTATTATTGTTCATATTTTATAGATGGGATCCCACAACTCAGAGAGGTTGAGTGACAGCTAATAAGGGAATAGCAAGGGTTTAGTCTCTGGTATTCTGTCTCCCCACACCCTTTTCAGCAGTCACTTTTACCAGAAATAACCAAACAAAAAGATGGCCCTCATTATCTTTTGCCTATGCTTTTTCAATGGCTTTTTATCTATTATCTCTGGCACCAATCTTCCCTACCACCCTCTCTTATTCTCAGAAGCAATTCACATCGCACTTTCCTGATGGACCCTTCTGAAAATGCCTTTGCCTACAAGTTAAATTTAACTATTACTTTGTCATCCAGTGTCCTTCACAATCAGACTTCAATCTGGCCTCACCCTAGTTCTTCATTCTCTGGTTCTTGCCTCACAGCCTACGTTACAGCCACACTGACCTCATGATTCCCTCAGTCTACTGTGCTATTCCACCTCTTGTGTCTTTGTACCTGTTGTTTCTTTCCCTTAGGGTGCCTTTCCTTGATCCTCTACCTAGTAAATTTCTACTTATAACTTGAGAATCAGCTCGAAAGTGACCTCCCCTATGAAGCCTTTCTCCTCTTTCTTAGGACTCACATGCACTCAATTAACGTTTATACATCATGAAGTTGAAATCTTGTGAGTGAGCTTTCTAAAATTAGGGACCACATCCTATTGATCTTTACATTCCCAGTGTCTAGTATCAAGTCTGACATTCAATAACTGACTATAATATTAATAGAGCATCAATGATTTCTTTAATAGTGTGAAAATATCTATAACTATTAGATATCAAACTCTTTTGCAGCCATTTCACTTCTAGGTATATATCCCCCCAAATTGAAAGCAAGGTTTCAGATATATATAGTACATGGTAAATGCTGATGTTCATGGCAGCATTATTCACAATAGCTGAAAGGTGAAAGCAACCTAAGTGTCTATCAATGGATGAATGGATAAGCAAAATGTTTATCCTACAATGGAATATTATTGAGTCTTGAAAAGGAAGGGTTTTCCAACACATGCTACAATATGGATAAAGCTTTAAGATATTATGCTAAGTGAAATAAGCCAGTCACCAAATGACAAATACTGCATGATTCCATTTATGAGGCATCTAGAGTAGTCAAGCTCAAAGAAACAGTAAAATAGGAATTACCAGGAAGAAGGAATTACCAGGAAGAAGGGGGGAACTTTTAATCAGTACAGAGTTTCAGCTTTGCAAAATAGAAGAGTTCTGGAGATTAGTAGCACAACAAAATGAATATACTTAACACTACTGAACTGTACACTGAAAAATGGCTAAGATGGTAAATTTTATGTTATTTGTATCCAGAAAGAGAAATATTACATACTCTCACTCATACGAGGGAGCTAAAAAAAATTGATCTCATGGAGGTAGTGAATAGAATGGTGGTTATTGGAGGCTGGGGAGGGTAGTGGAGAGGGGGTATGAAGAGAGAATGGTTAATAGGTATAAAAATACAGTTAGAAGGACTAAGGTCTAGTGTTTAATAGCACAATAATGTGACCATAGCTAACAATGTTTTATGGTATATTTCAAAATAGCTAGAAGATTTGGAATTTTCTCAACACAAAGAAATAATAAAGAGGTTTTACTCAGATTGGATCATTATACATTATATACTTATATCAAAATATCACATATACCTTTGTACAACTATTATGTATTGATAAAAATTTTAAAAAATGTTAGGTTAAATGTCTCTTTTAGTGACATTGACTTCTTAAATGAATGAACTAAGGAAATTGTTTTGAACTTTAAAGTATGTGTGTGTGTCGTAAAGATAAGGAAATAGAGTAGGCAAGAAACGAAAGAGAAATATATTTCTGCTCTCGAGCTGGTTTTCTAATTGGGGAGATAGACATCAAACATATAAAATGGTATGATTTCAAAACAATAAATCTCTGTAAAAATACTTTAATCATTACTCAAGTCCTGAGGTAAGATTGAAATTGGCATTAAATAGAATTAATCTTGGAGCTCTTCCAGGAGGAGGTAGATAGGTAGCCTGGTTTTAATGCTTTAGTTGGGCAGGTTTTGACAAAGACACAGGCAGTGGGCTCTAGAAAGACAAAGAGATACAAATGAATTTGAAACCCCGTCTCTATTAAAAATACAAAAAATTAGCCAGGCGTGGTGGCGGGCACCTGTATTCCCAGCTACTCGGGAGGCTGAGGCAGGAGAATGGTGTGAACCCGGGAGGCGGAGCTTGCAGTGAGCCGAGATGGCGGCACTGCACTCCAGCCTGGGCGACAGAGCGAGACTCCGTCTAAAAAAAAAAAAAAAGGAAAAAAGGAATGAATGAGCTATTTGTAAGGTGGCAGTGGGGGAGTGGGCTACATTTGCTTTACAAGTGTTAGCTTATTTAATTCTATGATAGTTATATAAAATAATTTTCATTGTAGCCTTTCTTTCATTTGAGTAAACGAAGGCACAGAGAGGTTAGGTAACGTATCCAAAGAGAATATGTGGGTAGATAGCAGAGTGAGGTTTTAAACCGCAGCCCCCTGGCTTCAATATCCATGTAACTGCCCAATAAACTGTGCTCCGTTCTCTAGTCAGTTCCATCATGAAGCAGTTATCAGTGTCTCATTTCTTCATACCCTTCCCAAGCCCATTGATAATTTTCAGGAACATAACATGTTACTATAGGAGAGCTTGGGATCCAGCTGACTCAATGTTTACAGATGACTTGATGAGGTAAAATAGATTTAAGCAACAATATGAGCAATTCAGTTTAGAGAAAAGTTTTTTCTGACATGGGTTCAGTCAATTTGACATAAAGATTGAGGTTAGGAAAACTATTTCTTTGGAAAACAGTGTCTGTCACCATGCTTTGGTGCCCTGACTCTGTAGGTCCATGGCTGTTCTTCACATAACTCTTTTATGGGTTATCATTTCATGAAATTTCCTTTGCATGTTGTGCAATATTTTCAAGTGTATCAGGCTGCACACTGTTATCAGCATATCTGACTTTCAGCGGAATTTACATTTTTTAATTTTTATTTTTTGCAATACTGGAACAGGATTGCAACAGATGTGTTCAACTATTTTCAAAGAAAAATCATAAATTGTAAGTAGGGACTGGATATGTATGATTGTGGTTGAAGGAGTGGTCAGAAAAAGCCAACTCTTCCATATTAAATCTGTGTATTAATATTTAATATGGGAAAAGACACATCATGGTTTTGGATGCTGCTAACAGAAAAAGAGACTGTTAATCTACATTAATTTATTTAAAGTAGAGTCAAATACTGAAAAGAACAAGAAAATGATTATTTAATCTTTATTCTGATACAAACTAGGACATGCTTTTTTGTATTCAGTTTTCTTTTTTCTGTTTTAGCATCAAAGAAATCTGTATTATTTAGTAAGATTTTGTTAAGTATTTGAAGACTTCAAATAAATAATCAGGTCATAAATACTTTGATAAAGAGTGAGAAACAAGAGTACACATTTTACTAGGCTTTAAGCTGAAAAGAATCACTTACTATTTGAGCTTCACTAGTTATAAAGTAAGTATTTGGATTCAGATCAATGGGGACATGAAGACAAGGGGAAAAGAAACTTAACTCAATAACCTCAAAAACGTCTTTAGACAGCAGACTACTGACAAAATATTTCACCTCATTTAGTATAAATGAATTAGAGACATGTGGGTTGCCTTTTGCCCAGAATAGGCAGAGGCTTAAAATATAAGAGACAATAACTTTTGGCAAATCCTATTTGGTATTTTACTGAACCTAAATCATTTTTGCCAAAGTTTACTTTTGTGGCTGAGTTTGGAGTAGAATGCGAAGTACAAAAAGAACACATTGACTTACATAGACGTATGGGGGTTTAAGCTGAAAAATGTGTTGAGGTCAATGACAGTTTAAGGTTCTTTTAGGAACAGACAATCATGCCAAAAGTAATGAATTCCATTGTCTTCTGGCTCACATCTGAGTGGGCCAGAAAATGTCAAATTACGCTTTATAAAATGTAAAGACATGATGTAAGCCTGAGATGTAAATATGCTTCAGAAAACACCTCTTTTTAACAAAATGTGAATTTCAGGGCTCTGCCTTCAACTCTGATCTGGCTACAGTTGTGACACGTGTGTGTCTCCTATGCAGGGTCAGCAAACAGCAGGTAGGCTGGTAGGCCATGTGTGTGTGTGTAATTGTTTGGCTCTTAATTGTGTTAAGGTTAATGCAGCTGCCCTGACTCATACTCTTCTCTATTATAGGTTTATGTTAGAAAAACAGTTATTTTAACAATTTCTTTACATTTCACTGTAGTTTTTTTAAAGCAGTAGAACTTCCTTTATTATTGTTGCTGTTTTATTTGGGCTGCTAAACAGGATCTGGGAAGACTTGAATTCTAAACACATCATAGTGGCAGACCAGTAGGGAGCCTATGATTATCTTGAGTTTTGTCTGCCAATGTCATGGCAACTAGTTAAGTTGGAGTATGGGGAGTAAATAGGGAAGACCAGGTAGACTGTTAACTTGGTATCAGGTAGAGCCCTTTGATCAGCAGATTCTCTTCTCATGTATCCCCTGCCCCTCTCCTTAGTAAAGCATATCTACATACATACATATGTTTATATATAAATATATCAGCAAAACAAAGTAAAAATGTTTATGTGTTATTAATATTGTCATCATAAAGATACCACATCAGGATGAGATATTGTGGAGGAGTAAACTTAAAATTTCTTAGTATCGACAATATTTATCATTAAATTATTCTATTCATGGTTACTACATCAGTGGTATTACTATTCCCCCAAAACGATAAAGCAATTTACTAGTATTTCCTTGGAATTTTAAGATCAAAAGCTCTAGAGACGCATCTTTCCATTTTACCCATGAAACTTAAGACAACAAAAAGAATAACAAAACCAAAGGGTGACAGGCAAAGTTGGAAGCCTCAATGACAACTTTTATAATTTTTAGTTATATCTCAGGAGAGAGATGGAACTTCTGCAAGGTCGTATTTATGGATGAGAAGGCCAGGATATTTGTATTAGTAAGCTCAGAAAAGTATAGAAATATTGTAGAAGTCCCCTCCTCTTCATCTGTCTGCTCATTACATTACTTATTTTAGAAATAACAAATATCTATCATTTTGGCTGTGTAAATAAATGAGTAAGTGTTTGAAATCTTCTAATTCCAATATTTTTCACCATCCATTTGCACTATTTCAGGTGAATTCCTTTCTTTATGTACAAGCAACCTCCACCACACTGCCCCAAGGCACAATATGGTATAGCCATTCACACATGTATAGTCAACCTGGTTTTAGCCTATCAGAGCAAGATCAGGCAGGATTAGACAAATTTAGTTGTATACACTTACACAGGTTCAAAGCCAGTCTTATGCAGAGCTGGATAGTCAATTACCTATATGATGACATTTTATGTTACTACAGGACATAATGTCCCGGAAACAAAGGAATAGGAATTCTGTTTTTTTGTTACTGCCTTGGTTGAATATTAAAATTAGCATTGTTCCATGTACTACCTTTGTTAAGAAAAGTCCTAAGGGAGTTGTAATCATGGCCATGTAGGACATTTAGGAAGTTTTGTGTAATGCAATAACTGAATGATTAGGGCAGGAGAAGGAATAATTACCAAATCCTTAATTTCTAGGCTGGTGGTAGCCTTGATTTTACTTTTTGCAATTATATGTTTCAGAGAACATTGTTTAAACCATAGTGTTCAGATTTCTGTATTAAGATTAAAAAAAAGGGAAATTACATCTAGATGAGAATTGTAAGTAACCATTAACTGTGAGTTATCATTTTCGTTACATTATCTCATTTGACTACTCAAACAATCTTACGAGATAAGTATTATCTCCATTGTTTAGATGAAAAGGTAAAGTCATAGAGATTAAATATTTATTAAAAGTCACACAACTAGTAAGCAGAAGCTGTGTGAACCTAGCTCTGTGGATGCAAAATAATGTACTGCTTTGCAAGACCTGTAGCATAATTTGCTTGTGTTCTATATGTGGGTAAAATTGTTACATTATCACTGGTAAAATACAAAACCAAATATAAAGAATAATTGCATTTTGATTTTTGGACCTGCCAAGACGTACATCCTCAATCTCTTTTGCATCAGAAATGCCTGGGAGAATTGTTTTGTTTGTTTTGTAATTACAATGCACCCTATTGTCTCTTCTTCCTTGATGATTGCCAAAAATTATAGTTTAAAAATACAACGAGGTGATATGAACATGTTTGAATGTTACCATTATATTTTTATTATAGGTAAACAACACATTGTGTTTCCAAAATAATATACTCTAGAAAGCAAATTTTTCTTTCTTCTTTCCCGTAAGTGACATCCTTCTGATATGGAGAGACTTTTAACTTGGGTACCAAACCATAATGGTACAAATAGAGGTATTTCAAGAAGTTGCTAAAATTGTTACATTGTAGAGCAAAATCTGATTTTGTGTACATATAGAAAATTCAGAACACATCTTAACCCTGTTATTCTTATTGTGTCACTTTAAAAGTTAGAGAATTGGTTTAGTAACAAACCTAGAAGTTTCCATGATATCCTCTTAAGCATCTGTGGTTCTTGCACTCAGCCGTCTCAGCATGCTCATGCCAAAGCTCAAGACACGAGATCCTTCCAAATATGAAGAGTAAAATGAGGCTTATCCCCTTCTTAAAGATTAATTATTTTTCAACCAATAAAACAGACTTTTTCTTTATCTAATGGGCTTCATCCATCATAGTACATGATAGATAGTTAATACTTTACTTTCAGGGAATCTGCAGCTTAGAGCAGTTTTACTAGTTCAGTTCAGACAGTGGTTTACCTCTAAACTTCTATAGCTAGGGCTAATAGTGTCTGATGAGCTCATCTGCCTGGAGAAAGAAAGAACAGACATAAGAAAGTGCTACCCCAAATACTTAAAATTGCTTTGCTGTGGATTTGAAACAACACAGGTTGTAAAAGCACAAAGTGCCAGACAGCTTACATACATCTTTTAGCATGTTTCAAAGACAAAACAACATGTGCGGAAGCAAATGCAGGAAAAGCATTATGTAAAATATCACCTTTCCCCAGTAAATGTTTTCTGTTGAACTGCTGAAAATTCTTCTCAGTAAGGAAGATAGGAAGCCAGGGCAACCCCTCTGCAGGCACAGCAGAGTGAGGTCCACCCAAAAATTCTCCATTGCCATGGGCTGCAACCTTAAGACCCTGCATGACTCGTTAGAGATTTAGGTTTAGCTGGTTCTCTAGTGTCTTATTGCATAATTTCCATTACTTTATTACCCACCATTTGCCCTTCAATAGTTCTTTTCATGTGTTTTTTGTTGTGGCTTTGCTTATGTGGGACAGTCCACGTTACAAGTTTTCTCTATTATTTATATATAGAAGTCTCCTCATGAAAACACCATCATATATAGCAAAGTAAACTATATTAGAATTCCATAATAACATGGCTTTGTATAAATTCTAATACCCTCTTGGTCATAGTTATTCATAGGTCAAATCAAACAATGAACTAATTACACATTGATATACTAGAGTGAGGCTGTGTTTCAACCAGGTTGACCTTGTCTGGGGAATACATGAAATCAGGGGCATGTAAGTCCCTTCTGAAATACAACTGAAGATGGTATGATCACCAATGATTGGAAAGGTAGGATCACTGGGAGAAGTCAAGGTTGAGTCTAGGATGTTACAACTAACGTCTATCAGAATAAGAACCGAGGATAGCATATCAATCAGGACAACAGTAGTCACTCCAGATAGGAGGAATTTTAATAGAGGGAGGTGCTGAGAAGTCAAACAAATGATAATGAGGCAACCCGGACATTACAGTAGCAAAAAGCCACTATCATCCCTATGTTTGAGAGTTAAAGGGAAAAGACTGTTATTGGATTCCCTGGCTCTGGGGCCACAGGCAGAAGCCAAAACCATTTCAGGTCTGCCTGTCAGTAGCTTGAACCAGTAAGCAAAGGACATCTATCCAGATTTGCAACCATAGAAGAGGTTGAAACCTGAGACTATCTGGTTCAAATTAACCTTTCTTGTTACTGGCAGCTACTAATAGATTGCACTTAATCAACTTTCGCATCTCTCATAGAGAAGGAGTCATGACCATGTTTTCCTTGTTTATTATGCCGTCGTGCAGCATGAGAGTGACCCAGAGGTTTATTCTTCTTATGTGACAAGACAGATGAAATCAATCTCACACCATTTTACACTTCTATCTATTGTAATTTTTATACATATTAAAATAAATACCACACATCTGAATTAGGGTAAATGGCTTGCTTATTCGTCCTCTGAGGTGGGCTTTTGTTCTTCCTTACTAGAAAGTCTGAGCATGTTTCGTTTCTCATATTTATTTAAATAAAAAATAAATTTTAATGATGCCATGAATCCTCATGATCAGGGAAGAACGATGTAACAGTTCACCTGATGACCTCACCAGCAAGTAACAGAAAACAAGCAAAATGACTCATACAATGAGGGCTTTGTTATCTTTATTGTCTGACAAGTCCTGTTGTATGTTCCAAGATCACTGAATTCAAGGGCTCAATGAATGGCTCAGGGACCCATTCCATTTCCACATTTTGTTCTGCCATCTTTGGAATGTTCATGTTTGTCCTTACATGGCCCCTCACATCCCCAAGCTGCTCTGACTTTATATCCTCAACAATAACTTCCAGAGGTGAGAAGATAGACCATCTCTTCCTTATGTTCTTTCATAAAAGTCAGAAAAACTGTACTAGAAATCCACTCCAGACTTCCCCTCACATTTTACTGGACAGAAAGACATTACATCATGGACAAGAGGAATGGAATTTACATGAGTAATTTCAACCAGAGTTGATATGCACCTTCAGCTGAGAAGGGACTTAGTCTTCTTTGAAGGATATGGCCTACCAAGACTTGAACAAAATCAACTCTTACACAGCACTTACAATAAAGGAGGCACTATTCTAAGAGTTATTAAACATACATAAAGAGATATAGAAATGTGTATTAAATCATTTAATACAAAAATTATATGAGGTGGTTATTATCTATAACTTATCAAGATATTAAATAACTTAAGGGCCAGGCACGACAGCTCATGCCTATAATCCCAGTACTTTGGGAGGCAGTGGTGGGAAGATGGGTTGAGGCCAGGAGTTTGAGACCATCCTGGGCAACATAGTGAAACCCCATATCTACAAAAAAATTAAAAATTAACCAGGTGTGATTGTGTGGACCTGTAGTTCTAGCTACTCAAGAGGCCAAACCTGGAGGATCCTTTGAACCCAAGAGTTTGAGGGTGCAGTGAGCTATGGACGTGCCAAAGCACTTCAGCCTTGGTGAGACAGCAAGATGACCTTGTATTAAATAAATAAATAAATGAATAAATAAATAAATAAGGTCACACAGTTATTCAGTAGTGACAGCAGGGTTGTAACTCAGGTGATCTGGCCCCAGAGTTGTTGCCTTTAAGATGAATACCACGTTGCCTCTGTGGAATAGTGTGTATGTGAGGGAGTAGGATGTATGGTTGTTAGACAACTACAATCTTTTCTCACAACAGACAGAGCCTGTCATTGAGTAGGCACTCAGAAATGTTCATGGAATAAGCAAAAAAAAAAAAAAGAAGAATGAATGAATGAATATACCCTTTGATAGCCTCCAATACAGTGTCTTGTATGTAATAGTCATTCAGTGGATGCTTAGTTGATGGTGTCCCATTGTGTGTCTATTTCAGCACAATTTAAGTAGAGAATTTAGGATATGCTACAAACTGGTCTATCATTTTCCTTAAGATAAATGAGGGGTAATGCTCAGAGAGAGGGCAGTTATCCATGACTGAAGTGGGAGAGACTGACATTCAGGAGTTTGATTTGGGAAACCCTAGAATTGTAGGAAGTGGTTGCTGTTTATAAAAATGGAAGTTGGTCCTATTTAAACTTGTCATTATAGAAAAACCTAGCAAGGCTCATATCCTATGCTAAACTCCTCTACAATCTCTATCCAGAAGATGTCTGACCATTTTATATTGTTTTCCAACCCTTTCTTGGTTTGTTCGCTGGAGAGAATCCATCTCATTTACCACAAATCCAAAATCCCCTGCCACCTGTGTGGAACACAGGACACATCTATGTCCTGCTCACATTGTTTTCTTGAGAGCAGAGAGATGTCAATTGGCTTGGTCCTCTTTTATATGCAATTAGATACAGCTATCATGTATTACCTTGTGACAGATATGCATTGTCTCATTCAATATTAAGTAGGGATCCACATGTAGCCATCCACAGTCGTAGACTTGGATATATCTTGTTCCTACTTGGAGAAATTCAATGAATGGCAATATGGATTTACAAATCAATATTAAGAGGTAATTATTCCACTTATAAATAAATTTGTCAGCTTCCACATCTGTTAGCAGGTCAGAGATTGAGTTCACATTAGAGTGAAATACATAGAAAAGAAACTTAAAGTTTGTGTATTATAGAAGATCATTAGGAAATGCCTTCCTTTGACTCCAGAGCCAAAGGACTAATCTAACAATCAATGTCATCAATAACTTTCTCTACAGTATTTAATGTCAATTATTGATTCCCAGAAAAGCAAACCCTGTTCAAAATGTGTTATTTTGATTTATAAGCAATTCATTCACCATATTATTCTCCCTGACCCACAGCAAGCAAATAGGCATCAAGCTCATGGTTTCCTAGTTATTAAGAATGATAATGGCTCTTATAGATCATCCAATCCAGACCTCTTGTTATATAGACACAGTTAGAAGGCCCAGTTACTATCCCAAGGCTACATAGCTAAGAAGATATACAGCCAGAAGGAGAATTTTGGTCTAGAGCTCTTTCCTGTTCTCACAATTAAATAATCAATTTCTTTACATGTCAAAGTCACTACAACTTACAGTTCAGTGCTTACATGACTTTATGCCATGCCTTAAATAATATTCCCAAAATACCTATTTGTATTCTTTATATCTGTTTTGATTCCAGAGTACAGAGAGCTCTTGGAGGGTGTGATAGATTATATTTTCCAAAGATGGTCACAATATAATTTGCTACTTTACACACTCTTCTTCATTGTGATTTTGTCCTTATCCCATTAGAAGTTTATTTTTCCAACCACTTTGAATCTGAGTAGGCCGTGTAATTGCTCTATTCAATAATATACAACTGAAGTTCTGCATATGGCCCTTAAGTAGCCCAGCAACTCCTGATCCCTGTATTTTGGAATATTTGCTCATAGGACATTTCTTCCAAGAACCCAGTCTCTGCAGAGAGAAGCAGGAACCATACAACAAAGCCATGATTAGGTGCTCCAGCCTAGCTAAGCTTTCAAAAACTGACAGCTAATATCAACTACCAGACATGCAAGCACACCATATTGAACATCTAGCCCAGCTGAGCTTTTGGGTGACTGCAGGCCTAGATGACAGCTGCCTGTAAGTGCTTGAGAGATCTCAGGTGAAAACCAACTGGTTGGGCACAATCAACCCCCTGACCTTAAGAAATATTAAATAAGTTTTGTCTTAATTGCCTGAAGTTTTAAGGTGGTTTGTTAGACAGCAGTAGACAACTGGAACACAGCACTAGACAGGAGTTAGCAGTTGTGACTGCCCACAGATTCATGACATCGAGCCTCAGATGCACTCTCACCTCTGCCAAGCAAGCCTCTACTTCAAGCCTCACTGACTCTCATACATACTGCTTACCTTGACAGATCCAGCTCTCCCACTCTTCCTATTAGCAAAACCTGTCAGGATTGAAACTGATGTCTGGGTATGTGGAATTTTCCACAGAAATTCTAGGAAACTTCAACACTTCTTAACATAGAAAAAGAATGCTGTATTTTTCCATATGGGTATCTCCCTTAGGTAACAAGGCTCAACAGAAGTCATAAAGCCCAAGAGCAAGTTAGATATAATGTTGACCTTTCCAGAAAGCACAGAGCTAAATTTAATACTCAACCTGGTAACTATTTCAGCCTGGAGGGACATTATATTTGCTTCCTCTTCTGCAGGGTTCTGATATTTATACATTTTTTACTTTAACAGTCTTATTGTATACATGTGATAATGTCTAAATCTTCTTGGAAGCAGAGAGGGTCTAAACTACAAACAAATAATATTAAATCCCTTCCCCAGACCCTGCTGGTCTGGTCCTCTCCAAAATATGTGAGAGACATTTTGCTCTTTTCATTTAGCATAGTGTCCCCGAAGCACAGAAGTTGCCCCAGTGGCAGAACATGAGAAGATTTAAGGTAGACCAGGGGTTACTAAATTTTTAATTTTCATAGTTATGTGTTTATTTTAGTATATATTAGAAAATATAAAACTGGTATATCACATATATTGTTATACAGGGTAAGGCTAATTTAAATAAAAATGTTAAATTAATAATACTTTGTGGATAGGAACCAAACCATAAAAGTAGTAGACAAATAATTGAGAAACACTAATTTGAAATTTCTGAAAAGCCCTCAGGGTTCTGGGTTCCCTTCTCTTTCCAGTGGATCATTGTTGGGTAGTTGCAACTTTCTGGCTGATTGATTTTCTGCCTTCTTTTTGAGTCAGCAAGCTATTCCTTGCCACAGTTGAAACTCATATAACACGTGTCTTTCTATATCTCATTTCATCAGCAAACCTAATTCACATATTTTTCCATGATCATAGGTGCTTACCAAGGCCATTTCAGCAAATCTCCATGAACTAAAGAGCTGCCTTTTGAAGATGCTGATGGTGGTCAGATGTTTCCCAGAGCTTGGCAGCATAGGGTTGGGTTTCCAGACTGTGCTCAGCCAAACAGAGAACTCTACCTCAGACAGAGGCATTGCTCTCTTCTCCCATCCCTTTGCCTCCTCAGCTATAGTTTCATCTTCACATTCTGCAAATGACCCAGTGATTATACATACCAGTCCCCTGACTCCACTGCTAGATAGTAACCACCATCGTTTTGTTTGTTGCTGCATCTTCATCTACCACTGACCCCTTCACCTTACAAATTTTATGGTAGAGTTCTAAATAATATACTAACACTTCCTGCAAAGCTACAATTTGTGTGACTTATATAAATAAATTTCAGTTGAAAATGAGTCTGGAGACACCTCTAAAAAGATAGCTTTTTCTGTCCTTTGATCAATGGGGAAATGGACTGTTTCCATTTCTGAACTTCAAGTACTGCTTAGGAAAGTGTGCCTCTTCAGTCTTCACATCAAATAAGCTATGCCCTGTATGCCAGATCAAGATCCATGGGCACATGCCCTGGTCTTGGATGCTTCACAGACTTCCTCATTTAAGACTTTGAATTTACCGCCTGCTCTGGAGACACGGTTCTCATCAATTCCCATTTATTAGTAGGTGCGTAAAAGGAGGCACATTCTGACATGCAATAAAAAGCAAACCTAATGAGCAAATGGCAGTGAACTTGAGGGGCACTTTAAGAGAAGGTCTATCAGTATTCATAACTCTGACACACCATAAAAGACACTTTAGTGCAACAAAAATGTGTCAGAAAAGATATTGAGTTAACTGAAGGGGAAATTTTCTGGTAAAACACATAAGAGCACCCATTTCAACTGATCTGAACTATTAATATATTTTCTTCTTTACTGACAACTCATTTACCAAGTGTCAGATGAATGGTCTTGGAGACAGCACTGATATTAACTCCCAAATGAAGTTCTATAACAATGAAAGGTACATAAGTATTCCACCCTAGCATCTTCTCTATAATTAATGCCCTTGGCCTTGCCTAGACAGCTAATGCCACTCAAAAATTAGAAAAATCATCTTTGGAAATAATTCTTATCATTATATAAATGGCACACTATAGTTTATTTTTTATCCAACTCATTTTTTACATGATACAGACAAAAGTTAGAGGACATATTCAGATTCTTAAGGCAACTTAATCTCAATATTTCAAAGCAACATATAAACATCAAATTTGTTGTTTAAGCGTTCTCCCTCAAAGGAGTCTCTTAAATTCAACTAAACAAAAGACCCAAACCCAATGAATGAAGTCAAGGCAAAACCTCTGCATCTAACACCATGGAGGGAGAAATGTATAATCACATTATACTTATTAATACAGTGATAAGCATGGTCAATAAATGTAAGCTTTCCCTAAATCATATTGGTATGCTATTTATATAAAATAATGGGGAAATTATCTTTTTATCTTCTTTTTTAATAATGGAATTCCAATTAACTTTTTTGTCCTTGATTTATACATCTATATTTTTATGTTACTCTTTAAAACCATATATACATGAAGGCTGCACATTATGAAAGTTAATGGTAATATTCAAAGAACGGAATATAGTTTTCAAAGGCAACATAAAGAACAAACCTAATAAGTACATACCGTGAGTTTTACTGCCACAGCATCAGACTCCATTCTAAATAGCTTTCCTGTAAGATTTCCACAGGTGGCAATGTGGATTATGGAAGAGCAGCATATTTCTAAGACTATTATCTCTTTTCAACTCTGTCATTTCAATGAAAATACAGTTAATGAAGGTAGTGTGATTAAACATTGGTCTTTGTCAAGTGAAATATAGAGGGAAGAAAAGCAAATGGGGGAAAGTAAATAATTCTACAGCCATTGGCCAGGGTCCAAGACATCCTTAAACTCTCTTTACTGCAGAAACACAAGAGACGACAATTTGTCCTGCATTATATTTTTACATTCACTATCAATTTTCTGTGAAAGTCATGAGGCCACTTTATCCAAAAAGTTGCAAAATATTGACATAAGAGTTTCACTGGATAATTTCAGGTCAAACTAAGTTAGTTTATTTGCCTTCTCACCAGCTTAGTAGTGGAGACATGTTTTAAGTGATCACAAATCTGTGACTTTTCATCTGTAAGCTATATTATTACATGCTCCAGTAAAAATATGCAAAACTCAAAGTATGTAAGAAAACATTGTCATTACTTCCAATATTCTTTGTGATATTACTTCATTTATTCATTCATCCATTCACTCATTCATTCATCGTTCAGTAATAATTTATTGAGCACCTAACATGGGTCTGTTCCTCTGCCAGGACCCTGGGACTCCAAAGATTAAGATTAAGATTAAGATGTGCCTCCAGTCCTTGGGCATTTTATATTCTATAGGGGAAATTGAGCAGTAAAGGATGTTCTTAATACAATGTGGTAAGTACAATGTTAGTGCCTGGCCAGGGTGCTGAGCTGGCGTGTGCGGATATGCCTTAGTCAGTCTGAGTTACTGTAACAGAATACCATAGACAGGATGGCTTGAACAAGAGACATTTATTTCTCACAGTTCTGGAGGCTGAAGTCTGCGATGAGCATGTCAGCATGATTGAGTTCCTGGTTAGGGCCGTCCTCCTGGTTCACAGATGGCTGCCTGCTCTCTGAATCAACACATAGCAGAGAGAAAGAGCTCTGTTCCCTCATTGCCTTATCAGGGATCTAATTCCATCACCAGGGCTCCACCATCATGCCTTATCTGATTCTAATTACCTCCCACATGCTCCATTTCCAAATACCATCACACTGGGAATTAGGGTTTTAACATGAATTTTGTGGAGACACAAACATTCAGTCTGTAGCAGGATATGTGGGAGTAGAGCAGTAGGGTGAGGGGAGTCAGCAGTGAAGACTATGGAGGAGAGGTCTGAACACAGCTTACAAGGATGAGCAGGAAATATCATCATATAATGGACATTCAGACGAGGAATACCATCCAGCAAGAGACTGCAAATGAGTACTTATGTAGGTGGAATAAAAAGCAAAGTAGAGATTGAAGTCAGGGAAAGATCAAATGTTGAGTGTAGGGAATTTTATCCCTATTTCATAGGAAAAGATAGCAAGGACCCAGTGCAGTTTCTTAACAGATAATTTGTAGAACTGGGCTTTGAGCTTGTGAGTGAAATGGTGAGTTTGGTTGTGGATCTCTCTCTCAGACAGCAGTGGGCAGCCATATGAAATATCAAATGTCTAGTTAAAATTATGTGTCTGAGAAATTTAGATTTCATTCCTGTATTTGCTTATTCATTTATATTTCAGGCACACAAACTGTTCTAGAGGTTACATCAGTAGACACAGAACACAGATCCAAATCCTTGTGCTCATGGAGTTTATATTCCAGTGGTGATAGGGTAAGGTGGAGTAGAATATATTAAACAGGTGATCATTTAAAATATTAAAAATGTGAATGGATGTCAGTGTTACTGAGAAACTAAAGCAGATGACAGGGATGGTGGCATTACAGTTTTGAATTGGTGGCCTATAAAGGCCTTAATGAGATGACCCTTGTATAAAGAAGATAAAGTGAGTCATGTGAATATCTAAGGAAAAGTGTGGTAGAAGGAATGAACAGCATGTGAAAAGGCAATGAACCTGGAAAATGCCTGGCATGTTTGAGAAAAGGAAGAAGAGCAGTGAGGCTAGAACAGAATGAGGAAGAGATGAGCAGGAGGTGAAGAGTGAGCCAGATCATACAGGGCCTTGTTGGCTATTGTGAATGCTTTGGCTTTTATTCTGACTGAGATGGGAAACCATTGTAGAGTTTTGAGCAGAGGTATAATATGATCTCTCATATTTTTGCTGGATCATGTTGTAGGCTATGTTAGAATAGACTGAATAAGGAAAGGACAGAAGTAGAAAAATCAGTGGGGAGACCATCCTGATAATCCTGGAGAGAGATGATGGTAGTTGAACAAGGTAGTACAGGTAGAAGAAGGAAGAAGCAATTAGATTCAAGATGTATTTGAAGAAGAACCGACAGTATTTGCTAATGAATTAGATGTGGCATGTGACCACAATGAAAGAGGTGACAATGACTGCAAGGTTTTTGGCATGGAGCAAATGGAAAGCTAGAGTTTCAACTAACTGAGATGGAGTGAGGGGTTTAAGAAGATAAGAAACTTGGTTTTGACTTCATATGTTCTCATAAATGGGACCCAAGCTATGAGGGCCCCAAAGCATAGGAATGATATAATGGACTTTGGGGACTCAGGGAGAAGTGTTTGAGGGGGTGAGGGATAAAAGACTACACATTGGGTACAGTGTACACTGCTTAGGTGACAGGTGCACCAAAATCTCAGAAATCACCGCTAAAGAACTTACCTATGTAACCAAAAATCACCTGTTTCCAAAAAACTGTTGAAATTTAAAAAAAAAATTAAGTCAACAACAACAACAACAGAAAAGAAACTTGTTTTAAAAATGTGAGACTGAGATCAATATTGGACTCAAGTGGAGTCCATTATCTGTAATAGTTGGCATATGAGTCTAGAGTTCAGATAACAGTGTTTAGGTGATATTTAATCATTGTTATAGAACGAGATCCCCAAGAGTAGAGTCGATATGAAAGAGACAAAGTTCACTGAGTGAGCCCTCAGAAACTTAACATTTAAGAAAGCTGGGAGGTGAAAAAGGACTTGGAAAGGCGGCTGAGAAGAAACAACTAAAGCAGTGGGAGTAAACCCAGGAGAGTATAACCTCCCAAAACGGAGGGAAGTATTCCAAGAAAGAGGAAGTGGTTCTTTGTCAAATGCTGACAGGTTAAGAAAGATGAAAAATTATTGACCTGTGGATTTATCAAGTGAGGTCCTTTGGGAGTCATTAGTAGAAGAGTGATGTCAGAAGCCAATTTGAAAATTACGCCGAAAATTAGATAGTTTCAAATGATTGGTAGAAGCAGAAATCAGTTTATAGGGAATTGAGTGAAAAGGTGGCAAGAAATTAGGAGATGTAGACTATTCTTTCCAGAAGCTTGATTATAAGGCAAATAAAAATATAGGCAGAAATCCTTGAGATTAGTAGGACACCAATGTGTCAAGAAGAAAATACGTTTCTTTTTTCAAAGACAGGCAGGCTAGACTTGAGTATTCCTCTGGGCTGACAAGAGGAAGAAGCTCGGAGATAAGGGAAGGTTGAAGTGTTAGAGGAGAGTGTGATGGACAAAGTTTCCTGAGTGATTTTAGAGCTCCTTCAGTTCTTTGCCAGTGAATTGTCACGTTAGCAAATTCTTCAGTATTCTGATAAGGACAGACAATTGTTAGGGTGTCACGGTCCATGTGCTCATCAATAAATGTGATGAAAGGGTATAGGTATATGTGTCTATACACATTTGAATAAATACATCATCCAGTATGTATGTGTGCATATATAATGTATTTGTGTTTACAAAAAGCTATATATTATAGCATATGTGTGTATAATATAAAAATATTATTTATTTTCTTTTTCACAACTATTACTCTTGAGTGAAGAATATAAGAACATTCACACTAATTGTTTTCGCTAGGAAAGGGATCTGTGAAACATATCCATAAAGTAATATCTGGCTAAGCCTGGGACCCACTAAAACTCTATGGTTCTCAGATGAAAGCTAACCTGAATTGTTAATAATTCAGTTTATATATTTAGTGAAGTACAACACCAACACAGATAGCACTAGCTTCCTATTATGGACGTCTTCAGAGACAGCAAACATACCTCTAATAACGTTGTAGTAAATTCAGATTTTATGATAAGAAATAGATTACAGTTTATCACATAAAATAAAGAATGGAATATACTGGGCTTTATTTAGCTAAAATAATTAAAATCTAGAATTAAATGTGTCTCATCTTTTTTCATATGGACAGAAAGTCAGTCACAAGCGACTGGTATGAAGCATGGTGGAGGTAATTTGAGTTTCGTTTCTGAATATCTCATCTGCTTCAAACAGCATTTATTAGATCAAAAAAGAACAGCAGCCCCCCTTACCACCCATCCTTCCTCCAAAAAACTTTAACATCTTAGATGAAAGCTTATTTTTCTTTTGGATCATACCTACCAATGCCCCAAAGTACTGCAATAAAATGAAAATAAAACAAACAGCATTGTCAGAAATAATCACATAGCAGGCCAGCCCTCCCACTTCATTCAACTCCTCCACAAAGAAGCCACAGTGCTTCACTGAACAGCCCTTAAATCTTTATTGTATTTTGCCTCTGGGGCTTGCTCATCACTGCAGGTCTAAAGTGTCTGTTATGGTCAGAAATAACTTTAAAAAAATATTGCACCACTGAGCCAATGAGTAGTTCAAATGGCTCCAAAATTGTAAACTTGTAAAATTCAAGGTAGAGTAAGCAGTTCAGCATTTGGAATAAACTGACTGCTTCACTATGTCATTCTTGGCACTCTTGTTTTATGAAGACCAGAAATACTGAGTTGAAGCAAGAGTATCTATAAAACCCCTGAAGGTACTTGAGAATTTTCCTTCCTTCCTAGCCACAAAGATGAATAGCCGACTGGACTCTAGCTGGAAGCTGTTCTTAGAATCTGCGGTTGCTCCCATTACAGAGTGCTTTCTAGAAGCCTGGGTAGAAAATGGCCCGGTAAAAAATATTTTCAACTGATATTTAGAAACTTGTGTTTTTAGACCTAACCACATGCATGACGCTTTCTGATACAATTAAGACAATTCATTGAGTTCCTCCTGGCAGTTATGAAAAGATTATTCATGATTTTAAGTTTCCATATTACTGATGTTGTTGGGCCATTTGGTTATTGTCCTGTCATTAGATTAGTATCTAAGTGATGTAAATTTTGCTTTAAGAATGAGGTTGCAGAGAATGGAAGTAGATGGTTTTGTCTGCAGGTGAAATTTTTATTAAAATAATTTACACACATTTCAAGAGCAATGTACCTCTTCAAGTTCATTGGTTGTAATATTTGGAAGTTGTGATCAATCTAAATAAGGAAAAATGAATACTGAGAGCTTAGCATAATAAAGTAAAGGTTATCTTTCTTAATTATTTAAATTAATTTTTTATTACTTATGACAGAGTTTTGACATATGCATTGACAATGGTGTTCATTAGCATCTGAAGTGACTCTGGCTGCTTATGTTTGAACCAAACTAAGAAGTATTCTATATAAAATACATATATGTATAAATGTTTTCTATGTGCATATGTACACATATATGTACATACATACAGATAAAGCAAGTGGGAGCACAGGTCTTGGGGTAGCATTACTTTGAATATTTTGCCTTTAGCCCACAGGGTCAAAACTTATTAGGAAGTATGTATTTGTCACCAAGGAAAATTTCTGGTAAACCTAGAAGCACAACACACTTCTAAATATACATGATTAAAATTAAGCTGCCATATATTTGGCATTTATGCAGGAAGATATGCTTGTACAATGCTGGGGGATTGCATAGGAGTTGGCAGGCAACTGTGTTATTATCCAATTCAGAAATCATGAAATCTATGCCTCCAGGGTTTAATGGCCAGGCCATGACACTGTGTTTACAGGATCAGATCCCAAAGTACAGCTTATACTATATTGGGCCGGTTTAATTTAGCTCTATAACTCCTCATACTCTTCTCTTTCTTTTAGACCAAAGATGTGGCCCTTATGCCCGTGGAAGCTTTTAATTGTCTCTTTTGGAAACTAGTTTTGATTCTTCATAATCACGTCTGTTTGAGGACACGGACGATCAATGTAAGGACATTCAGAAACTTCTAACTGTGAATACATTTTAACTGTTTTATGTTTTCTCCAACATCAAAATCATAAAGCTTCTTTAACAATGATTTATTCAGTGGATACTATATGTCAGGCATTGTGTTAGGAGGTTTAGAAAACATTATTTCATTTGATTACTACCGTTCTGTGAAATGAACAAAATTATCGCCTCTCCTATAGATGAGAAAAGTAAATTTAAATTTAAATACAAAGTAATGTAAACATTTTGTTTGAAATCTCAAGTTTTATACAATCAGGATTCAAAGCCAGAGTTTCCTACTTCCATAACATATTCTTTTTAAAAAACATTTTAAACAATACACAGTCATGCTATTCTTAGATGGTTTCAGATGAAAAATTACAAAGAATATAGAAATTTTGTCCATCATTTTCCCAGCTTCTCCTGAAGTTATTATTTCACATAAACATAGAACAATTATTGAAACAAAAGTAACCTTCAGGCAAAACTGTTTATTAATCTACAGGCCTTATTTAAATTTTGCCCATTTTCACACTAATATCCCTTTTCTAGATCATTATCTAATTCAGGTTTTTACATTGCATTTAGTGTCACATTTCCTTAATCTCCCCTAGTATGTGACACTTTCTCAATCTTCTTGTCTTTTAATACCTTGATTTTTTTTTTAAGGAGTACTGATGATTTGTTTTGTAACGTGTCCTTAAAACTTCACCCATTTTCTTAACTATGACGTTCAGTTTGGGTTTGTCTGATATTGTCTCATGGTTCGACTAAAGTTATACATGTTTGGCAAGAATATTTCATCAGTGATGTGTCCTTCTTAATGCATCTATCATTATATTGGGGATATTAATTGATATGTATTACAAAGTAGAAATTTATTTTCCTATATTATCTTTGTCTTTTAATTGTGTGATGATATGAACAAACTATAATACAGCATTAAGATCTGAGAAAGATTAAACAGTTCGAAATATGTCATATTATATCATTTAGTAGAAATCACATTGGCTACTGACTAGCCATGATTAATTAGAATATGCCTAAATCCTTAACTGAATTAGCACTCTGTGCGTGTGTGTGTGTATGCAGAAAAATGCTAGTAAATGTTTAATAATCAGCTCTGGGGGAAAGAAAAAGCCCTTATTGGGAGTGCTTGCCAATTTTGTGGTGTAAATACTCCCACCACAGCCCATTTCAAGCTACCAACATTGTTGATGAACTCAGAGCTAGGAGGAAAGGAACACAAAATCAAGTCACAGGAGCTGTTACAAGCCAGCCCCTAGCACGCCACTGAAATAATATATATTTATACACAGCATTTTCTGGACTCGAGGATGCAATTTATAGAACCAAGAGAAACAAACATAAAGACAAGACAAACATTTTATAATACCCAAGAGTAGAATTACCTTAAAAGACAAATACAGAAATTCCTAGAGTATTATAATTAAGAATGAAAGTGAAATTTAGAATGAAAGTGAAATTTAGAATGAAAGTGAAATTTAAAATGAAAAAATTTTCATTGCCTTAAGTCTTTAGAGAGTGAAGTTATTTGATTCCAAGTCTTAAAAAACATGTAATTTTAAGCTTCCTAATTGCTAGGTGTTATTGAAAATAACTTTAAAGGCCGGTCGCAGTGGCTCACGCCTGTAATCCCAGCACTTTGGGAGGCTGAGGTGGGTAGATCTCAAGGTCAGGAGATCGAGACCATCCTGGCTAACACAGTGAAACACTGTCTCTCCTAAAAATACAAAAAAATTAGCCGGGTGTGGTGGTGGGCGTCTGTAGTCCCAGCTACTTGGGAGGTTGAGGCAGGAGAATGGCATGAACCCGGGAGGCAGAGCTGGCAGTGAGCCGAGATCATGCCACTGCACTCCAGCCTGGGCGACAGAGCGAGACTCCGTCTAAAAAAAAAAAGAAAATAACTTTAAAAACATGGTATGAGACAGTGCTGGAACAAGAGGCCAAAATCATCCTGTGCCTTATCTCAATTAATATGGATAGCACGACATTTCCTTAACTCCTTATTCACTAGAACACCATTAGAGTGGAAACCAGTTTAACAATATGTATTTGCCTTCCTTACTGCTCATGTTACTAATGAGGTCACAGCTGATCATTATCTGTTAGCAAGAGACTCATAAATGCCAATTTTAATGGAAAACTTTGTTTCGAGCATATTCCACAGTGCACATTCAGCCTAAAACACTTTTTCACAATTTAAATTTCTGTATGCTGCTCCGTAAGGGAAAACACACACTCCTACACTGGAGAGCTGCTTTCAGCTGAAATATACTGTATATTTGATTTACTAATCAAATTTGATTTGATACTAATATATTTGATTAGTAAATCAAATATACAGTATATTTTAAAAACAACTTCCAGGTAGTATTATCATCTCATACCCTTCCTACACAGATCACAATATTTGTATAAAGAAATCAATTCTACATAAGGGTATTGTTTTAAAAAATGTCATTATCTCAATGTTTATTTAAAAGTTACAATATTTTATGCATACAGTAGTGGGCAGAACGACCTCCCAAGGATGTCCACGTTCTAACCCCCAAGATCTACACGGCAAAAGGGACTTTGTGGATTTAATTAGTTAAGGATCTTGAGGAAGGAGGATTATCCTGGATTATGCATGGACCCATTATAATCGCAAGTGTCCTTATAAATTATAGTCAGGGGGTTTAGAGTCACATAAAAGGATGCGATAGTGGAAGAAAAGGCTGGAGTGATTGGCCATGAACCAAAGAATGTAGGTGGCCTCTAGAAGCTAGCCTAGAGGGGGCAGGGATTCTTCCTCAGAGCCTCCAAAGAAACACAGCTATTCCAACACCTTGATTTTAGCTCCTCCATAAGACCCATTGCAGACTTTGACCTCCTAAGTTGCAAGGTAATATATTTATGCTGTTTCAAGCCAAGTCTGTGGTAATTAGGTACAGCCTCAATCAGAAACCAGTACTCCATAAAAACTACTTTTTAGGGGGTTAACTTTATTCCTCTTATGATTCATTTTAGCTTCGATCTTCCTCATCTTTCTCACCTTCCTCACTGAACATCTAAGATCATTCAGAATTAAAGACAAGCACAATATATTTATGGCCTCGGTGTTCAAAGTGGAGCTGAAGATTACTGCATGTATCTAAAATAAATATTTCATCTTCAAGTATATTAAAGTGTATTTTCAAAATATTTGCAACCATTATTTTAATGAGAGAAAATCCCTTAGAAAAATTGAAGTCCTTTCATACAATGAAAAACTCTTTATGTCAAAAAGTGCAAGCATTTAAAATGTTTCTGGATCAGGCATGGAAGCTCACACTTGTAATTCCAGCACTTTGGGAGGTTGAGACAGGAGGACCGCTTGAGGTCACGAGTTTCATACCAGCCTGGGCAACACAGTGAAACCCCATCTCTAAAAAACAAAACAAAACAAACAAAAACATTAAAAAGCAAAACCAAAACAAATGGTTTTAAAAACATTAAAAAGCAAAACTAAAAAAATTTAACCAGGTGTGGTGGTGTATGCTTGTGGTCCCAGCTACTTAGGAGGCTGAGGTGGGAGGATCACTTGAGGCTGGGCAGTTGAGGCTGTAGTGAGCTGTGATTATACCACTGTACTCCAGCCTGGGCAACAGAGGGAGATTCTTGTCTCAAGCTTTAAAAAATAACATATTTCTGCTCTGAAAAAATTATCTTACTACTTTGTGGTTTATTCACATGGATGCAGCCAGAAGGTAATGCCAAGTAGAAAAGAAGGTGCTTTGGTGTACTGTTCCATTGGAAATCTCGTGGCTCACACTATCTCTATGAAACAGTAAAAATTAATGGAAAAATTACAACTCTAAAGTACTATAAGATTTTGAAGTGCCCTTTGGATTAAAGTTTAAATTCTCTCATGATGTTGAAAGTATTTTTTCCAGGTTTAAATTCTTAGAAATTGGAAACCAGAAAGTAAAATTAATCAGAATATTCCTTTCTCTCTTCACACTAGATCAAATAGAGTATGATAGAATATATTAAATTTTGTTTCTGTTTAAAAGATTAAAGCTTAATTTTCACTGTAGGTATTACATGTCTGGTCTAATAGTTAGGTAAGCATGGTAGAGAGAACCATGAGCTAGGAATCAGATCTGGGTTCAAGGCCCCAATCAGTAGATGACCTTGAAAATCATTTAATATTCTCCAGTTTCATTCCATTTCTAACATTACTTGCCCTAGCTACCTTGAAGAAAATAAGTGAAATATAATAATTTTAAAAATACGTTGTAGACTATAAATTGCTATTTGAAAGATACAACTAAGGAAGGAATCTGAAATATCCCATAGAACACAGAATTATAATACATGAAAATAAAATGTCCCCAAAAAGGATTTTTATTCTCAGCTGGAATTATACAAGCGCACTTGTGTGTGTGTGTGTATTCCAGGCTGCTCATCACTGGCTAACAAATCTCACAAGACGTACAGATTTCCACAATGACTATAGGTATTGAATTTTAGATAAATTACTTAAGCCTGCTATTAATATTTCAAAGTTAAGGAGTAATAAAGATTTGTTTATTTCATTGTCGACATCTAGAAATAAAAAAAATAAGCAAAATTATTGTAAGCCTCTGAAGAGTTTGTTATGCCTAGAGTTAAGGTTCAGGTTGATCTTTTTAATATTGCAACAACCTCACACACCATTAATCACTTAGAAGTGGCCCCAGGCCATAGTAAATGGATGGCCTAATAAATCAGACACAATGTTTGCTATTTCCAAATTATTGTCAATAAGCAGAGTGAGAAGGTGACAATTCAATAACTAATGCTTATAAACTGGACTTTTTGTTTTTTTAAATTTTAATCAAGAACATAAGGAGGAGAAAGGTGAACCAGCCTAACACATATAATTATAGACATGTGTACAAAGACAACAACAATTATGGTAAAAGATGTATTCATTAAAAACATCCCACAATTATTATGTATGAATTTCTCTATAGTTAGAGATATTGCTTCTGGTTATCTTAACTGTGTGTATATAATAAAAAGTGGGATCCAAAGTCTTTTTCATGCTTATGGTTGAGAAAATATTGAGGTGGGGGCATATGGAGATCTGAAGATGAGGATCGAGCAAAATGGACTGCCATGGGGCAATGCACAAGTGAAAATAGAAATGTTAATGAAATATAGGGAAATATAGTGAATGAAATATATGGAAAAATGTATGGAAAATAGTGGCGTTGGGGCAGGGAAGGCAAGAGGTTGAGAGGAAAGGAGAAGGGGCTATAGTTAATGCAACCTAGTTGGGCAGTGAAAGAGAATATAAAACCAAGGCCCTTACAAAATAACCAGATGCAGAAAATATAGGAGTACTGTGGTTTGGCACCAGTCAATATACCAAGATGCAGAATGGACTAGAGAACATTATAATGCAGTTTATCAGCAGGAAGGACGGTCTACATTCTTAGAAGCTGGTCTCCTAGTGCTGTAGGTACTATAGGAAAAGCTGGGCAAAGATGGGAGAACACAATAAAATGAAAAGCAAACATTAGCATTGTCCCCTAAAACTTTCTGATACTCAAAAAAAAAAAAATGAGGACTTCTTGCAAAATAGAGTGTTGAGGAGTCTTGGGTAGGCTTGGGTAAGAATGGGCTGAGGAAGACAGAGAGAAAAGGAAACCACATGACAAGATACAGATCATGGCAACTTTTTGATATTCTTAAATTTCTATCAGGACAGTAAGGTACGATGGAATTTGTGCCCTTATTGAGAACAAAATATATGAATTCAAACTTCAATTTTGATCTGGAGTGATTGGTATGGCTAGTTGACAAAAGCCTTGGTTTTGGAGTAAAAAAAAAAAACCCCAAAAAACCATGTTTAAATCCCAGCCCAATCACATATGAGCTAAGTAAGGTCTTTTACAACATGAGTTGTTGAAAGGCTAAGATTTTTATTGGTTTCTTCATCTGTAAAAATGAGGATATTAATAGTTCCTACCTCGGTGTTGTTGTGAGATGTAAAAGAGAAAAATCCATGTAAAAATCCTATTACTTACATTGGTGGTAATGCTAGCTACACCACTATTAACTACAAAGATTTAAGAAAATCCTTGAATCTCTGCACACCTTACTTACCTAATCTATGAAATGCGAGTAATGATCATACATTTATGGTCTGGAGTGTTGGCTTGAATGAGATTATATATGCAAGATACCTGGCACACAATAGGCTTACGGTAAGTAGTAGCTGTTGTTACTTAAAAATGCACTGGTTTCAAAATAATCCAAGTTCCAATTTGTCCAGATGACAAAAACATATTTGGAGTGCTTGAGAGAGAGAGAGAGAGAGAGAGATATATATATATATATTTAATATATATATTTATTTATATATATATTTATATATATATTTATATATATTTATATATATTTATATATTTATATATATTTATATATATTTATATATTTATATATATTTATATATATTTATATATTTATATATATTTATATATATTTATATATATTTATATATATTTATATATATTTATATATATTTATATATATTTATATATGTATGTATGTATGTATATTTCAGTTTATCTTCTCGGTACATTTTCATCAAGGGTAAGGGATCCCACATGGATTTATAGTAATACTTTTCTTAGGAAAAGCACTACCAAAATTCTGTTTATCAAAATCTATCAAATTAGCTTGAAACCTGCCTCCAATTTTCCAAATTTCACCCACTGCCTCTTTACCATTATCATGTCTTCTGCTAGTAACAAGACATAAGTAGTTGCCTCTGGGAAATACAGAGGTTTTTTTTCTTCCTTTCTTTCTTTTTGATACACTAAGATTTGTTCTCTGAAAGAGAAGATGGTGAGACAACCAAATTACAGTAAGTTTTTTCAAAAAAACATTGCGTGATTTCCATGAGTTTTTATTTCGTTTATATCACCATCATTCTTTTATATGCTAGACAGCTTCTAGCACCATGCTGGGTGCATAGAAACTATGAAGTAAGTAGTTACTCATTTGGGTCCTTAGAAACAGAAGACTAAGTTTTCCTCACAATATTTCCTATTTAACTATAATCAAAGACCCATATCAACCATGTTTCTATAAACAGAGATTTATAGTAGATGCTTAACTGGAAGCAATATTATTATAATTGATTTCCAGATTAAACACACACACACACACACACACACACACACATTTAAAACTTAAAATGGTTATAATTAGAGCACAATACAACCCAGTCTTCTTTATTGGGGATCCACATTGCTGTCATTATAAGTGTCGCTTTGCAGCACCATGTCCCTTACCAAACAGAACTCATTTTGAAATGCCAGTTTTTGTGAAAAATTCTATCCATTTGTCGACATGGTATTTGGACAAGGGAAGTTTTTCTCTTTGGGTTCATTTTCGGGTTGTTAGCCTAATCTAAAATAGAGCTTCTTTAAAAGTCTGCCCGAATGTTTAGTTAAAACAGAGAAGGAACAGCTGAGTGTTGAGTGGTAGTGTTACATTGAGTGAAGACACGACTGTAAATAACTCTGCAATTTGGAAATGAATGATGCTTTTGACAGAGACAATTATGTCTCTATTGACAACATTGATGTCAAACGCCAAGTGAAAATATGAGATTGACTATCAGCAGTTTCCACCAGTTAAAGTAGCTTCACTGAGATAAAGGAACAAGAACAAATGCATTCCTCTCACTCCTCTACTTACACTCTTTTCATTCTCTCAGAGCTGGCTTAGTCCAGTTCCACTTTGGGGGAAAGGATCAAGTGTTCACACTTCATCAAAAGAAGATCAAATACTCTTAGCTGTTTCTTTTTAAGTTAATCATTTCCAGGGTATCATTAGTCACTTTCCCCACCTCAAAGAAGGGAAGCTGAAAGACTCAAGAAAAGAAGTCGAGCCCTGAACTTCTATCAAAGTAATTACAATTTCTGAGTTAGACACGACGTATCTGAAATAAGGTCTTTGCAGTGAAAACCTCACACAGAGATCTTACCAGACTTCAAAGTTGTTTTTCATATAATTGCTAAATACTGGCTTACATTTCTTGGGTGGAGAATATTCTGTGTGGCAAGTTTTCGAGTTTGAAAAAACGTCCTACATTGGAGAGCCTTGATGGAGAAATAATTTCTTCCATATATATCTCTCCATTTTAGTCAATTGTTGTATTACTGAGGCTCTTTGACTAGTATTTTTGTTGTAAAGAAATTATGTTCGCTTTAATATGTACTAAAAGCACCTGCATTCTTTAATATTCATATTTAAATATGTAATGTAAACATTTATTAAAACCAGGGTACAGCATAAAAATTAGCAGACCATATTCACATTCTGGAGTCAGACAAATAATATGCTGTGTGTAAGATCTGGATTTGTGGAGGAATTCCTGAGGGCATAGAATGTTGGTAGAGAAAACATTTGGCCTCCGAGTCTCAGGAGTTGCAATGGGACATCTCTCGGCGTAGAGCAGTGTTACATACGCCATTGTGCTCATCTTGCCTTTCTTGCTGCTGTATGGCAGTGATGGGTCCTCTATGGGGGGCATTCTTCTTATTGTAATATGACTTTCCTATTTGAGGTAGAGAGATGGATAGGTGACGTGTTTTGTTTTGAAAAACAAATGGTGTGAGCTTTCTATAGAGGAATATGTGATTTTAACATGCAAAGAAAGCATCCAGTATATGATGCTAGAATTAAACTCTTTAAAGTAACTACCCCTCTGTGAAATATGTGTTTCTGAAGACTTAAAATTTAGTAAGGGATTGTGAGTTCACTGTTAGAATAACTTACATAAAGACATGTCATAAAGTGAAAAATAAAATTCATTAGAAGGAAGAAACCCAATAAAGAACAATTTTTGTTAAAGAAAATAAGGTAATTTGTTAACTATATGACAATATAGTTGTTATTTTATTTCATTGAAAAAGCTACTTTATTTTGGCCGGGCATGGTGGCTCACACCTGTCATCCCTGAACTTTGGGAGGCCGAGGAGGGTGGATCACCTGAGGTCAGGAGTTCAAGACCAGCCTGGCCAACATGATGAAACCCCATCTCTACTAAAAATACAAAAAATTAGCTGGACGTGGTGGCAGGTGCCTGTAATTCCAGCTACTCAAGAGCCTGAGGCAGGAGAATCGCTTGAACCCAGGAGGTGGAGGTTGCAGTGAGCCAAGATGGTGCTACTGCACTCCAGCCTGGGCAACAAGAGCAAAACTCTTGAAGTATAATTTAATAATTTACCTTTGCGAATGGATGCTATATATATAAATGTGTATTTTTTAAGCACAACATTTTAATCTCTTTCAGTTATGAGACTGATGGGATATAGAAGATAGTTCTTAGTATAAGAGATTATTTAAAGGCTAACTTCTTATACACCTTGTGTGTTTATTTTTATTTCTAAAGTTGTACCTGTTTGCTACATTTTGTATGAGTTACTAGTAAAGTAACAGATATTTTTGCCATAGACCTGTCTGATTATGCAAAAGCAGGAAGATCTTTTCTTACTGTTGACTTTATAACTTTACCTCAGCTCCCTGGGCCTCAGCCTCCTTCTCTGCAAGATTATAGAACTGAACTAGCATATGGCCAGGGTCCTTCTGGCTCTAAAATTTTTCTGTCTATCATCCTTAATCAGAGAATAATGTGATATATATTTCTATATGCTTTTTTATTCTAAGCTATTGTTTTCATTAAGTATTGTATCTATTTAATTTACTGTTTTAAAAAAGCTAGTAAAGCCTCCTTTTTTACCAAAGCATTTAAAAATATTGTCTCTGGAATTTGTTTCTTTTTCCATTAAATTTAGATAACTTTGTTCATTTTCATAAAGTTCTAGAAAATTTCATGTGTATCTTCTGTGTTCGCATTTTCTATGAACATCTTCATTGCAATTCAGTAGGTCAGAGTAATAAGGAGTTTTCTGTTTATCCAAATTTATAAAATGAGTGTATTAAAAGGCTTTGACTTGTATTTCTCTATCGTCTCTTCTCTACTGTTTCAAGAATACTAGAGAATACCCATAATGTGACTCAGCACTGTTTTAGCAGTAATATACATTACTAAATGGAGGATATGTTTTTTGTCCTCATGGAGCCTACTATATAGAGGGGAAAATACGTATTAACAAATGAATGCACAAATATTTTATCAGTGCATTAAGAATGAAAAGACGATACTAAACAATGTCCCAATGGAAATGATGTATGTAACAGAACTGAGAAACGCCTATTTTAGAAAGTGGCCTGAAGCGAATTTTGGAAGAAAGAGTAGGAGTTGGCCAGGAGGAGGGCTCACAGAGGGTGTATTGTACTCAGGGGGGGCAGAAAGTACAAAGACCTTGAACCTGTAAATTGTTGGTACTTTCAAAGTGGCTGGAGTGTAATAACGTGAGATGAGTTAGGAGTGGTTCTTATAGAAATCTTGTATTTTATTTTAAGGGTAGCAAGACCATGTAATTTATTGTCAAAAACAGGACACTTTGGAGAACTAAAGTGGACGTTGGTGATAATTAAGCTGCAGCAATAGGTGTAAACCAGGACTTGCCCCAAGAAAACCAGTACAAATTGTTACCTACTTAAATCATATATGAAGATAATTAAATGCTTGAATCAGAAGAGTCATAAAATTTGATTAATGGTTTTGAAATATTACACCAAGTACTGTGTGCAGAGTGGTTTATAAGAGAACAACAATGGAAACAGACTCTTGCCCGGGTCTAGATGAGGAATAAGATGAAAAACAAAAATAAAGAGGCAGATTTGAAATTCAGTTTAGATGTAGAATTGCTAGAACTTGGTGATGGATTGGATGGATGTAGGAAGAAGAAATGCTTTTCAAAATGATTCCCAGGTTTCTATTTGTAGAACTGCCTGAATGGACATGCCATTTATTAATATTTGGAAAATTAAAGAAACAGGTTTGGGGCAGGATTGGTGAAAGGCCAAAAGATTAGTTTGGGGATCCTAAATATGAGATGCCTGACAAACTTCCAAATGGAGATGTCATGGAGAAAGCTAAGTTACATATTGAATAGCAATCTCTGTGGTTGATAAAAGTTTAAAGGTTGTAAACATTTATATGCCATTTAAAGCAAGAAAATGTCTGAAATTACTGAGGAGGAATATTAAAGTGATTTTTTAAAAGTTGGCCCAGGTCTGAGTCTTAAGGAGCACAAAAATTAACTGATGGGTTAAAAAGGAAGAAACAGCAAAGTCTTTTGGGCCATTATGAGGAAGAATTCTATGTACTTCTCAGAAGGCCACAAAGGAACTAATCTCTTTATTCCTCTTGACTAACATGTTGACCTTCACAACACACTTTTATTCCTTCATCTTCCTTGCCTATCTCACTCTCTGAAGTCCCTAACAACTGTCCCCTTGAGTCACCTCTTACATCAACTATTTGCACACAAATCTTCATCTCAGGCTCTACGTTGGGCCTGAGAGAGAAGAAACAAGGGAATAGAAATATGACCAGGAGAGTGTGTTATTGCAGAAGTAAAGAGGTTATGTCCAGAAGGAAGCAGTGGGA
Organism: Pongo abelii; assembly: GCF_028885655.2. Lineage (NCBI taxonomy): Eukaryota > Metazoa > Chordata > Mammalia > Primates > Hominidae > Pongo > Pongo abelii. The sequence goes on from NC_072001.2 coordinate 38,794,560, forward strand.
AAAAAACTTTTGAATGCTGCTGAGAGATTAAGACAAGAACTGGTTTGGTGATGTAGAAATCATCGGCAATACCCATTAGAATAGTGAGTGTGTTTGCTGAGAATGATGGCTTCCTGCTTCATCCATGTCCCTGCAAAGGACATGAACTCATCCTTTGTTATGGCTGCATAATATTCCATGGTGTATATGTGCCACATTTTCTTTATGCAGTCTATCATTGATGGTCATTTGGGTTGGTTCTAAGACTTTGCTATTGTGAACAGTGCTGCAATAAACATACGTATGCATGTGTCTTTATAGTAGAATGATTTTTAATCCTTTGGGTATATACCCGGTAATGGGATTGCTGGGTCAAATGGTATTTCTGGTTCTAGATCCTTGAGGAATCGCTACACTGTCTTCCACAATAGTCAAACTAATTTACACTCCCACCAACAGTGTAACAGAAAACCAAACACTGCATGTTCTCACTCATAAGTGGGAGTTGAATAATGAGAACGCATGGACACAGGAAGGGGAATATCACACACTAGGGCCTGTCATGGGGGTGGGGGGCTAGCGGAGGGATAGCATTCAGAGAAATACCTAATGTAGATGATGGGTTGATGGGTGCAGCAAACCACCATGACACAAGGATCGCAAGGTCAGGAGATTGAGACCATCCTGGCTAACACGGTTAAACCCTGTCTGTACTAAAAATACAAAAAATTAGCCAGGCATGGTGGCGGGCATCTGTAGTCCTAGGTACTTGGGAGGGTGAGGCAGGAGAATGAGGTGAACCCAGGAGGCGGAGCTTGCAGTGAGCCGAGATCACGCTGCTTCACTCCAGCCTGGGTGACAGAGCAAGACTCCATCTCAAAAAAAAAAAAAAAAAAAAAAAATGTGTGATATATTAGAGCATATATGAATGCTGATGGTAATGATCCACTAAAGAGAAGATCAGGTTATCTGCTGGGAAAAAAAGGAGGTGGATAGTTGGAGGTACAGGAAGAAAGCAGTAGACAGTCACTGTGATGGTGAGTGAGAGATCACTTTGGTCTCTAGGTGTTAAATCATCGTTTGAGGCTGGTGACCATTAATTACCTATGATCTCAATCTTCCCTGTTAGGAAATTTTCGTCCAGCAGATCTCAGTTTCACCGACGCTGGACCAGAGACAACACATTTTTGGATGCATCATTGGAGTTTGCAAGGTGAATGTAATGGAAGAAGAAAGGGCCCAGGGAATTGAGGGCATTTACAAAAGATTCATTATAAGTAGGGGCTGTGGAACATGATCTATTGAAGGGAGAAGTGAATTCCTGAGGGGCTTGGTAGATAGAAATGAAGTGATAAGGATAACAGATTGCACTCCTCTGTGAGGTCAAAGGATTGTCACAGTGACAGTGCTCCAGAAGGATGCAAGGGTGATAAGAAAGTAGGATCTTTGAAAGAATGAATTTGCTTGTGGTGTAGTTTTTGGTGGTGAACTCTGTTGGTATTTCAGCTCTCTAAATTTCTACAAATTCAGTTCTATGCTGTGATAGGGCTATGAAGGGATAACACGCATTTTGTGCCTCTACCTTTTTCCTGTTTGTCGATGGTATCCCTTTTAAATGGGCTTGAGTTGCCACATTACTTGATTTTGGAAGGCATTGCGAATCCAATGTAGTGTTCTACGATTCTGGCAGCCCTACCTGCCCCCTTCTGCATTACCATGGGACTTCAAGGACATACTAAGTTGAAGAAATCCTGATCCTGAAAAAAAAAAGTCTTTACTGCCTCACAGGAATTTATAATGTCAATTTTAGTGATACATAAACAGGCATCTTACCTTCTCTATATACCAAAGTATTGACAGGTATGTAACTATCTCCTGTGGGTTTTTTTTCCCTTCTGAGCCTTTGTATACACCTGTGACTGACGTAACTTTCTTATATTATCTCATATTCTTCCTTCAAAGAGTGTTCAAACATTATCTTCTATGTGATATCCAACTTGACCATTTCTGACCTTCTTTTCAGTCCTGTCAGTTCATCCATCCTCTGGGCCCAAATGAAATTGTATACTTTATTTTTTTGTTTTACTCTATTATAATTATTTACATGACTATCTCTTTACTTGACTGTGTTTTTTTGAAGCCAGAGAACATGTTTGTTCATCTTTTTATTCTTAATGCCAGCCCAATTGCTGGCATATTTTAAGTGTTAAGCAAGTATTTGTTTAAAAAATTAAGATAGGAACTAACTAATTCTATTTACCTTTTAATAAATCATGCACCAATCAGTAGCAACCATCATGCTATTAAATGGCATAAGCAATTATAAGTTTGTTTACTGAATCTTACATTATTGGCTATCAGAAAAAAAGTGCCACCAAACACATTTTTATAATGAAGTAGATCTATAACCTGGCTTTTGTAACTCCTGAACTGTTGTGGACTGCATGTGGCTTAGGAGGTGGAGAGAAAGGGGAGGCAATGTAGTACTTCCCAATTTATGAGGGGACCTAGAAGCAGAGATTAAAATGCAGAATGGCAATCAGATTAAAAGGGTTGATGAGATCCTGAAAACATCCTTCAGGCCACAGGGGAGCCTGGGGGAGCAATCTTCGGGGAACTGCAGGCCATTGAGGGGTGGGGAAAACTAGGCCTCCCACCGCTAAATAATAAGAGATAAAATGAAACCACTTATCTGATTTTAGAATTTTATCTGGACATGGAAACCTTCCAATTATTTATTTATACATAATGACATCCAGCTCTATCTACTGCCACTCCAAAGAGAACTCTTAAATAGTCAAATAAAATGTTAAGATTTTCTATCCAAAGTATTCAGAGGAAGGAAGAAAAAAAAACACACAAAGGTTTTTGAAGTACTCTTTTTCTAATAACAATTTAAGTGGAACAACAAGAGTTATTAGCTATTTTATTTTATTTAATATAGAAAAGGCTCACTTTTTACTTCACATATTTATATACATTAAATCAATATATTTTTGGTTTTATTCAAGCCTAAGTAGAAACACTTCTTTTCACCCTTTATGTTGTATAAAATAAGACATTTCCTAAATGACAAAATTCCTCAAAGAGTCAATTTTCACTCAAGGCAGGGTTTAAATGTTTATGTGTTCTTATTCATAATTTATAATAAAAACTCATTTTAAATCATTGTAACCACTTAGGTTTAGCATACATTGTAGATACTTGCAGAAGATGTTTTCAATAATGCCACTATTACAGTAATACCAGCTTTATTTTGACTTTAAAAATGTATTTCCTTTGTAATATAGTAGCTTAAACTATTAAATCTGTTAACAGACTCAGGAGAATGATGGGGTAAGTGATGAATATTTTCCCACATATGGAAACTGAGGGAGCCAGTTTGAATCATCAGAGGCCCTTGCCAAAACTTGCAAAGTAAGTAACTAAATTTGTTTTTATAAGACACAAAGGAAAATTAATGAGAACATATACAAAATTAATGATACAGATTTGGGCTCCCTAGTGCCCAAATAAGTCAATTTTTATTTATGTGTTTTTGTTTTTGAGAAGATACTAGGTTTGGATATAAAGGAATGGAGCATCTGTGTGGTTTCAGAATATTAAAACAAGTGTTAGATTTAAATAGGGAACAAGAGAGGAAATAAAAGAGAAAGACAAAAGGACATGAGAAATAGTATGTTGGGGGAAGAAAAAAGAAGGAAGAGTAGAAGAGAAAAATCCATACAGAGTTGGAATTTCTAGGGTTCTAACCATCGCATCCACAACCAGCATGGCCCCTGTTCACATGGCCCCATTTTAGCTGGAAGGCAAATAGAACATCTCCTACTGACAATAAAATAAGCACATTCAGAATCTGTTTATCTTGCATGTCACCGAAGAACGACAGTATCTATCTATATAGACAGAACCCAGGAGTTACATGAGATGGGAGTTGACGTGAACATTAGCCAAGTATTCCAGGCTGAGAGGCAGAAAGTAAACCTCAGATTTTGGTCTATGCATTGAAGGAGAAAGGAAAATAAAAGCAAAACCAGATACCTTGAATAGTCTCTCCTGTTGCCTACATTTCCAAAGAGAATAGTTTGTTCTATTCTAGAGAATTAAATAGTCAGCTTCCTAATTTCAAGTTGTCACTCCCTGAGCACTGATTTTTCTGCATATATTTGGAAATTCCTGTCCTTCTGTGACTGCCATGCCATTAGATTGTACTGTTTTCTTTGCTTCATCGTTGCTGCTTCAGTCACCAAGGCACTGACCTTCACTCACTGAAGAATTAAGCCATCTCCTAGATTTTTTATATTAATTATATTAATCACCCTGAATGTTTTCCACATTCTTGTGGATAACACATCCAACACCCTCCTTAACTTCTACTCCAATGGTCTTCAGCTTCCCTCCTCTTCATTCACTCAGTTTATGGTTAGAAGTGGTGTTCAACCAGTATATACTGCCTGTGCAAATAGTAAAGTATGTTTGTGCTGGTTCCTAAACACTTACACCCGGGTGCTCCCTCCCGCTGCATGAACCTTCGCTCCCTGGGAACCCCTCCAGTATTCCCCATACTCCAGCAACGATAGGGTTGACTCCTGGTCCTGTGTAGAGGAGCACCAAGGCGTGGCTTCAGTGCTGGGGCAGCAGTATTTGAGCCATCTACACTACCCATTAAATGTTTTAATGTCAGCCCTGTCCATTGACACACAATATTTTATTGACGTGTGAGACTACTTCATGTTGGAAATTATATGCCCCTAATTTATACTCTAATCCCTCAATTCTGTCTTACTATTTTTCTTATTTTTTAAATCTTCTTTTCTTGTTCTTCCGCCTTATTGAGCTGCATACTCCCTGGATCCCTGAATTTTCTGTCTATCAGCTTTTCTCTACCTTCACTTTCTTCTCTTCTAAATCGTGGTTGATTATTTTAACTTCATTCTCTCTAACACCATCCCGTCTTTTATTGCCTTGTCCTTCTACCACGTCTGCTCTAGAAAATGTAACTAAATTAAACCCATTATCCATCTCTGATCTTACAACCACTCAAGCTTTAGAGAAAGCTAGAGAAAGTCAAGTAAGCATACAGACTATTATGTGTCTCATTGCTGCCTGGTGACTTTTACAAGTTGTTGGCCAACTCCCTTGTCCCTTATTACTTATTCCAAATTCTTAATTCTCTCCTCCAGTACCTGCCTCGCCTCCCAGTACATCCCCTTCACCTTCACCAGAGATTTTACTCCAATTTTAGAGAGGAACTTGATATTCTCTGGTAGGAATACACTCAGCTTTATATTCTATCATGGCAGGCTAATGAAATTGGACCAATCTTTGATGTTTTTCCCTTCAGAGCCAAAGAAGTAGTTCCCTTCACTGACAGGTCAGGACCAATTCATGGTATTCTTTTCTTTTTTTTCTTCTCTTTTGAGATGGAGTCTCTCTCTGTTGCCCAGGCTGGAGTGCAGTGGCACAATCTTGGCTCCCTGCAACCTCCACCTCCCAGGTTCAAGCAATTCTCCTGTCTCAGCCTTCTGGGTAGCTGGATTACAGGTGTATGGCGGGCTACTTTTTTCTATTTTTAGTAGACATGGGGTTTTGCCACATTGGCGAGGCTGGTCTCGGACTCCTGACTTCAAGTGATCCACCCCCCTCAGCCTCCCAAAGTGTGGGGATTACAGGCTTGAGCCACCGGCCTGGCCCGTGGTATTATTTTCTATTACATTCTTTTCCTTCTCTTCTCAGATTGTCCTGCATCAATGATTTTGTCTTTTTGTCTTTCTCTTCTCCACTGGGTCGTTCCTTCAAGCTTGAATATGTGCTTATGGCCCTTTCTTATTAAAAAAGAGAACCCAATATTTTTCCACCTGCTGACTCTTCTTGCTGTCATGTAGTTTCTGCCATTACAGAGTTATTTTAGTTATCCCCCCAGCTCCCATTTACTTTTACCTCCTGAGAAGAGTCTTCTTCCAAAATCGTTGAAGCCATGCTGGCTAATGTCACCAAAGTCTTTCCATTTGTCAAACACAATAGACATTTTTTGGCTTTTATTTTACCTCACGTTTCTAAAGCACATGACACTGTTAACAACTTTCCCCTTCTGAAGCTATTCTACACACTTGACCTACAGTACTTCTGCTTTTCTTTCTGACCACTCCTCAGCTTCATTGAGTTCATCTATCAGTGGAAGCATTTGCATTTCCCTGGATTCTGTCAGTCTTGGTTTCTTCAAATGTTTCTCTCTCTCTGGATGACCTTATCTGTAATAAAGTTTTAACATTCATCTATGTGATATTTTCATCTGTCTTTGGAATACCTCCAGCTAGCTAATGATGATGATGTTAAAATTAATAGCAATCATGAATATTATTAACATTTTTAAATCACCTCCTATGCTGAGTTTTTAACTTCTCTACTCACCAAAATTTCTGATTCCCCCTATTTTATATTTGAGTGGGGAAGCAACTTGCCTATGTCACACAGAAATTAAGTGGCAGAGTTAGGCTTTAAACTCAGCATATCTGACCCAAAGGCCATGCTTTAAGCCAGTTTACTAAATCTTACGTGTCCAAAATGTAATTCCTATCCCCCAAATTATTCATCTTCCTATATAATCTGTTTCAACAAATATATAATTATCTACAGCAAAACCCAAAACAGAAAACTTGAAGTCATCTAAGATTCTTCCCTTCTCCAAGCAGTAGATCACCAAGTCCTGCTTGTTATATCTCTTCCCTTTTATTCTTGTTCCATGGCTATTTCCTTAGTTCAGTGGCCCCATAATTTCTCTCCTGTCCCACTGAAAAAGCTTCTCAGTTTGATTATGCACCTCCTTCTCATCTTGGTACCTTCCAAGTTATCCTCCAGCAGCTATTCATCTTCTTATACCATATATCTGATTATATCCCTCCTCTGATAAATTCCTAATGACTGACTTCCCATATCCTGCAGCAGTCTTTCTCAAAGTGAGTTTTGTGTAGCACCTTCCATCAAAATCACCTAGAAAGCTTGTTAGCAGATGCTAAGGAACCACACCAGAAATTCTTAATTAGAATTAGTGGTAGTAGGACCTAGACTCTGTATTGCTAACAAGCTCCCTATGTGATTCTTTTTCACACTAAAATTTGAGAGCTTCTGGTCTCCAGATTAAGTCAAACACTTCAGAATTGCTGATAAGCACCATCTGACTGGCTCTGGCTTATCTCCCTCCTTCCCCCCATTTTTCCACTCCCCCAACTACACTCTGCTTTCCAATCACACCAAATTTTTGCAGGTGTCCCTAATACCAAGCTTTCTTAAGTGTTGGAGACTTTGCATGTGTTTTGTCTTTTACCCAGATGCCCTTACTCTATATCATCTATCAAGTTGCTGAGTGTTTATGTGAATATGTGTGTTGCATACTTCGAGTCCTCAATAAACTGAAAATTTCTCCCAGGACAGTGCTAGCTACATAGTCATGGGATATCACCATTAAAAAAAATACTATTCCTAGTTCAGGATGTGTGCAAAACCAAGTGATGGCTGAGAAAAATGTAATGAATGTGAACTTAGCATGTATTTCGTGTGGAGGTCCTAGAATCCCTTCAGTAATTTCTCTGTGGCTCATGACTGATTATTTGGTTAACACTTCATATAAGCCTTTCAGCGGGCAATTTTACATTTGCTGGCATCTCTACCAATGAGCACACAATGGAAATGACATTCCAAAAAGCTATTTTGGTCACCTACTGTAAGCTCTAATCAGATAAATGTTAGAAGGAGTAATTAAATTGAAGTCTCTATATGGTCTGTTTAATGTAGGGAAGGGAGAGATGCACGTAGTCACGTCTACATGTTAGATGTTGAACTAAGCATTACCCTTCACAACAAATTTGTTTGTAAATTTATAATAATCCTTTTATAGACGAGAGAACTGTACTCACAGATACCCAAGAGATTTGGGAAAGTCACCCAGCTAATAGGTGACAAATCTGAAATTTGAATGTAGGTGTCTTTATATCGTTTCATCTATTATACCTATGTTGTCTGATTTTGGAGTACATATGTATGGAGATTTTTGTCTTTATAAGCAAAAGTCACTTCAGACATTTCTTTTTCTGTGAAGAGTAGAAACATTTTATTGCATTTTTCCAATAAAAGACAATGTTACCCACTGCATAAATTAGTTTGTTTCTCTCACTATCTGAGTTTTAGAAAACAACATTAAGGAAAATGTGTTTTTAAATCTTCCTAGTGATCCTTTAGGCCTTCAATAGCACAGAGAAGAGTAATACATCGCCTACTACTTAGTGGGGTTGTTATTTAATGCTAGTATCTATTTGTCAGATGGGTCCCCGGACCAATGGTGATACAAGGGGAAAACAAAATCTGGAGGTTAAAAGCAAGGATTTCCCTACACCCTTGCTTCCCCCTCCTTTCCACTACCCACTCTTTTCCCATGTCCCACTTCCAGGAAACTGGGACAGCTGGTTATCCATCTCATTTCCCTAACAGTTGCATGCTGACTCTGTCACCAAGCTGTGCATTTGCTAGAACAGTCGC